>NC_141913.1:45350681-45653712 GCF_057802395.1 Ceratotherium simum simum
TGGTCTTAGACGTTTTAGAGACCCTTATTGACAGGATAACTATTCCTCCCCATTTGCCCATGACAGGAGCAGTTTACAACTCTTCTCCTGGCATAATTATTAAGGGAGCTTCATCTCCCTCTCAAGAATGTCATGATGTGAACAATACATAATAATAATATCACCCTAGTTATTGATAATCTGGTTCAATTACTTCTTTTCATAAAGGAGGAAACTAAAACCCGGATAAGTGAAGTGACTGGTACAAGCTCACAAAGTGAGGTGCTGGCACCGACTTACTTCTCCCATGCTATTAATCTAGGCTTGACCTAGCATCTCCATTCATCTGTATCTTCATGATTACAGATACTTTGCTAATATTACTCTGTTTTCCCATATCTATAGGCTGGATTTTTCTTTTTTCCTATTGAAGTATAGTTTACATACAATAAAGTACACAGATCTTAAGTATTCAGTTTCAAGAATTTTGACACCCAAAACAACATAAAAAATATTTCAACCAATCCTAAAATTTTCATTCAGCCCCTTTCAGTCAATTCCCCCACCCCAGAGGCAAACACATCCTGATTTTTATCCCCATAGATTACTTTCCCTGTTCTTGGAGTTCACATACAATGAATCATACAGCTTATAGCTCTAGAAGGGGGAGAGGAAGCGTAATCACTGTAAAATACACACAGCCAAAGCCTTATCCATAACAGAGGTCCACTCTTCAGAAAAAACATTTTGTCAGAGCCTTATGCCAGCTGAAGGAAGGGGATTTCTCTCATTCTAGCCCCCCACAGCCTTCCTGTCTCACCTAAGAGGGAAAAATGCAATCAACAAGGGGTGAGAAATTCAAGAAAATAGACTTGGAGTTGTGAAGGTCACAGCCCTGAGACACCGGCCCACTAGAAGACTGAGATTCAGATTAGAGGATGTTCCCCCTCTCCCCACCTTACCACCACACCAGTGTAATAACAGTGGCTGACAGCTGAAAGCTACAAGACAGATTCTCTCTGAGGAGGAGTACTTAGGGAAGCCCAAAGTCAGGAGGACACTAAAACAAGGACACAAGAAGCAGCTGAATCCTCTGGTACCTGTAACTATGGCAAATATTAAATACAGTGCATGTCTTAGCCAGATTAATATAAATCCTCACACTAAAGCGCCATTTACCTTGGTTGCTAGTACCCAAAACAATATGCCTGGCTTTAAAGGAAAAATTACAAGGCAAACCAAAATGAAAGAAGAAAAAAAGTCTCAATAAACAATCAGCAGACCCAGACTCAGATGTGACACAGATGTTGAAGTATCAGACAGGAAATTTTGAATAACTATGATTACTATGGTAAGCACTCTAATGCAGAAGAAGACAACATGCAAGAACAAAGGGGTAATGGGTAGAGATGGAAACTCTAAGAAAGAATCAAAAGGAAATGCTAGAAATCAACAACAGTGTAACAGAAACAAAGAATGCCTTGATGGGTTCACCAGTAGACTGGACATGGCCAAGGAAAGAATCAGTAAGCCTGAAGATAGGTCAACAGAAACTCCCCAAACTGAAACACAAAGAGAAAAAAAGAATGAAAAAAGATAACAGAACATCCAAAAACTGGGAAAATACCAAAAGGTGCAACATAACGCATAATTGGAATACCAGGAGAAGAAAGAAAATGGCGTAGAAGAAATATTTGAAGTGATAATGGCCAAGAGCTTTCCAAAATTAGTGACACCAAACCACAGACCCAGGAAGCTCAGAGTTACTGATTTTTTGGTCTACCTTTTCTGTCAATTGCTGAGAGGGTGTAAAATCACCAACCACGATTGTAGCTTTGTCTATTTCTCCCTATAGAAAGATCAATTTGTGTCATGATATTGAAGTTCTCTTATTAGGTGCATGAACATTTAGGAACATTAAATCTTCTTGATGAATTGACCCCTTTATCATTATAATATATCCTTCTTTGTCTCCGGTAAGACTCTTGCCTGGAAGTCACTTTTTCTGCTAGTAAGCTACACCAACTTTCTCAAGCTTAGAATGTGGATAGTATACGTTTTTCCACCCTTCTACTTTTGATCTGTTTGTGTCTTTATTTTTAAAGTGTGATCATGTAAATAGCATATAAATTGTGTGTGTGTTCTATCTAGTCTGACAACCACTGCCTTTTATGTGGGGTATTCAGATAATTTGCATTTAATTAATCATATATATGCATCTATTTAAAACCTTCATCTCGGTATCTGTTCTCTCTTTATCTCTTCTGTTCTTTGTTTCTGTTCCTCCTTTCCAAGCTTCAAGTTAATCAAGTATTTTTAGTAATCCATTTTATATCCTTTACTGTCTTTTTAGCTATACTTCTTAGCACTACTTTTTTTATTTGTTGCCCTAGAAATTGTAATATGCATCTCTAACTTATCAAAATCTAATTTCAAATAATGTTATACAGCTTCACTAACATTGTAAGAAACTTAAAACAGTATAATCCAATTTTTCCTTCCCCTAACCCTTGTACTCCTGTTCTCATATGTGTTACTTCTAAATATGTTATAATTACCCCAGAATATATTGTTATTGGTTTTACTTTAAGCAGCCCATATTCTTTTAAAGAAATGTAAATATACACACACAGAGATACATATAGATGTATCTATCTAATAATTTTTAAAGGGTATTTTATATTTATCCAGATAATTATCATTTTTGTTGCTCTTCAATCCCCATCAATATCCAGGATTCCATTTGGTATCATTTCCCTTTAGCCTGGAGAACTTCCTTTAGTATTTCTTGTAGTGCAAGTCTGCTGAAGATTAATTCTCTCAGCTTTAGTGTGTCTGGAAAAGTCTTTATTTTAACAGTTTAAAATGTCTTTAATAATTAAATTTAATAATTTAAAATGTCTTTAATTTAATTTAATAATCCAGTATGTGATTGTGTCAAATGAATTCATTTCTGATATTTTTCATTTTTAGCCTTTCCGTTTGTTTCTTTTGTACACTTTTCATCTCTCTGCTGAAATTCCTCATGCGTTCACACATGTTGTCCACCTTTTCCACTAGTTCCTCTAACATATTTGTCGTAGTTATTTTAAAGTTTTGTCTAATAATTCCAACTCTGGGCCTTCTCTGAGCCTAATTCTTTTAACTGTTCCCTCTCTTCACCAGGATCACGTTTTCTTGCTTTTCCATGTCTTGCAATTTTTTTTGTATGCCAAACGCTATGTGTTCTAAAAAATGGTAGAGATTGAAGTTAATAATATTTACTCCCAGAAAAGGGCACATCCTTTCAAGCTCTAGCATAAGGGACTGAGTCAAACTAATCTAGAGCTGAGGTGAATCTGGGCTTTGCTGTAACTTTAGTTAGATTCAATTCATCACCTGGCTTCAGATGTTTTGTGGATAGGTCAAGACTTTCCATCCAGGACGACTTGGAATCTGAGCAATTGCAGGATTCTGAAGATCTCTTTATGCTTGAAAGTCCAGCCACCAGTTTTCCAAACCATGGGGGATATCTTTCTTTTCTTTACAGCCCTGCTACCAGATTTAGGGGAACTAGGGAGTTCTCTTTGCTCTCCAGGCTTGCCCTTGGCTTTATGTACATGGAAATATATCTCTCTCTGCGATGCTTCGCTATTCCCAGCCTTCAGAGGAGCACTGTAATGCACACTGTGAAGGTCTGAAGTGGCCTGAGGGTCATTTACTGCCCCATTCCACACATTCAGCGGGGACTTCCTTTTTCTTGATGAAGACCAGGATAAGCTCCAAATGTTCTCCTCTCTGCCCCTAGCTTTCAGTAGGATGCTGCAGTGTACTCAGTGAAAACTCAAAGTAACTGGGATGGAATTCTCTCAGGTCTCCTGATCCACCCACAGCCTTCAGTGCCAAGGCCTTGCACCTGCAGAAGAATCTATGTGTCTCAAAGGAGTTTTCTCTTAGCTGTTGTTCCCTGCTTCCAGTCTTTGGTATATGTTACAGGTTGAATTTTGTTCCCCCAAAATTTATATTTTGAGGTCTTAGTCCCCAGTACCTCAGAATGTGACCTTATTTGTCATTGCAGATATAATTAGTTAAGATGAGGTCATACTGGAGTAAGGTGGGCCCAGAATCCAATATGACTGGTGTCCTTACGCAAAGGAGACATTTGGACACAGACACACACAGGGAGAACGTCATGTGACGATAAAGGCAGAGATTGAAGTGATGCTTCTACAAGCCAAGGAACACCAAAAATTGCCACTAAACCATCAGAAGCTAGGAGAGAGCCATGGAACAGATTCTTCTTCACATCCCTAGAAGGAAAAAACCTGCCTGACACCATTATCTCAGACTTCTAGCTTTCAGAAATGTAAGAGAATAAATTTCTGTTGTTTAAGCTACTCAGCCATGGTATTTTGTTACATCAGCCCTAGGAAACTAAGAGTATACTATCTCCATGTACTCCATGAAGCCCATTAGAAAGTGTTTATGGATGGGTGCAGACCTGCTCTGTGGCTGGGACTCCTTAATATACTAATTGGTCATGCCAGCCCACATGTGGCCTGGCCTAAAATTTCATTGAGGGCAAAAGATTAGAACAGACACTTCATCAAAGAAGATATACAGATGGCAAACAAGCACATTAAAAGATGCTCAACATCATTATTCATTAAGGAAATGCAAATTAAAACACAATAAAATGCCACTACATACTCATTTAAATGGCTAAAATTAAAAAGACTGACTCTACCCAAGTATTGGTGAGGACAAGGAGAAACCAGTACTCTCATACATTGCTGGTGGGAATGTAAAATGGTAGAACCACTTTGGAAAACAGTTTGTGGTTTCTTAAAAACTTAAACACATATCTGCTCTATGATCTGGCCATTCCACTCCTTGGTATTTATCTACTCAAGAAAGGAAAGAATATGTCCATACAAAGACTCATGCACAAATACTCACAGCAGCTCTATTTGTAGCAGCCAAAAACTGGAAACAATCAAAATGTCCATCAGCAGATGAATAGATAAAAAATTGTGCTACAGCCACACAATGGAATACTACTCCCCAATAAAAAGGAATGAACTATTGATACACTCAACAATGTAGATGAATCTCAAAATAATTATGCTGAGCAAAAGAAGCTAAACCTAAAAGAATGCATACTGCATGACTCCATTTATACAAAATTCTTGAAAATACAAATAAATCTATAGTGACAAAAATAAATCATTGCTTGCCTGGGGCTGGGGAAGAGTGAGGTGGTGAAGGTTGAGAAGGAATGACTACAAGGGGGGCACAAAGAAACTTTTGAAGGTAATATGTTCATTATTTTGATGGTGGTGATGGTTTCATGGGTGTACAATGAGGTCAAAACTGATTAAATTTTACACTTTAAATTTTTGAAATTTATTATATATCAATTATAAATTAATAGAATGCTTCATTGTTTTTTAAGTTATCTGAAGTTCAGCTGGCTTCTTATCCCTGCCTCTGGCATGTTTTTCTCCTTCCCACTGCCCTGCTCTTCCCACCTCACTTCCCTCATCACTTCCTGGATTGTATTTCATCTAAGTTTCTTTCTATCCTCATCTCTCTGATGGGTTTTTTTTTTAATTGTGGCAAAATATAGATAACTTAAAACTTACCATTTTAATCATTTTTAAGTGCACAGTTCAGTGGCATTAAGTAGATTCACATTGTCGTGCAACCATCATCACCATCCATCTTCAGAATTTTTTCATCTTCCCAAACTGAAACTCCATACCCATTAAACAATATCTCTCTATTCTCCCTCTCCCCAGCCCTTGACAACCACCATTCTTCTTTCTGTTTGACTACTCTAGATACCTCATGTAGTAAGCAGAATCATTCATATTTGTCCTTTTGTGACTAAATTGTTTCACTTAACATAATGTCCTCAAGATTCATCCACATTGTAGCATGTGTCAGAATTTCTTTCCTTTTTAAGGCTGAATAATATTCCCTTGTATGTATATACCAAGTTTTGTTAATCTATTTATCCATCCATGGACACTTGTGTTGCTACTGTGTCTGATGCTTTTAAAGTTATGATTTTGTAGCTTATCTGGCTTAATCTCCTTCTTAAGGTAGAAGCAGTGGTCTCTTATAACTTCCTACTCCCTAACCAGAATCAGAAGTCTTCTATGTATTGTGCTATAATCTCACTTTTTTTTTTTATGTAACATGAAATCCTAGAATTGAGGGAAGGGTATCCATATTCTATCAAATGAAGGAAAATGAATCATTAAAAACTCCATAAATAATAAATCCTCAGACTTGTAAAGGTATTTATGGTTTTCAACATCTGAAATGAGAAAACTGGGGCATAAACGGGCAGACAGTTACAACTGAACAGATACTAGACTTCACATGTCTTGATTCACAGTTGAGCTGTTTCCCTGCTACACAGTGTTGCCTCTGTAGCATTAGCAAGAGAAATAAAATCAAATTGAGAGATATAACATCACAAATTAGTCAATTTTCCTATAAATTAATAAATAAATTTAACACAATTCCAATAAAAAATCTAACCAGATTTTGGGAATAGAAGGCAGAGAGCAAGCAAAGAACAACTTAACCTGACAAAATGACTATTAAGTTCAGTCTATAAAAGAGCTATGCAAAAATAACCAAAAAATTATTGGAAAACAATTAGTAATGAATGACTAGCCTTGGCAGATATTAAAACACATAAAAAAGTTACTATAATTAAAAGTGTATTATTAGTGAATGAGTAGACAGAAAAATCAATATATTCTGTTCTAGAATAGAAATTCTGAAGGCAGATCCAAGAATTCAGCATATAATTATAATGATATTTCAAATCAGTCATTAAATAAATGGTAATGAAAAAAATGGCCAAGTAGCTGGAAATGAATAGTAAGAAAGTTAAAGTTACAGTCATTCAGGTTCCCATATCTTAAGAGAGGTGGTGGTTGTTGTTTTTAACAAAATCTTTCATGTTCTCCTTCCATTATATTTACTTTTTATTTCATTTATCTGATTACTCAAATGTTTGTATTAACTAACCACCTTGCAAACAGTCACCCAAAGGAAGCAACATTTTTCACTGGCAAATTTTAAAGAATTGGGGTTTCTTTCACATTGCTGCAGTGAAGAAGCCTGAGGACTAATCTTCAGACAGTTCCAAGGCTGGACTACTATTTAAAATAGTCAATGAACATGAATTAAGTCCTTTCTGTGGGCCACGCAGTGTGCTAGGTGTTGAGAATACAAAAGTGAGTAAAGCTCGGTGCTACCTTCAAAATGCTGTTTAACTTATCAGTAAGTCAATAGACTGTCTGCAATATACATAATCTCTTTGCTTATTGTTTGGTTATGATTTGGGTATAATAATAGGAGCATATTGGGTAAAAATAAGAAATACTGGGTAAAAATATGAAACACCAGAAAAATTATTCAATATAGCTTTTGCTTATTAGATCTCTGCAGAGAGATTAAGCATGATTCTTAGATTCTGATGCCCGTGCCTGAGGATGCTCACTCCAGCAGATTTGCCAAACAAGATGGATCCTCCAGGTTCTCCCCTTCACACCACAAAGCAGTCACAGCTGGATGCATTATCATTGCTCTACCCTCTCCCCGACGAAATCTGACAGGCTGATCGCATTAGGCCATGACATACAAAATATGGCATAATTGTAGACTGTAATCATCATGATGAGAGCTGACTTGATGAGAGAGGTCAAATCCCATTTTTATATCCTGAATTTCTAAAATATTGTTTCATCAGAAAAATCAATTTCTCATTTTTCTAGCGTTAACTTGAAAAGGGTATAATTGATCAAGCCTAAATCCCTTACATCACCCAGGACTGTGTGAAAGGCTCATATCATACCCAACAAGCCACTTGAGTTAGGGCCAGGCAAACAGCAGTTGTCCTCAGCATCTAACACCCACGGCCTGAACAGCTTCAAAGCAAGAACACATTTTACATCCTTTGGTTAAGACTGTGGGGAAAACACAGGCTCATGGAATATAGATGCTCAGCTGGCTCATTTGGGTTTTGTGGTCCAATTTGTGGATGAGATATTTATAAAATCCGGTGATTACAATGCCATCTCATTAACATTCGTTAAGTGAAAACCACAAAGTACAGGATGGGAACTCCAGTTTAAGGGGAGAGGAAGCAGGAAGATGAATAGGGAGATGGGTTTTCCTACCTCAGTACAGGCAAAAAGAGACACCCAGAGGGAGAGGACCCCTCTCTACTTCCTTTAAGTTAGACTTTCTCCTTACTGAAGGAAAAAGGGAGGGAAGAGGAAGGAGGGTAGTTTTTCCACCTGTCAGTTGTGTTTGATCCCTAAGCAAACCAAATCCAAGGCAAGCCCAAGTCGATTTCCCCGTGAATTCGAATTCTCCATTCCTTGTATGATTTAGCCAAAGAGACACCTCCTCCAGGATGTCTGCCTAGACTAAACTTATCCCATGAGATGTTTGCATGCTCAGTGAGGTTATGTGGACTGGATTGAACTCACAGTGTTTTCAGCACGAAGTTGCTGTTGCTGCCTTGTGACTGGTTTCTGCCCCTGTCCCTGTGGGGAGGCAGTGCGGCTTCACGGAAAGAACCAAGGCTGTGCAGTCAGAGAAGCCTGGACTCCAGTCCCAGCTCTGACACGTGCTGGTTGCAGAACCTCTGATAATATCCACTTTGTGAAGACATTACAGTGAGGGGTGGTGGAGCAGGGGTCACATGAATTATATACTATCTGTCTAATGAGTAGGCACTCAATAAATGGTAGCTACAATTATTATGATTTTACTGCTATCACAGACTTTTCTCTCCTAGTCAATCTCAGACTCGCAGGTAGCTTAGATAATGCATTCTATGCAGAACCAGCAATAGGATTATCCATTCAGTGGACATTCAGTAAATACCAACTAAACACACGAATGATGCTGTGTCCAGAGGGAGAGCATTTAAAAGTTGGACTCTATCTTCAGTGATTAATCAAATTTAGCGTTTATGGCTACAGTATGTGCAGCATCTTTACTTGAGGACTCTGCAAAAATTTCAGAAGGGTCTTCCTTCTTTGTCAATTATAGAATAATCTAGATCTCCAGCATTCTTCCCTCCTAACACTTGACCCCACCCTAGTCCTCACCACACACACACACACACACACACACACACACACACACACAGAGCAGTGATTATTTCGAGGTGCTTAAGAGTCACTGAACATAGAGCCTGAAACTCCAAATAAGGATGCAGCAACCCAGAGGTAAACTCTGTCACACAGTCAACAGAAAAAGTGTGATTCACATTTGTGTCTTTTACCCACATTTATGTGTTTGGGGACAAGGAGCAGGACCATCAGCTAGAAAGTACTGCCTCTGTGACTTTAATTCAGCACTGCCTTTTGTGCTTTTCCTCTGCAGAGCAGAGCTGCATGCATAATTAACCCTCTGCAGGCTGAGTAATGGAAGCAAGAGACGGCTGGAGCTGAGCCTGGCAGGGGCAGAGGACCGAATCTGTTCTCCTCCCAAGGGCCAAGCACAGACTAAGACGTGGAAGTCACAAGTAAGAAGAGGATTTCCTAACCCTACTAGCCTGAAAGCAATTGAAAATGGGCTGATTGAAATAGGGAGTAAAAGATTTTCGAGATGATGTCACAGAAACTATTGGAGAGATTCTTGCACTGGGAGGAAACAGGAGTGGCCAGCCTCTAAGTTTCTATACTTCTCAGATCCTGGGGTCAGTCTTCAGTAAGCAGGCACTCTTGGAAGACTGGGAGGTGGTGTGAAGTGAGCACTATGGATTCAGTGGTTTTGGAGCTTTCAAGGCTTCAAAGCTCTGCTCCTAAACCTCCCTGTTTATGATGGATAGGTTCTTACAATAGAGTAGATTGTTATATACAGAGCCACATTTTCTTAAAGAGCTAGGAAAACAAAATCCCCATTCTATTCATTAAATTTTTTAAGGGAAGGTGTCTGGAGAAGAGACTTTGTTTTCATTCTTCAGCAGTGGAAACTTAAAAGTCTTGGTCTGCCAGCTGATGTTCCTTCCTTATAGCTGGAATACCCTTGAATCCCCTGTTCTACCTCCCAAAGACACACTCCTTACACCTAGGTTTCCCTCTCAATTCCACTTCACTCAGCACAGATAGAATAAGCAGCAGACGGCCTCGCATGATTTGAAAGACATTCCAATTCCCTCCAACCCAAAGTCTAGCTCCCCTTCCTAACTGCAACTGTCCCTGAAATAACAGCTCTCAGGGATAAACCTTTGCATAAAGTAATCCTTCCAGAAGGACCCTGGTAAGTGCAGAATGATCACCATAAACATTGAGGCACACATTACTTTACCAACTTTTTAGCAAAGATTCTGAAAACAGTAGGACCAAGACCAGAGGTCTAAATGGGAGGGGAGCTGAATATGCTCCCCTGGTGAAAAATGGCTCATCAAGTTAAGAGACGGGCAGACCCACGGGGAGCACCAAAGTCACGGAGGAGATCTAAGTTGCCAACAGTTCTGGTGTAGTGGAGAAGAGGGCATCAAAATGAAAATCGCAAAGAAATAAAACCAAGCTTGGTCAATATTCATTCATTCACTCATTCAATGAACACTCCCTGATGTACCAGGCACTGTTCTGGGCACTGCACCGTATAGTGAAAAAAACTCATGGCCTTTGATGTCAGCCAGGTCTGTGCTGAGTCACTAGCTCAGCCTATTCACTGGTTGGTATTTAAATCAATGAACACCAGTTTTCTCCTTTGTTTTGTCAGGGGATTGAATGAGATAATTGTGCACAACACAGCCCCTGGTACATATTCGTCATTCTTCTCAACCTTCCCTTACCCTTGTTCTACAATTCAACTAAGAGAGACTCTTGTTTCCATCCTGGATGTCCTACCTATTCCAGACAACCTCCCTACCCAAAACACTCAATTTCAGAAAGGTACTAAATTCCACTAGCCCTGGCCTCGAGCAAGCATTCATCTGTGGAGCTGTTTTCTCTCCAAAATCTCAGCAGAGCAAGATCTGCAGCCATGCTCAATAGCGAATACTATTTTTCTTCGAAAATAATGAAGCATTGCAGATAGAACAAACCACTACACAAATGAGCTGACAATCTATTGGGAGACCATGCAAACCAGACAGTGTAATGAACCAGCCAGTGGGAAATGAAAATGTATCAACAGGGTTTACTAAATGATGGCTCCAGACTTGCTTTGAAAGGGAGAGATGACTGGTCCAAAGAACTCATAAACTGAAACGAATCCTCAAATAATCTCCACGAGGCAGGAATGTATATGGTTCCTGAAGCTAGCCAGGCTATAAGAAGCCACTACACTAATAATAGTCAAAAGGAACAACGTGGCAAACACAATGTGTAAGCACTTGAAGGTGCTGTGGCACTTTGTGCCCGGGGACTTGCTGGCAATGAGGAAACCCATTTACTCGGCCCAACTTGTGTGTAGTACTAGATGGAATATGGGATGAACTATTAGAAATCTTCTAGTGGTAAGGGGTCTGGCTACTAACAGTCCAAGTACAATTGGATTTATCCAGTTTAATGGACTTCATTCATTCATTGAACAGATATTTACAAAGCACTCCCTTTGCACCAGGCACTGTTATAGATGCTGGGGATACAACCCTGAATAAAACATAGGCTCTGACCTCCTGCAGTTCACATTGTAGTGAGGAGAGACAGAAAATAAACAAAGAAACAAGGAAGGAAAGGAGGAAGGAAGGAAGGGAGGGAGGCAATTTCTTCCTTGCACATATCACTATCTAAAATTAAAAGCTGGGGTCATATGTTAGAGTGACTAGATGACCTGAATGACAAGAAGCCAGCCATGCAAAGATCTGATAGCATATGAGTTATTGCCTCATATTTCATAGAATCATGTACTTTTCTTACTGGAAAGGACCTTAGTGATCAAACCCAATACTCTCAATTTATGAAACTGAGGCTCAGGGAAGTAATGTGTAGGCTGCATGAGCAAGTGGCACAGACCTGCATGTCCTCCAGTACCGCTGAACCAGCACCACTCCCACGGCTGCATGAGAAAGATCTCAGGACCTGGTGATGTAGGAGGGAAAAGGCTAAGCTGCCGCTCTACTACAGTCCATTCAGGGGTGGTCATAAGACAGCAATCTCCCCAGGAGGCAGAGCTTCAGGCGAGGCACCGGTCTTCCACTTTGTGCAGAAAGATAAGTGGTTGAAGTCTAGAACATACATTAACTCATAGACAATGGCCTAGCTGGTTATTCAGGGGCCTGGCAGGGGATAATTCGGAAGCTTGGGGACAAGGAGGTCTGGGAAGAGGCATGTGGATGGCCTATGGGAGAGGCCATGAACTATGAGCCTGCACAGGTTATTAAATAAACCTGGTGCAAAGGATTTTGCTTCTTCCAACACAAAGTGTTGGACTATAGATATAAATAAAATGTTGGTATAAAGAAAATACATTAAGGACATTTAATATCAGACAGTTCACATGCTGGTATCACTGTAGACTGGTCCATGAGAAAGGGTTAAGAAGTCTAGGTTATTAAGGTGAAATAAACCTGTGGAAGTCATTTATCCTCCATGAGACTGTTTCCTCATCTATTTTAAAAGCTTGTTGTGACTACCCTCAGAACTGCCCAAGGATCTTATCCATAAAGATTAACAGTACCTACCTCATGGGGTTCTTAGAAAGACTAAATGAGATAATATATGTGATATTTAACACATAGTAAACATTCCATTTACGGCTAGTATCAAATGAAAAGATGCTTGCAAAACTACTTTGAAAACTGCAACATGCTACAAAAATGCAAGCAATTATGATTACAACACAATATATTTAATACATAATATTTTACTTGTTTTCAGAGATTGAGCCTTGTCTCCTTAACAAGAACAGGGTCCTTCTCTTCCATTTCATTTAACTTCAAAGCAATTAGTGCAGTTTGCCACTTGGTAGATCCTTAAACTCTTTTCTCTGACTTGCAAGACAGCAATCAGTAAGTAATACCATGCCTTGGCACCCTGTGAATACTGGCAAGAGCAAATACTTCTGTAAAACTCTGTCAAAGAGAGATTCTTCCTCTCCTTTTTTTTTTTTTTTTTCCATCAGACTGAAAAAGGGGAGAGGGAACTATATTTCCCCAAACCACCTGAAATGTCACACAATGATTTCAAATGTATTTCTATTTTTCTGAATGTATTCCAATCAAGTTATTTCTAATCATTGCTATTTCAGGGTGCTGGCGTGTATGCACCGAGTTCCCTTTATATTTTATTAAATGAAGAATCAAGGATTACATCTATCCTGTGCTCAGAATTTTTAATGGAATTAAATCCTCTGAGGATTATCTTAAACCTGGGTAATATTCTTAAGTGGGACTTGAATGTAACCAAATAGCTGCATAGTTAGAAACCTGTCTATCTGTCTCCTTAAAGTGATTCCATGAATTTGGATCCCTGAGTCACTAAACCACTTCAATGTTGGTATATATTTTATGAGGAAACACACTGATCAAAACTCAAAAAACACTCAAACAAATGCCAGATCAGGATGATTTGCAAAAACTCTATCAGTCCAATCCATCTCATTTCATCTCATCTTTAAACAGCCCTAAACTGTATTCCCTTCCTGTGAGTAAAGCTAACTTTCTTCCCTCAGCCCTCGTCTCCTCCTCTTTATCTATGTTAGTACCCCTACTCTGTGAATCAACCAAGCAGCTTTCTTTTTCAGAGCCACCTCAAATCTTACTTCCTACTTATGTCTTCCTAATACACATTCATTTCTAGAATCCATCCTGCTTTGTGAAACTTGGAATATCCCCCCATGTAAATGACCACTCCAGAAGCCAGGCCAGAAACTGCTCAGCCTTGGTTCCTCTCCACAGGAGGGCATGAGCAGCCACTTGCTATCATGGAAACAGTTCTAATAATTAAATAATAATTACCTAAGACACTGAGTTGCATTTGACGTTTGAATAACAGGTCTCCATTTCACAAAGGAAACACACTGCAGAATTTTTTAAATTTATTCCTATTATAAAATGTATCTTTACATTAATGATCTACATTGAGATCACACTGCAAGACTTGAAAGACTCACTCATACTTGACTAAGTTGGGACACTGATTCCCATAAATCACAGCAGCCATGTCTCAAATCAGCTTTTGTATAGTACCTGAAAACATCCTTGCTGGTTCCACTCCTTCAGTTGTTGCCCTATGCTGCGACAATATGACTGAGGCATTAGTGCTGAAGTCTCGGTGTTAGATTATAGGTGCCTTTTCAGTGTGGTGCCTCTTTTTTCACAAGGTCTTCAGTGGCTGAACTTAAAGAAATGAGAAGAGAGAGAAATTTCAGATGCCATGGCCAGACAAGGAAAGAGTCATTTTTAAGCAAAAAGTTTAGAAACCATCGGTCTTTCAGCTCATACCATGTAGATGGTCACTTTTCTGTCAAGTATATTCTGTATTAATTTAAAAATGTTTATATGTTGATCATATTAACGAATAGGGGCTGGCCCAGTGGCATAGTGGTTAAGTTCGTGTGCTCTGCTCTGGCAGCCCAGGGTTCACAGGTTCAGATCCCAGACACGGACCTATGCACTGCTCATCCAGCCATGCTATGGCGGCGTCCTATATACAAAAAATGGAGAAAGACGGGCATGGATGTTAGCTCAGGGCCAATCTTCCTCAGCAAAAAGAGGAAGATTGGCAATGGATGTTAGCTCATGGCCAATCTCCTCACCAAAAAAAAATGATAATAAAAAAATTAAAAATTAATGAATAAATCAAAGACAGAGAGAGAAATGCCCAGGAAGTAGGAGACCTATTTCTAGTCCTGTCCCTGACCAATAAGCTGTGTGCCCTTGGACAAGTGACTTAGCCTCTCTGATCTTACATACTTCGTGTGTGAAATGGGGATAATTACATCTTACTTCCTAATGCAGAAAGCTAGGAGGGAGTATAATCCTCTTATTTTATAGATTAAAACAGATACTTAGGCTAAGTGACTTATGGCATAAAGTTCTCAAAATCATGTTGACAGTTGAGGCAAAAATTATAACACTGTCTAATGTGGTGCTAATTGGATGCAAAGGAAATATTTAAAACAAATATATTATAAATGGGGAGAGGTAAGATTTCTAAACTTCACTTAAACTGGATAAATGTCAACACTAGTAGGCTGTGATAAGTTATGTATACGTAATGTAACATCTAGAACAACCACTAACAGAGCTACACAAAAATATAAACTCAAAAACAATATAAGCAACAAAATCAAAAATAAACAAGTGGGACTACATCAAACTAAAAAGTGTCTGTACAGCAAAATAAACTATCAACAAAATGAAAAGACAACCTACAGAATGGAAAAAAATATTTGCAAACCATATATCTGATAATGGGTTAGTATCCAAAACATGTAAAGAACTCATACAACTTAATAGCAAAAAACCAAATAACCCAATTTAAAAATGTGCAAAGGACCTGAATAGACACTTTTCCAAAGAACATATACAAAAGGCCAACATGTACATGAAAAGATGATCAATATCACTAGTCATTAGGGAAATGCAAATTAAAACCACAATGAGATATCACCTTACACTTGTTAGAATGGTCATCATCAAAAAGACAAGAGATAACTAATGCTGGTGTGGTTGTGGAGAAAAGGAAACCTTTGTGCACTGCTGGTGGGATTGTAAATTGGTACAGCCACTAAGGAAAACAGTATGAAGGATCCTCAAAATATTAAAAATAGAACTACCATACAATCCAGCAATTCCACTTCTGGGAATATATCCAAAAGAAACAAAAACACTAATTCAAAAAGATATCTGCACCTCCATGTTCACAGCACCATCATTTACAATAGCCAAGACATGGAAACAAGTTAAGTGTCCATCGATGGATGAAAGGATAAAGAAGTTATGTGTGTGTGTGTGTATACAGACACACACACACACACACACACACACACAAAAATGGAATATTATTCGGCCATAAAAAATGAGGAAATCCTACCATTTGTGACAACATGGATGGAGCTTGAAGGTATTATGCTAAGTGAAATGTCAGACCAAGAAAGACAAATACTGTATGATCTCACTTACATGTGGAATCTTAAAAAAAAAAAAAAACCCTCATCGAAAAAGAGATCCCACTTGTGGTTACTAGAGGCAGAGAGTGGGGGGTGGGGGAATTGGAGGAAGCTGGTCAAAAGGTACAAACTTCCAGTTATAACATAAATAAGTGCTAGAGATGTAATGTACAACATGATGACTATAGTTAACACTGCTGTATGATATGCAGGAAAGTTGTTAAGAGAGTAAATCCTAAGAATTCTTATCACAAGGAGAAATTGTTTTTGTTTTTATTATATCTATATGAGATGATGGATATTAGCTGAACCTATTGTGATAATCATTTTATAATATATGTAAATCAAACCATCATGCTGTATACTGGAAACTTAAACAGTAATGTAAAAATATAGAGATAGAGATAGATAAATCAAAATGGAATTTTAATAAATGTTCAAGCAACATACAGGAAAGGAGGAAAATAAAATAGAGAAAAAACAGAGAGAACAAACAAAATACAAATAGTAAGCCCTAATAGATTAATAATTACATTAAATGTAAATGGTCTAAACACACCAATTAAAAGACAGAGATTGGCAGAGAGGATTAAAAACCATGATCCAATCATATGCTGTCTACAAGAAACTCAATTCAAATATAACAATATAGGTAGGATGGAAAAGGATATATCATGTAAACATTAATCAAATAAAGCAAATGTGGCTATATTAATGTCAATAAACTTCAAGAGCAATGAAATAAACTTCAGAGCAAAGGAAATCATCAGAGAGAGAAGGACTTTACATGATGATAATAAAGTCAATTCAACAAGGAGACACAACAATCTTAAATGGTTTCACCATGCACAGAGCAGCAAAATATGTTAAGAACATATAGAATAGATATATAAATATATAGAGAGAGATAGAACTGAAAGGATAAATGGACAAATCCACAATTATATTTGGAAACCTCAACAACTGCTGTCTCAATAATTCATAGAATAACTGGGCAGAAAATCAGCAAGGCTATATCATCCACCAACAGAATCTACTCAGCCTTTAACTGATAGAACATACCACCCAACAACAGCAGAATACACATTCTTTTCAAACATCCATGGAACATATACCAACATAAACCATAGCCTAAGCCATAAAGCAAACCTCAACCAATTTAAAACAATTGAAATTATAGGGTGTGTTCTTTATCCATAATGGAACCAAACTAGAAATCAATGACAATGATTAAAAAAATCTCCAAAAAGTTGTAAACTAAACAACACACTTCAAAATACTCCAGCAGGAAGTCTCAAAGAAAATTTTAAAATATATAGAACTGAATGAAATTGAAAACCAAGTATATCAAAATAGGTAGGATGCAGCTAAAGCAGTGCTGAAAGGGAAATTTATAGCATTAAATGTAGAATTGAGGAAAAGTTTCAAATCAACAATCTAAGCTCTCACCTCAAGAACCTGGAAAAAAGAAGAGCAAAATAAACCCAACACAAGTAGAAGGAAGGAAATAAAAAGCAGAAATCAATGAAATTGAAAACAGAAAAACAATAGAGGAAATCAATGAAACAGAAAGCTAGTTCTTTGAAAACAGATCAATAAAATTGACAAACATCTAACAGATTGACCAAAAAAAAAAAAGACACAAATTACCAAAATCAATAACAAAATAATATCACTTCAGACTCTGCAGACATCAAAAGGATAATAAGTGAATACTATGAACAAATCTACATATATATAAATTTGACAACATAGATAATATGTACGAATTCCTGAAAAAGCACAAACTAGTACCCAATATAAAACAAATAGAATACTGCTATAGCAATTAAGGAGATTAAATTTGCAACTTAAAAACTCCCAAAAGAGAACTCTCCAGGTCCAGATGGGTTCACTATAGAATTCTACCAAACATTTAAAGAAAATTAACCTCAGTTCCACACAATCTCTTCCAGAATAAAGGAAAACTTCCCACTTCATTATATGAAGCTAGTATTATCCTGATACCAAAACTGGACACAGACAATATGAAAAAAGAAAACTATGAACCAATAGCACTCATGAATATAGATGTAAAACCTCTAGCAAAATATTAGTAAATAGAACTCAGCAGTCTACAACAATAATTATACACATGACTGTATTAGTCAGAGTTCTCCAGAGAAACAAAACCAATAGGATATACATAGATATATATATAAGAGGAGATTTATCATAGGAACTGGCTTACATGATTTTGGAGGCTGAGAAGTCCCACAATCTACCATCTGCAAGCTGGAGAAAGAAGAAAGCTCTAATTTGGTCTAATTACAAGGGACTGAGAATTGGCAGGGTGGGGGGAGCTGATGGTGTAAGTCTCTAAGTGAGTCCAAATGTCCAGAATCAGGAACACCAATGTCTGAGGGCAGCAGAAGATAGATGTCTCAGCTCAAGTAGAGAGAGAGCGAATTTGCCCTTCCTCTGCCTTTTTGTTCTATTTGGGCCCTCAATGCATTGGATGATGCCTACCCACATTGAAGAGGGCTATCTACTTTACTCAGTTCACCAATTCACATGCTAATCTCTTCCAGAAACACTCTCACAGACACACCAAGAAATAATGCTTTATCAGCTATCTGGGCATCCCTTAGCCCAGTGAAGTTGACACATAAAACTAACTATCAAAATGACCAAATGGTGTTTATTCTAGGGATTCAAGGCTAGTTCAATATTAGAAAATCAATCAATGTAACCCACCATATTAACAAGCAAAAGAAGAAAAATTACATGATCATATTGATCAATGCATAAAAATGATTTGACAAAATTCAACACTCATTCATGATAAAACTCTCATAAAAATAGGAATATAGGGGAACTTCCTCAACTTTATAAAGAGCATTTACAACTAACATTATACTAAATGATGAAAGACTGAATGTACTCCACCTAAGACTGGGAACAAGAGAAGGATGTCCACTCTCACTACTCTTATTCAACACAGTACTAGAAGTTCTAGCCAGCACCATAAGCAAGAAAAGAAATAAAACTTATACAGATTATAAAGGGAGACATAAAACTGTCCTGATTTGCATATGACAATGAATGTCTACACAGAAAATCCCAAGGACTCCACACACACACACAAAACTAAGTGAGTTCAGTAAGGTTGCAGGAGACAAGATAAACATACAAAAATTAATTGTATTGCTATATATAGTAATAAACATATGGATACCAAAATTTAAAATACAATGTCATTTACAATCATCCTCCAAAACGGAACTCTTAGGGAAAATGTAACAAAATATGTATAGGACTTTCATGCTGAAAACACATCAGGAGGAAATAAATCAAAGAAGATATAAACAAATAGTGCTACATACCATGTTCATGGATTGGAAAACTCAACAGAGTAAAGATGTCAATTATTCCTGAATTTATACACAGGTTTAACACAATCTCTATCAAAATCCCAGCAAGATTTTTTGAAGATATAGACAAGACTGTCCTAAAATGTATATAAAAAAGCAAAAGGACTAAAATAGCTTAAAAATTTTTTTAAAGGAAGACAAAGGGGAAGAAATTAGTCTACCTGATTTCAAGATTTATTATATAGCTACAGTAATCAAGACTATGTGATATTAGTGAGGGACAGACACATAAGTGAATGAAATAGAATAGAGAACTCAGAAGTAGACCCACATATTTATGCCCATTTGATTTTTGACAAAGGTGCAAACATAATGCAGTGGAGGAAAGAAAGCCTTTTCAATGAATGGAGCTGTAGTAATTGGACATCCATAGGCAAAAAATAAATAAAAATAAGAAGAACCTTGTTCTAAACCTCACACTTTATACAAAAATTAACTCAAAATGAATCATGTATTCAAATGTTAAATATAAAACTTTAGAAAAAAATAAACATGTGAAAAATAGATCTAGGGCCACGCAAAGCATTCTTAGCCTTGCAACCAAAAGTGTGGTCCATAAAAAGAAAAATTAATAAATTGGACTTGATCAGAATTAATATTTGCTGTGTGAAATGTCCTATTTAAGAGAGTGAAAAGACAAGCTACAGACTGAGAGAAAATATTTCCAAACCACCTGTCTGACAAAAGACTACTATCTAGAATATAAAAAGAACTCTCAAAACTCAACAGTAAAAAATAAACAATCCAATTGGAAAATGAGCAAAAGACATGAACAGACATTTCACTGAAGCATATATACAGAAGGCAAATAAGCACATGAAAAGATGTTCTATATCATTCGCCACTAAGGTAATGCAAATTAAAACCACAATGCGACATTAAAACTACAATTGAGACAACTACAAATACTGACAATACCTAAGCTGATGAAGATGTAGAGAAACAATCACTCACACATAGCTGGTGGGAAAGTAAAATGGTATAGTCACTCTGGAAAAAAGTTGGCAGTTTCTTAAAAAATAAAACATGCAACTACCAGACAACACAGCAACTGTGCTATTGGACATCTATCCCAGAAAAATGAAGATATATGCCCACACAAAAACCTGTACATGAATGTTCATGGCAGCTTTATTCATAAAATAGCCCAAAACTGGAAACAACCTTTAACAGCTTCATAGTTAAACAAACTGTGGTACAGTCATACCATGAAATATTATTCAGCAATAAAAAGGAACAAATTATTCATATAAACAATCCAGTTGGATCTCCAGACAATTAAGCTGAGTGAAAAGCCAATCTCAAAAGGTTGCATGCTATGTGATTCCACTCACATAACATTCTTGAGATAACAAAATCATAGAAATAGAGAACAGATTAGAGCTTTCCAGCGGTTAAGAAGGAGATCGGGATTTTTAAAAACAATGGAGGTCAGCAAGATGGCAAAATAGGACATCCCCAGCTCTCATCCTCCCAGAGAAACACATATTTGGCAACCGACCATAGACATAAGTGCTCTTGCAGGAGCTTCAGGATCCAGATAGGAGGTTGACATCCCAGTGGAGCTTAAGACTAGGAAAGCCACTTGGAGAAGGCAGAACTGTGCCTCAGTAGCAGGCCCTCCAACCACAGACCTGGCTGCAGACCTGGAAGTAGCCCTGTTCCCCTATGGACTCAACTCTGGCCCTGCTTGTGTGAGGCCCTGTCATTAGCCCTACCATCCCACCCCCAGTAACAGGCCCACCAACCACAGACCCACTGCAAACCCAGAAGCAGCGCCATGGCTTGGCTGCAACCCCACTAGACTGGGGTCCTGGAGGCAGTCCCATTCATCCAGGGACCTGGCAGGAGAAGGCCTTTATCTGCCAAAACCAGTCTGTAAAGATGGGAAGAGGTGACTGCTCCTTAAAACAGACACCAATGCAAGGCTACAAGGATCATGAAGAATGAGGCAAACATGAAGCCATCAAAGGAAGCTAATAAAGCTCCAGTAACTAACCCTAAAAACATGGAGATCCATGAGCTGCTTAACAAATTTAAAATAGTTGTCTTAAAGAAGTTCAGTGACCTACAAGAGGACACAGATAGACAACTAAATGAAATCAGGAAAACAATATATGAGCAAAATGAGAAGTTCAATAAAGAAATAGAAACCATAAAAAAGAACCAAACAGGGCCAGCCCAGTGGCATAGTGGTCAAGTTTGCGTGCTTCACTTGAGTGGCCTGGGGTTCATAGGTTCGGATCCTGGGCACAGACCCACATGCTGCTCATCAAGCCACACTGTGGCAGCATCCCACATATGAAAAATAGAGGAAGATTGGCACAGATGTTAGCTCAGGGACAATCTTCCCCAAGCAAAAAGAGGAAGATTGGCAACAGATGTTAGTTCAGGGCTGATCTTCTTCACCAAAAAAAAAGAGAGAACCAAGCAGAAATCCTGGAGCTGTAGAATACAATGACTGAATTGAAAAACTCAATAGAGAGCTTCAACAGCAGACTCAATCAAGCAGAAGAAAGATCAATGAACTCAAAGACTGGTCATTTGAAATTATCTAGTAAGAGGAACAAAAAGAAAAAGAATGAAGAAAGCTGACAGGACTTATGGTATACCATCAAAAGAATCAATATATGCATTATAGGATTCCCAGAAGGAGAAGAGATAGAGAAAGGGGCAAAAAGCTCATTTAAAGAAGTAATGGCCAGGGCTGGCCTGGTGGTGTAGTAGCTAAGTTTGCACGCTCTGCTTCTCGCAGCCCAGGGTTCACAGGTTCAGATCCTGGGCACAAACCTACACACTGCTCATCAAGCCATGCGGTGGCAGGTGTCCTATATACAAAAATAAAGGAATATGGGCACAGATGTTAGCTCAGGACCAATCTTCCTCAGCAAAAAGAGGAAGGTTGGCAATAGATATTAGCTCGGGGCTAATCTTCCTCACAAAAAAAATAGTAAAAATTAAAAAAAAAGAAGTAATGGCTGAAAGCTTCCCAAATCTAGAGAAGGAAAAGGAAATCTAGATTAATGAAGCCCAAAAGTTTCAAAATAGGTTGAGCCCAAAAAGAGCTATACTGAGACACCTTATAAATTGTCAAAAGTCAAAGAAAAAGAGAATTTTGAGAGAAGCAAGAGAAAACCGATTTGTCACATACAAGGGACACCACCCTTCCCCCATTAGACAGGTTTCTCAATAGAAACTTTGCATGCCAGGAGAAAGTGGAATGATATATTCAAAGTACTAAAAGAAAAAACCCTGCCAACCAAGAATATTGTACCCAGAAAAACTGTCCTTTAAGAATGAAAGAGACAAACAAAAACTAAGGAGGTTTGTCACCATTAGATGTACCTTATAGGAAGTGCCAAAGAGAGTTCTTCAAGTTGAAATGAAAAGATGCTAAACAACAACATGAGAGCATATCAAAGTAAAAATCTCACTGTTAAATGTAAATATATGGGGGCCCGCCCCGTGGCTTAGTGGTTAAGTGTGCGTGCTCCGCTAGTGGCGGCTCGGGTTCGGATCCCAGGCATGCACTGATGCACTGCTTCTCCAGCCATGCTGAGGCCGCCTCCCACATACAGCAACTAGAAGGATGTGCAGCTATGACATACAACTATCTAGTGGGGCTTTGGGGAAAAAAAGGAGGAGGACTGGCAATAGATGTTAGCTCAGAGCCAGTCTTCCTCAGCAAAAAAAAAAGAAGAAGAAGAAGAGGATTAGTATGGATGTTACCTCAGGGCTGATCTTCCTCACGAAAACAAATGTGAATATATGGAAAAGCAGAATATCTAATACTGCAATGGTGGTGTGTAAATCACTTTTAACACTGGTTATATAAATTAAAAGGCAAATGTAGTAAGAATAACTATAACCACAGAAATTTGTCAATTCAACACAACATAAAAGGAAGCAAAATCTTACACCAATTACATAAAGCATTGGGGGGGAGGACTAAAGTATAGAGTTTCTATATGCGATTGAAGTTAAGTTGTTATCAGCTTCAAACACACTGCTCTAACTATAAAATATTCAATGTGAGCCCCTGGTAACCATCCAAAAAAAGTACATTAGATACACAAAAGATAAAGAAAAGAGAATCAAAGCATATCACTAAAAAAAATCATCAAACCACAAAGAAAGACAAGAGAAGAAGAGAGGAACAGGAGAACTACAAAACAGCTAACAAGTCCTTACCTATCAATAATTACTGTAAATGTAAATGGACTAAACTCCCCAATCAAAAGACATAGAGTGGCTGAATGGATTTAAAAAAAAAAAAGACTCAACTATATGCTGTCTACAAGAGACTCACCTTAGATTTCAGGACATACACAGGCTGAAAGTGAAGCAGTGATGAAAGATATTCCAAGAAAATTATAACCAAAAGAGAGCAGGGATGGCTGTACTTATATCATACAAAATAGACTTTAAGTCAAAAACTGTCATGAGAGACAAAGGTCATTATATAAGAATGATAAAAGGGTCAAATCAACAGGAAGTCCATTATATCATGATATAAAGGCCATTAAATAATGATAAAAGGGTCCATTCAACAGGAAGATATAACAATTATAAATATATATACATCAAATCACCTAAGCATATGAAGCAAACATTGACAGATCAGAAGGGAGAATTAAACAGCAATATAATAATAATAGAAGACTTCAATACCCCACTCTCTAAAATGGACAGATAATCCAGACAGAAAATCAATGAGTAAACAGCAGAATTAAACAACACTATAGACCAAATGAACCTAACAGACATATAAAGAACATTCCTTCTCACAGCAGCAGAATACTCATTCTTCTCAAGTGCACGTGGAACATTCTCCAGGATAGATCACATGCTATGTCACAAAACAAGTCTTAAATTTAAGAAGAGTGAGATAATTCCAAGTATCTTTTCCAATATAATGGAATGAAACTAGACATCGAAAATAGAAAGAAAATGGGAAAATCCACAAATATATGGAAATTAAACAACACACTCTTAAACAACTAATGGATCTAAGAAGAAATCAAAAAGGAAATTATAAAATATCTCAAGAGAAATTAAAATGAAAACACAACATACCAAAACATGAGATGCAGCAAAAGCAGTACTAAAAGGGAAGTTTATAGCAACAAATGCTTACAGTGAAAAAGAAGAAAGATTTCAAATAAACAACCTAACTTTCCACCTCAAGGAACTAGAAAAAGAAGAACAAACTAAGCCCAAAATTACAGAAAGAAGGAAATAATAAATATTAGAGCAGAAATAAATGAAATGGAGAATAGAAAAACACTTTTAAAAATCAATGAAAGTAGGGCCGGCCCCGTGGCTTAGCGGTTAAGTGCGTGCGCTCCGCTGCCGGCGGCCCGGGTTCGGATCCCGGGTGCGCACCGAGGCACCACTCCTCCGGCCATGCTGAGGCCGCGTCCCACATGCAGCAACTAGAAGGATGTGCAGCTATGACAGACAGCTGTGTACTGGGGCTTTGGGGGAAAAATAAATAAATAAAATCTTTAAAAAAAAAAAAAATCAATGAAAGTAAGAGTTAGTTTTTTGAAAAGAAAAAATCCACAAACCCTTAGCTAGACTAAGAAAAACAAAGACGACTCAAATAAATAAAATCAGAAATGAAAGAAGAGACATTACAACTGATCCAACAGAAATAAAAAGGATCATAAGGGACTATTATAAACAAGTATATGCCAACAAATTGGACAATCTAGAGGAAAGGGATAAACACCAAGACACATACAAACTGCCAAGAATGAATCAAGAAGAAATAGAAAGTCTGAACAAACCAACAACAAATAAGGAGATTGAAGAAGTAATCAAAAAACTTCCAACATAGAAAAGCCCAGGACCAGATGAATTCATGGGTGAATTCTATCAAACTTTTAAGAAGAATTAATACCAATCCTTCTTAAACTCTTCCAAAAATTAGAAGAGGAAACACTTCCAAACTCATTCTATGAGACCAGCCTCAAACTGATACCAAAGCCAGACAAGGACACCATAAGAAAAGAAAACTACAGGCCAATATTCCTGATGAACATAGACACAAAAATACTCAAGAAAATACTAGCAAACCGAATGCAATAGCACATTAAAAGAATCATATACCATGACCAAGTAGAATTTATCCCTGGGATATGAGAATGGGTCAATACATGCAAATCAATCAACATGATACACCACATTAACAGAATGAAGGATAAAAATCACATGATCATCACAATAGATCCAGAAAAAGCATTTGACAAAATTCAACACCCTTTCATGATAAAAATTCTCAACAAAATAGGTATAGAAGGAACTTACCTCAATACAACAAAAGCATTTACGAAAAGCCCACAGCCAACATCATACTCAACAATGAAAAGCTGAAAGCTTTCCCTCTAAGATCCAGAACGAGGCAAGGATTCCCACTCTCACCTCTCCTATTCGACATAGTACCAGAAGTCCTAGCCAGAGAAATTAGGCAAGAAAAAGAAATAAAAGCCATCCAAATCAGAAAGGATGAAGTAAAACTATCTCTCTTTGCAGATGATATGATCTTATGTGTAGAAAACCTTAAAGACTCTACAAAAATTGTTAGAATAAGCAAATTCAATAAAGTCACAAGATGCAAAATCAACATACAAAAATCAGTTGTGTTTCTATACACTAACAATGACCTACCAGAAAAAGATATTAAGAAAATAATTCCATTTATAATAACATCAAAAAGAATAAAATACTTAGGAATAAACTTAATGAAAGACGTGAAAGACTTGTACACTAAAAACTACAAAACAATGACAAAAGAAATTTTAAAAGACAAATAAATGGAAGGACGTCTCATTTTCATGCACTGGAATAATTAACATTGCTAAAATGGCCATACTTCCCAAAGTGATCTATAGATTCAATTCATTTTCTATCAAAATCCCAATGGCATTCTTTACCAAAATAGAAAAAACAATCCTAAAATTCTTTTAGAACCACAAAAGATCCCAAATGGTAAAAGCAGTTTTGAGCAAGAAGCTGGAAGTATCACACTCCTTGATTTCAAAATATATTATAAAGCTGCATCTCTAGATGATCTATCTCATCCAGTCTCATGGCTTTACATACATATATACACATATAACTCTTAAATTTATATCTTTAGCCTCAACTTCTCACCTAAGCTCCTGACTCATATCCAATTGCCTACCCAATATCTCCTCTTGAACGCCTAACAGACATCTATACTTAAGATATCCAAACACATAACCTCCCCCTCTCAACTTGTTTCTCTCCCCAGCTTCTCCACCTTTCTTAGAGTTCACTAATAAATGGTATTACAGTTTTAAAACATGGCTCCAAATTCTTTGATACTCCAATGTCCCCTCCTCTTTGAATCTGGATGAGCCTGTAAGTAATTCTGTTGATAGAATATGGCGGAAGTGATACTATGTGAGTTCTGAGGGTCATAAAAGCCTATGCAGCTTCTTCCTGGTTCTCTTGGAATGTTTACCCTCAGGGAGCACTCCCTCTCAAAACTCAGCCATTATGCTGTGAGAAGCCCAAGCCAATGGAGGTAATAAAAATGGTGGTTGTTTTAGTCCACTATTTGGGGAGTGGTTTGTAGTAATAGAGAACTGGAATTGATAGCAGCTTTACTCTTTCAATTATTCAGACCAAAAATTCTGAAGTCATCCTTGACTTGTTTCTCTCACATTCCGTATCCAATACCTCAAAAATTCTGTCAGCTTTCTCTTCAAAATCTGTATAAAATCTGATCAATACTCACTACCTCATCTACAAAATGTACCTCTTCTAGTCAAAGTTCTTGGTTGAAAGCAACAGAAACTGACTCAAGCTAACTTTCGCAGACAAATTTAGTGAAAGGAAATTAGATGGCTCACAGAATAGGCTAAAAGGGATGAAAACCAAGTCCAGAAAATAGTCTGAAATCAATGAAGACTAGGCATAAGGAATCACAGCCAAAGATCCAGCCTGGTTGATGATCTGCCACTGGTGGACACAGAATGCACCACCTCCACCATCATGAATTCTAGGCTGTCCCCACTCTTTTGTTCTTTAGTGTCTTACTTCCAGGGACATGTATGTTATTGGGTGAGCTTAGTTGGTGTTCCTGAGACCCAGCTGCCAGGGGATGGGACAAGGGAGAGTTTGGGCTTTTTGGCTTTCACAGTAAGAAGTGGAGACCCTTCTCCCATAGAAGTTCATTTCACAGTGCATTCTCCAAACACAAAAAGTGGCTACAAATTCTGAGCAGCCAAGTTAAAGTAAATGTCTATGATAAGAGTTGGGTGAGAAGAAGATACATTTTGTACAGCAAACAACAGGTTTTCAAAATATGTTAACATGAGGGAAAGATAACTAAACTGAATTAAAGCCTTGGATTCAAGTCCTGTGTTACCACTTACTGGATGCGTGACCCTAAGCAAGTCACTTAACTTCTCTGAGATTCCATCTTTTCATCTTTAAAATGGGAACAATAATATCTGCCCTGCTTATCTTACAGGTTGTTTTCAGGATCAGATTAGTGTGTGAGCATATTAAGACTACTATCTTCATCTTATTCATCTTTGTCACACTGTTGCCTAGCTTAGCAGCAGCCTGGAGTTGGTGTTCCATAAGGGTCTACTAAAGAATGAGTAATAGTTATAGAAAGGATTTGTAAAACGAAAGCCATTAATTAGCTGATCCTACTAAATCCACCACCTAGGCCAGAAAAGTGTGATACTGTCACTCAGAGCCAGCCTTAAGTAATATCAAATGTGTTTTCAGAGGAAACCCCTGACATTGATAATTTTGGCCACTGACCTCTTCATAAAATAAATATGGAAATGGCAGAGCAACTTACCACTTCATTATATAGTATAAATTTGGCTCATAGAGCAAATTCCTTGTGTGACGAGTTTTAGGGACCCTAAAATAGTTCTTGAGACTCATTCTAGCATGGGGAACTAATGTAGCTTATTGTCTAGATTTCTGGCCAATGGATTCAAGTCATCCTGAGAAAACAAGAACCATCTAATTACAGGATAACTAGTAATAACAATCCCTTAACCAAATCCTTTGGAGATAGATGGTTTAGAATTGAGAATTTTTCAGATATTTGAAAGGTATTAGCGGCAAAAATCATACATTACATAATTCCCAAAAGGGTCTGGGACAGCACCTTATAATCAAACACAATAATATCTCTGCAGAAGTATGTATGAATATTCATTCTAAGTGGAATAAATTCTGAAATAGTCTCATATCAGTTCACTTAAGGTTATTTCAATATATGAGATCCAAAAACCTTTTGATTTTCAGAGCTTTTTTGGATTTTAGAAATGCAGACAAGAAATAATAAAATAGTATTTTTCACAAATAAGGGAATGATTTTATAGTGCTTTGAGATAGAAAATGCTTTACTATGTACATTTAAAGTTCTTACAAGCTTGAATATTAATATTAATGTATCTCTTAAAGTCATCTATATAAAATCACTTTCAAAATATTTTTTTAATATTCAATTCAGCAAATTCTGGAATTCAAACAGAGAGATCATCTATTTCAACCTGCTGTCTAATATAGTTGATCCCTACTAATAGCATCCTAGCCAGATCGTCACTCAACCTTTGCAGAATACTCCTATGAGTGAAGAATCCACTCCTTCATGTGGCAATTTGCTGTATTCTTGGACAACTTTAATTATTAGAATCAAAGTCAGGTCCTCCGTCACTTTTACCCTTTGGTCCTAACTCTGCCCTGGGGAGCTGGAAAAACTACCCTACCCTCTCTGCCACGTGACAGCCAGGCAAATATTTGAAGTGGCAATCATGTACCACATCATTTGCCTCTTCTCTAGGCTAAACATTTGCTCTAACTCTTGCACATAAAGCATGGTTTCCTCTTCCCTCACATCCTGATAGCCCATGCTAATCTCTAATTTATCAACGTCTATATTAAAATGAGACAGCTAAAGCTAAATAAATCTCCAGCCCAGAATACAGGGAACCTGTTACCTTCCTTGTAAGCTATCTACCGTATTTTTGTTGATGCAGTCTAAAGTTACGTTACATTTTTAATGCAGCATAGTACTTTTGGATCATTTTGCATTTATAGTAGATTAACATCCCCACCTTTTCACATGCATTGTTGTCACAATCCAGGAATCTACCTTGATTCGTATTTTTCAGCCTCAACAAAGGGCTTTTATGTAGGTCTTTGTTAAATTACATCTTGTTGGTTTCATTCCAACATTCATATTTTATTTTGAATCTTGATTTCACCTTTCAATCTATTGGCCTTGGTTGCTAGCTCTGTGTCACCTACAAATTTGATGAGCAGTCCTTCTAACCTTCAGTAAAGACTTTAATAAAAATATTGAACAAGATAGGATCAAGAGCCCTATGGCATGCCACTAGAGACTTCCCTCCAGGAGGGCATCCTCAAGTGCTTACTATCTAAAACAGCCAATGAACCACATACACAAATAACAATACCAAGCTTTAGAAGACACGTGCTGAATGGGCAGTAAGAAAAACAAATGCTGGGCCGGCTCCGTGGCTTAGTGGTTAAGTGCGTGCGCTCTGATGCTGGCGGCCCGGGTTCGGATCCCAGGCGCGCCCCAGGGCACCGCTTCTCCGTCCAACGCGAGGCCGAGTCCCACGTACAGCAACTGGAGGGATGTGAACCTACGACATGCAACTATCTACTGGGGCTTTGGGGGGAAAAACATGAATAAATAAAATCTTTAAAAAAAAAAAAAAAAAAGAAAAACAAATGCTATACCAAGAAGAAAATAACATCCCAGAACCATGAGACAAGGCTGTACGCTTCAGTAATTAATTTCAGATACAAGTTTGGCTACAACAGGGCATTTGAAAAGATGTATCTCCTTCCTGAAATGTGTATATATATATATATATATATATGTACTAGGGTTGCAACATAAAATCCATTTCCTACTACGGATCTCACCCAGAAAGTTTACAAACATAGTATTAAAAAATGAGTAGGATTTGAAGTGGCATAGAGAAGGGGAGAATAAGCCTTTTCGCATTATAGATCAGTAACTCCTATGGAGGTAACTTCTCCCACCGCCCGCTTCACTCCCCCGACCCCACCCCAACCACCCACCACTGAAAGCAACCCCAACATGCAGACATCAATATTATTTTAAGTGTATATATTTTTAAATGATTGTTTGGTTTTCCAAGGTATTTTTCACTTTTAAAATGGGTCATACAGAGGGCTCATTTACAAGGCAAGTGACCTGGTTTAATAGGCATTCATTTGATTGACACCCAATTTTTTTCAGAATACCAAGAATACAAAATATCCAGGGTTGCTGCTGTTTGCTTATATTGTGTAACAAACCTAATGTTAAACATGACCCTTGAAACTGTCCACACATCTTCCCAGTCAGGACACTTTGATGATATAGTAAATATCACTATGGTTCCACTTTAAAGAAACACGGTTTAAAAAAGGATTTCACCCCATCAAGTAATTTTTTTTTACATAAAACTTAAAATCTTCCTCAAAAGAAATACCTCTGTCAAGAGTTTTTCATAAATACTCAAAAGGACATCACCTTGAACAATTCTGGTCTCACCAATCACTTTAAATCATGACAGTTTCTGTTCTCCATTCTCTGTCCTCTGTTCCTTCTGTCTTTCTTGGTCTGAAAATTAGTTACAGGTAGGAACCAAAAACTCAGCAAGTAATTTGAAAAAGAAAGCAACAAACTCATTCACTGAATCAGATCACTTGGAATTAGAAATAAAAGAAAATCCATTTTTGAAAAAGAGAATCTTGAAATCTTTTTGGAATATGAAGTGAATTATTATAAATGTATCCCATCAGAAATAGCTTTTTAAGGCTAAACACCCCATAACTATCTGGATTCAGATTTAGGATATTGAATAGCAGCCCTTAGGAAATTAACCCAATAATCATAAAGACCCCATTTTGATAAAAGGGGATCCATATCAAATCAGACTTGAAGCTGAGAAAAGACCTTGGAGAGTATCTACAGGAGGAGGCAGCTCAAAGTCACACAGCTAGACAACAAGAGGATTGGGACTGACATGCAAGGCTCTGCCTCCAGATTCAGAGCTTGTTTTCACCATGACCTTAACCTTGAGATTGAGGGTGGTGGACTAGACACAGCACCCCTTTCATCGGTAATTTTCAACTTCCCCTGATCAACAAACATCCAACCATACCCAAAAGAGAACAAGAAGACAAAAACGGGGGGAAACTTAGCCCATTATTTTGAGATGGGATCTGAATAACTCTTTGTTGGTTTTTTTTCCTTCCTCTATACAAAAAATGAACAGTCATCATCACCACTCCACATCACCACTTACACTTACTAAAATGTAAGATTCATGAGAGCAGAGACCACATCTACCTTGTACATTGTTCTATCTCCAGCACAGATGTGGTAACATAGTTTTGGGTGCTTTTTGTTTTCTGGTTTTTTGCTGCCCACTATCCAAACACCCTTCCTATTTTGAAGTGACTCCCTAAAGTGTGCAGTATAGGCGGAAAGCAGTGCCCCCCTTCTCACCCTCTGGGAGCTAGGATCCCGGTATATACCTTAGGAGAGGACACCTCCCAATGGGCTCTTGTATAGGTGACATGAAAACACAGGGATAGCGTAGAAGTTACTCTTGGCAGGAGCAACAGAGAAAACAGTGCCTGTAGAGACTTCCTAACCAGTCTACTGCACGGCATGACCTTGACTCTGCCCCTGCTCCTATTCTCCCTTGGTTCCTGCTTGCTTTCCAAGCTTGAATCTCCTGCATTCCTATCGTTTCTGTGAGCTACATGGTTTCTGCCAAGGAAGTTCTTTTCTACTTATGTTAAAGGCAGCTTCTCTTGCCTGTAACCAAAAGCTCTAATAGGCACATAGTAGGCACGCAATAAATATTTCTTCAATGAACAAATAAATTAATGAATCAATTGACCATAATTTTCTGTACAACATTTTACAATTTCCAAGAACTCCTCCATATTCTGATTATTGTACCTGGTTGCTGCCCCATTTATGTTTCAATATTTAATTTACAGTATTTAACAATGGAAAGTTCTTGTTGACACAAGAGTCAAGTAAAAAAAAGTTTTTTTTAACTAAACTAGTGTTAGTCATGTCCCGAAGTATGCCATGATATCTCACAGTGTTAGATACTACTGTGAGTGGTATTATTTAAATAATAAGTAATTTAATTACGTAATAATTAAAAACAGAAGTTCAGAACATGAACATAAAAGGAAGTAAAAAAACTTTTTGGCAAAAGAAATTAAATATGCAAATAGCTTCAAAAAAGAAGTCTAAAACTGGCAACTGAAACTTCAGCTATGAGTTGACATTCACCAGGTGCACTGGAGGTGGAAAATACCAAGCACTGAGGGAACAGCATCTGCAAAGGCAAAAACTAGGTCCCTTTAAAACACAAAAATCTTCGCTTTAATCATATGAGTCTATCTAACCTTACTTGGTTTGTGAATCCTTCAAAATGTCTCCACTCACCCCACCTCTACTTTCCTGGAAGTTAAAATCAACCATAACTCACTCCTTCCCCCAAAAATCCTCTGCTTAAAAAAAAAGAGGGGGAGAGAGGAGACTAATACTAAAAACTGCATCCACACCAAATATCATAATTTTGTAGCAGAGGTACATAGAATATTATTTAAAGGATTTTTAGAAATCTTTCACCAAGCCCAGAATCAACTAAATGGAAAATTTTAAGGACTTTCCACATTTATAATTACAAGCCATGTTTGAAACAGTCTTTCAAAATGTGATGTTTCAGAATTTCCCTAAGAAATTTCACTCTCTTGTTACCAATATATGTTGTAGGGTAAAGAACTTCACATAGTGCATTGTATTTGGTTTATGTGAACACAAAGCCCCAAAACCAGGTTTCCCCAGTCTGATAGTTAGAAAACCATTACAAAAATCCATTAAACCTCAGTAAGCAACAGAGGAATGGCCATTTTGTGTTCAGTGACCTATACTCAGCCCCATGGATTATGAAGCAAGCAATGTAGTGCCAAGGTCCCTTTCTGACTCTATATATGATCTCTAGGGAGCCAGTGCTCAACTCTCTCCAGGATAAAACATGAAGGACACATTTCACCAACAAAGGAAAATAGTAAATACCTAAAAGTAGTTTTAAGAAGAAAGAGAAAAATGAAACAATGGGGATGACGAGCATTCAATCCTTCATATTTTTGCTCTACATAGCCTATATATTTCCTGTATAATCTGTGATTTCTATTAAATGTATATAAAAAATAATTTCAAATCGTAATGGAAAGCAAACGGCTTTAAGACGACCAAAGAAGACAGAAAATGTATATACCAAGACTATCCCCTGGCTTCCAGTGCTTTACTGATACAGTTACCCACCCCCCCCAAAAAAAAGCTTTACCTACACTCTCTGAATACATGAACCCTTTTACATTTTTGATGTCAATATAACCATAATGGCTTCTCTAGCATGTATTCTCCACTCAGTAGTGGCAGCTCCTTTTCTGAGGACACACAGATCCCCCTCCTCGGGACCAACATTCCTGACTCTGACTCGGTTCCTGAGGCCGAGGAGAGGCAAATCGCATCGCGCCCTCGGGGCTCCCGGCTCCTGCCTGGAGGACGCCAGGACTTGCTGCTCCGGCGGCGGGAACCCACCATTATCTGCCGAATATGGCTCGCCCTGCCCACGAGGAGGGCGGCCTGTGCGGGGCCCGGGGCCCAGGGCCCGGGCGCCCTAGGAGCCCAGCGCCCGGCTGTGCGGGGACCGGAAGCGCCCGCCGCCCGCTCTTCCGCCCCGGGACGCGGGCGCGGGGCCCCGAGCCGCGCCGGGGCTGGGGCGCGAAGGGAGCCTGTCTGCACCCGCCGGCCCTTTGTCCTCGGTTCCCCTCCGTCTCCTCCCCGGAGGCCAGAGCAGGCCCGAGGGAGGACCAGGCCTGGCGGCCCCACACCCGGCCCGCGGGCCTAGAGCGAGGCGAGGAGCCCGCGTCCTGACGGTCCGACCCCGCCGCGCGCTCGGCCGGGGCCGCGGGCAGGCGGGTCGCCCGGTCGAGGGCACCCGAGGGCCGGGCCGGCCCCCTCCCTCCCCCGCGCCCCGCGGCCTCCCCACCCCCTCCCCGTTCCGGGAATCAATAGTGGCCGCTGATTTTTCACGACAATTGCAGCTGTCTAATTCATCAGTGAATAATTAAATCAGGAGCGGCCAGGCCTGCCTGAGCAGGGCCCGGCTGGGCGTCGGAGACGAGGGGTCTCCCCTTCCAGATCCCATCAGATTGGGGGCCCGGTTGGGAGCCAGGAGGGCAGGCAGGGGACAGGCCTCGCCCTGCGCCTGGGCCGGGAGAGCGGCCTGAGCCCGGCGCCCTGCGGGGTGTGCGAGGGCAGCAAGAGCTCGGGCGTAGGGGCTGAGCGCGGGTAGCCCGGGGGGAAAGGAGGATGGGGGGGCCAGGCAGGGCGCCCGCCGGGGCCCGCTCCCGGGTGTAGCGATTCCCCCCACGTGGGTGCTTGTTCCAGATGCCCCTGCCCCTCAGGCGCCCCGCGTGGGGCTGCGGTTTCCGTTTCGTGCGGACACTCTCCTCCCGCTGACTTCGCGAAGGGAGAGGAAACCCACCCTTGGGAGGCGATCTGCCTTGGAGGAAGATGGAGAGGAGCAGAGAGAAGCGCCTAGAAACGGCATTGATTTAGACATCAATCCTGGCCGGCTCCCTCCGCCTCCCGAGAAGCGGCCGGGCGCGGGCCCCGGAGCCGCCGGGCTCCGCGGGGCCGGGAGGGCAGGACGAGGGCGGCGCGAGGGCGCGTGCCGCCGGGGGAGCCTCCCGCAGCCCCCGCGCGGCCTCGACGCCGGGCCCTGCGCCGCGCCGGCCGGCCCGCCCACCCCGCTTCCTCGAGGCCAACAGGTCTCCCGAGTCTCTCCCGAGGCAGGAGCGCCGCCGGCGCCACTCTCTCAACCCGGGCGGCGGGACGCCCTCGGAGCCCCGCTCTTGAGCAGCAGCGCAACCACCTGTGAGCGCCCGGCCCGGCCCCCGCGCTGCTGCGAGGGGCCCGCGGGGACCGCGTCCCGCTCCTCGAACGACCACGGCCGCCTCTGAACACTGCGGTCGGCCGGAGTTGCTTTTTCTTACCGGTTTGGAAGCAAAACAATTCCAAATTCCTAGAAAGTGGCATCGAGCCGATTTTCCAAAGATAAAATGCTCCTAAAATTATCCGAATGTTCTCTATTTTGATCGTGTTGCCTTGAAAGATAAACTCCGACTTACCTGGTTATTTAATATTTTTGGAAGCTGACACCCGAGGAATCTAAAAAATATATCACGTAATTTATTTTTTTAAAGAAATGGTCTGACTCGCATAAATATTTTAAACCTCTCGGTTGGTTTTGTTAGTTTTCAAATGGAAATATTATCTATTGAAATGGGAAATAATGTTTCTCAAGTTTAAAATCTGGCCAACTCTTTTTTAAAAAAAAAATACTCTGTACTTTTTTTAAAATTCCATGCTGGATAGACAATTGAAATTATACAAAAAGATTTTTAAATTCTCCCAGTTTCATAGAGAGGAGAAATGCTAGGTATTTGTATTCGTGCCTAAACAATCCTGAATCCTCAAACAAAAATGGTTATGTCTAGAGCAAATAAATGAGCGTTTTAAGAAGGTAATAAATAAAAAGAATAAAAAGTGACGCCGTGCTTAGTGTCTCAGAACAACTTGAAAATAGCTCCACTTTCAGAAAGTTAAATTTGTCCCTTTTACAATCAACTGCAACTTTTGCCTTTGCTTTGAAAGGACAACAAAAAGATTTCACGCACAACTTGACCTGAACAAAAGGACCTCACGCCAGTTTTTCTTTTGTGGGGTGACAACTTTAGAAGAGGAAAACCGTACTTTTGGAAACTCACTGCAAAAAGCAAATGCGACTGCAGATCTACACATCTTAAAACGGAGGCTAGAGGGCTTTGAAGGAGAAATATCACGAGACAGGAACCGAAAGCCGGTGAGAAATGCATCATCGTTATCAGGCTAACAAGTGCCACCTTCTTTTAGAGAATAAGCTGTGTTCTTGCGAGAGCCCTGCTCTTGGTTCCCCGCCCCTCCCTCCCAAAAAAGAAGCCCTCTGATCTTTGCGGGTTCGAATCCTCAAATTCCCCTTCACTTTTCGTATTTCATTTTCCCCAAGAGTCAAATTATTTCTCCCATCAGTCTCCGCAGTGTTAATAGCCGCGAAAACAGAACAGAGAAGGTTCTGTGGTGGGCCCCGAATTCGGGGGAAGGGAAGTGCCCTAATAGGGGCTATAGTCCGGGCACCCAGGCCCGGCGACAGTTACCTCACGGCCGGAACAGAGGCCCGGGCACCCACTCCAGCCCAAACTCCTCTCGCGAGGGGGCCGGGGACCAGAGAGGGCAGGGAGGGAGAAGGACAGAAGTGTATTGTGCTCTTGAGGCCACCAAACTCCAACAGTCCGGATCTGTGGGAGTGAAAGGGGGCGATCAAGGTTGGCGGACCTAGTCCCTGGCTTTCTTTAAAACTAGGCAGGTGGACAGCAAGCAGCTTGGCTCTGCGGGGCTCCGGATCCCGGCTGCCGCCGCCTCTCCAGACTCGCAGCCCCAGGAGCAGGTGCCAACGCTCTTTGGGGTGGGGTCTCCTCCTCCTCCTCCCCTCCCCCAACCCCGCCCACTCCCCGCTCCCGGACTACTGAGGCCGGGGTGGGTTTTGCCCCAGCCCGCCACCCCGCTGGGTTCGCCCCGCAGCCCTACTCCCTGTCTTCGAATCCAGGACTGGCCTTGGGGCTCCGAGAGAACGCTCTCCCGGCAGGCAGGGCTGGGTAGCTTCATTTTTCTCTTCCTAAGAGGCCGGCTGAGGGTGGGAAGAACACTAACAAACTCCAACTCTTCCCTCCAACTCGGGCGCAAAGTGTACTTTATCAACCCAAAAGTTAAGGGCAATCCCCTGCCAGCTCTGCCAACAAAACTGCCGTTTTAGATTTTAACAAGATCAATTCGGAGAAGGAGGGAGAGGAAAAAGGACCCGTTCGACTTCACCACCTAGAAAACTTTTTTTTTTTTTTTTTAACTTTCCTAGATTCAACTGGCATCTGAAAAGTGTTAGTGAATTTCTGAGCTGAGAGGCCGAAGGGAGTTCGTGGGGCTGGGCTTCGGGTTTAGTTTTCTTCTCCGTGTGCTCAACCAGCCCGAGCTTTCAGACAGAAGAAAATTGAAGCTAATGGAGATATCAAACAGAGCCACAATTCCGGAGGCTCCTTTTCCGCCATCAGCACCCACCGTCCATCTGCAAGTGTAATCACAGAGACTTGCGGTGTCTTCATCACCACGGGCTCCGAGAAAAGGGGAGAAAATTCTCCGTTGTTAAAAGGAACCTTCTATTATCACTATTATTATTTGTGTATAGCAACATAAGAATGTCCCCCTCCTCTTAAAATTCCCCCACAATATTGAAAGAGCATTTGTTGTCCGATTCATACAAACGCTTGAGGCCTTTCTGGAAAACCATTACCACTCAATGGCTAGAAAATTGCTCTCCTTCCTTTAAAAAAAAAGGGGGGAGCAGGCGCAGCAGCAGCTACAACAGACAACAAAAACTTTCTCCTGCATAATCCTCGCTCACGGAATGACAAAGAAATGATATTGACTTACCCCTGAACGGATGATGTGTTTGATAAGGAGGGGACTTTTTTGAAGATTTCTGTTCGGGAGCTGCACAGACAGCTGCAATTCATGGACGACGCTGATTGCCAGAAACGCTATGGATTGGCATGGGGTCTGCAGCTCACAGATCCTGATCAATACCCCTACACTCACACGCCAGATGGTTTGGGGAAGGACAAAAATAAAATAGTCCAAATCAACCCACCATTATGTCTTTTTGTATTGCTCTGATAAATCTAGTTGTAGCACAAATGTGTTCAGCCCAACACAAAACCTTCTTCAGGATTTTGAACATTTGGGTGGAAATAAACAGCCCCCCTCTTCCCAGGATTTGTGCTGTGGTTACTGTTGTGTAGTAAAAGCAAAGCTGTTGGGCCCCTTATACGGATTGGGTTTACTTGTGGTCTGTTTATTTTTTTTCGTGAATAATTTATAGGTTCTCTGTTTTAATTGAACATTCACCTCTCTCTTCTTCTCAGAGCCTAAAAAAAAATTTAATGTGAATACATATATGAAAAGCTCTGACAGTAAAAATTTCCAGTCTTTTCCTGCAATTGCTAATTCAAGTTCAGATTTTTTTTCTTTTACAGTGCAATAGCTTACATTTGTTGTCAAAGTTGCATTTTATTTACAGGCTTCTTTTAACTAATTTAAGTGTCTGATCTTGAGGGAAACCGGACCTGTGAATGTGGTATGCTAAGAAATGGATATCTTGCTTCAGATAAAATGGCTGGGGCAACTGTTTGTCCAGATTCTAATCGTCATGAACTAGCACTCCTGCTACCACATTTCTATACAGTCTATTTGTGAATCAAATATTGAGCAGAGGGGGAAACAGGCCTGTAACTTCAAATTAAAAGAAAAAATTCTGAGTTGCAGAACTTCTGAAGGTTAGAGTATGTGCTAACCTTTTAGAAAGCTACTCTTCCTTCTTATTTTCTAAAAGAACTATAGAGAAAGAAACATCAAAGATATTTCTAAACATGTTTGAAAATCTTATTAGTACTGATATTCTTAAAATTGTCTTCAAGTAGAAAACAAATATTTTTCCTTTTTAGAAAGAAAAAGAAAGGGCATGCAAGCCTAATTCAGTAAAAATCAGGATGCTGACTAAATATGCACATTAATTTTCCTTTTAAATGGGTTTTGGGTTGAAATACAAAACCTCAAACCACTATTAGAAAAACAACGTGAAAAATCTGCTTTAATCTAGCCCAATGAAATTATACACAAAGAAGCCAATACGATTTCATGATTTCCCTGAGATCGCCAATATTGATCGAGGGAAGGGAGAGGGATGGTGGGAGAGAGGGAGGAGGGAGGGAGGGAGGGAGGGAGCGAGGCAGCCGAGAATATGCAACTCACCTTTCAACTCCCCAGCACGTGACTGCTCCCAGGCACACTGAAATGCAATTCCCAGGAGCAGATTTATCTTAGCAGCCTGGTAAATGAGTTTATTATTTTGAAAAATTATTTAAATGGTAATTTACATACTTAAGTTTCTGTATGGAGGCAGTTCCTACCTGATGTCCCAGCCTGGGGTCACTGGCCACCTCCTTGAGCCCAAAGCCAGGGCAAAGGAGGCTGCGTTCAGCACTGGGGCACATCAGACAGGACTCCTTCCCCAGCCTTGCTCCTCTCCTACCCTATTTCAGTTCCTGAGCACTCCTGGACCAACAGGAGGTTGCACTCTTGTGAACTTTTGTTCAACTTGGTATGTATTTCAAACATTAACTGTTTCAAATTATCCCAAGTGTCCAGCCGCCATATATAAGGTGGAGAGTGAGAAGAGAGACAGTAGGAGAGGGGGTGGGGGAGAGGAAAGGCAGAGAAACAGAAAACTGAGTTATTTTACCTGCCTAGTGTTGTGACATTAAAGATGTGAGCTGCTAGAAAAGTATGTCTAGCAAAGCAGAGGATCGTCCACTTTCCTACCCGGGCTTTGACATCACAGAGAAGAAGCTATTTGAAAGAGTAATTGGCGGGGTATTGGCCGGAGCTCAATAAAGTTGATCTATGAATAACGTCACTGTACGTTCATGTGACAGGATGGTGTGGGTGGGGGGTGGATCTTTTTGCTCTGCAGCTAGGAGAGAGAGGAGGGCAGCCGTAAAAGGTCACCGAGACTAAGAACTGTTTTCCAAATGAATTAAACCTTTCTGTAGTGCCAGGAAGGCACATACAGTATTCCAGGCTGTGTCCTTGTTTTCTTATCAAGTTTTCTCTAACAGCTGGAAGTGGTTGGAGGGGGCTGTCTTAAGGAGACCCCCTGCTCTTCTTTTGACAGCTGATCAAAAGAAAATAGGTCACGCTTCTCAAACTTATGTCCACCCTGTCCTTAATTACTGTCTCTTTAAACAAAGGCAACATCTGCGCAACCTCAGCTAGCTTGAATCTTCGGAGGCGAACCGAGCGCAACCTGCTTTGGAAGAAGCTGTTACTTTTAAGGCTTTCAATGCCGGGTGGCTCTCTGTCTTCAACCACCCCTCCACCCCGACCTGGGCTACGGAAACCTCCACCTCCTCTCTACCCTGCTCCACTCTCAGTCACCGACCCAGGGTTACCAAAAAACGGAAATTCTGGGTAGACGGAGGTGCATTTTTTAAAGCTGTAGCTTGCGAGCGTTCTAGAACTCGCCGGAGCTCTGGTCTTTTCGGAAACAAGGTTTGAATATACAGATGTCGGCCAAGGCTCCGTGTCATCTACCCACAGCCGTAATCCGGGTCGTTCCTCTCCAGGGATTCGAGAAAAGCGTGTGTGTGTGTGTGTGAGAGTGTGTGTGTGTGTGTGTGTATTAAGGGAAAGATCGGTGGGTGTCGTCCCGCAATGTTTACCTACTCCCTGCCCCCAGGAGAAGTTTGCTTACTATAGGCATCGGCAACAATCCTACCGCATCCCCCCCACACACACACACACACATACACTGCTTTCCAAGTCACTAATGGGGCAAGCATTTAGTCACCTTGAAATCGCAGCTCTTGGAGTTCTAGTTTTGTTTCGCAATCTAGAAGGGCCCTTCGAAAGGCTCATAACTGTAAGATTTATGGGCTCGCCGGCTAATTAAATGATGTTATTGTGTTAACTTTGCATGCATTACGGCGGCCCGCGCCGCCTGTGGGCTTGTGTCCGCCGGCCGCAGCTCGCAGGTGGCGAGGGCGCTGGAGTTCCTTTCACTCGGTAGATTATGCATGCCCCAGTCTCGGGAATTTACCCTGCGTTAGAATATATTAGCGCCTACATTTTAAAAGGCTAAACTACTGGCCTCAGCTAGAGACACTTGGGAAGTGGCTTGCTGGAGACGTGTGTTTGTTTTTACACCAGCACGTAGTGGAGTCTTCTGCCGGCTTACTAGCCTGGAGAAAAGCTTTGGGGTGAGGCGCAGGGAACTGAAGCAATGCCCTTTCCCCCAGATCGCAGCTGCTCGGGAGGGACACAGCTCGGCATCTTTAACATAATTTCTCTCCCTGGCTTGCACTCTCGCTTCTCTCCCTACTACTCCCCCCTTCTCCTCCCTCCCTCCCTCTTCTTGACGTTTGATTCCAGTGGCAAAGGAGGAAAAAAAAGGTACAGAGCCGTCAGCCAAACATGAAACGCGCGGCCCCGCCCCCTCCTCAGCCACTGGCAGTCGCGCACAGGAGGCCCGCCCCCCGGGGCAGCCGCGGCTTCTGAGTGGCTGCTCGCGGCGCCCATTGGGCGCTTCCCCGCCCCGGGTCCGGGAGGGTAGGTTGGCTGCCCCGGCGAGCGGCAGAGCCCTTCTGGACAGCTCCCGCTCACCCAAACAGAAGACGTCGGCGCCGGAGCAGGCTCGGACATGGCGAGGCGGCGCGCCGGCCCGAGCGGCGGGGCCCGGTGATCCCTCCCTCCCTCCCCACCCCCTCCCCTCTCCCGCACGCACGCCCTGTCCGCCCCCACCCCGCCCCCACCCCGGGCGCGCCTGCCCGCCCGCCCGCCGGCAGCCCGGGGCGCACACCCGCACGCACGCTCCCCCTCCACACACTCACGCACTCCCGCGCCCTCCCCCGCTCCGCGGCCGAGCTCCGCCACGCGCGCCTTGCCAGCCCGCCGGCCGCCCCCGCCGCCCCCGAGCCCCGATGGACTGAATGAAGGCTGCCTACACCGCCTATCGATGCCTCACCAAAGACCTAGAAGGCTGCGCCATGAACCCGGAGCTGACAATGGAAAGTCTGGGCACTTTGCACGGGCCGGCCGGCGGCGGCAGCGGCGGGGGCGGCGGCGGGGGCGGCGGGGGCGGCGGCGGGGGCCCGGGCCATGAGCAGGAGCTGCTGGCCAGTCCCAGCCCCCACCACGCGGGCCGCGGCGCCGCTGGCTCGCTGCGGGGCCCGCCGCCGCCGCCAACGGCGCACCAGGAGCTGGGCACCGCGGCAGCGGCAGCGGCGGCGGCGTCGCGCTCGGCCATGGTCACCAGCATGGCCTCGATCCTGGACGGCGGCGACTACCGGCCCGAGCTCTCCATCCCGCTCCATCACGCCATGAGCATGTCCTGCGACTCGTCCCCGCCCGGCATGGGCATGAGCAACACCTACACCACGCTGACGCCGCTCCAGCCTCTGCCGCCCATCTCCACCGTGTCGGACAAGTTCCACCACCCGCACCCGCACCACCACCCGCACCACCATCACCACCACCACCACCAGCGCCTGTCGGGCAACGTCAGCGGCAGCTTCACCCTCATGCGCGATGAGCGCGGGCTCCCGGCCATGAACAACCTCTACAGCCCCTACAAGGAGATGCCCGGCATGAGCCAGAGCCTGTCCCCGCTGGCTGCCACGCCGCTGGGCAACGGGCTAGGCGGCCTCCACAACGCGCAGCAGAGCTTGCCCAACTATGGGCCGCCGGGCCACGACAAAATGCTAAGCCCCAACTTCGACGCGCACCACACTGCCATGCTGACTCGCGGGGAGCAGCACCTGTCCCGCGGCCTGGGCACCCCGCCCGCGGCCATGATGTCGCACCTCAACGGCCTGCACCACCCGGGCCACGCTCAGTCCCATGGGCCCGTGCTGGCGCCCAGCCGCGAGCGGCCACCCTCGTCCTCGTCGGGCTCACAGGTGGCCACATCGGGCCAGCTGGAGGAGATCAACACCAAAGAGGTGGCCCAGCGCATCACCGCCGAGCTGAAGCGCTACAGCATCCCACAGGCGATCTTCGCGCAGAGGGTGCTGTGCCGGTCTCAGGGGACGCTCTCCGACCTGCTCCGGAACCCGAAACCGTGGAGTAAACTCAAATCTGGCAGGGAGACCTTCCGCAGGATGTGGAAGTGGCTGCAGGAGCCCGAGTTCCAGCGCATGTCCGCCTTACGCCTGGCAGGTAAGCCCAGAGGGTCGCCTGGAGCCAGACTGCTGGGGAGACGGCTCCGGGGCGCTTGTGGCCCCTGGTCATCGCGCCTAGCCACTTCTCTCGGTTGTCTCCTCCTCTCCCCGACACACTTCCTATTTCTTCTCGACAACGATTCTTCTTCCATTTCCTCTTTCTCTTCTCCTTCTCTTTTCTGTTCTCCCTTTGTTTTCTTTTTTCTTACTTCTTTTCCTTCCTCCTTATCTCCGAGCTTTCATTGACCAACCCCCCATTTCATTCGCCCTGCCCTGAATGTGCCAACTTTGCCCTCTCTTTCTGACCCTCCCCAGTTGTGGGAGGCGGGATGGGGAATGCGCGGTGTCCGCTAGGAGGTCTCTCTTTCCAGGACTCACAGTGACCAGGGACTTCCCTTATTCAGAACCCTGAACACTTGAACTCTTGTTTAGACAATACATTTCAGTTTTCCAGGCTGACTAGTCTCCCTAAGTGGAGACAGTTGAGGGGCTGTGCCTTTCAGAAGGGAAAAAGATCTCTCTGCTCTTCTCCTACCCACCATGTCAGCCAAACTTCTTTGGTCATTGGCAGGAGTCACAGCCCTGCCCGCGCGGGGAACGGGTGGCCAGGATACAACAGCGCTTCCCGAGCCCATCTCCGGCCTTGGCGTTGGCGCGGGGACTTTCTGAGCGAAAGAGCGAGCTTGGGCCAGCTCCCTTGTCACTGCCCACAGGGAGAGGAGGGTACAAGGGCGAAGGTTGGAACTGCCACATTCACCTCTTTGGGAGGACGGGAGAGGAGAAACTAAAAGTGTAGAGCGTCCTGCCTTACTCGCCGGCCGCCCTTGCCCTGCTCCCAGCTTTTGCTGGGATTTGCCGAGGTTTGGCTCGCCTCCGGGAGAGGCTAGGCGCTCGCAGGAAGAGGTGCAGAGAAATTAAGATGCAGGTTAGTTAATGCATCTTGGCCGCCGGCTACAGGCTCCACCTTAGCATTAAGCGGACGCTGATTGCGCGCGTAGTGCGGCGGCGGGGAGGGCTGGCGGCCCGCGGGCGGGGACGGGTCGACGCGCTGGTTACATTGTTCTGGAGCCGGCTTGGCGCTTTGTGCCTCCTCTAGCGGCCAAGCCGCGAGGTACAGCCCTCTATTGTTCTAGGAGCACAGAAACCTCCTGTGTGGGCGGCGGGAGCGAGAGAGAAAGACGCAGCAGTGGCTGCGACTGGCAAGCACTTGCGCGCTTTTGTGCACACAGACCCAGCGCGGTGCGCGTGGCAATTGTGCGGCCCCCAGGATCGAGCCGCGGGCCAAGAGGGACAAAGTGTCCAGGCGCCTCACGGGGGAGGACACACAGTACCCTAGTTCGAGCCGGGATAGGCAGCTTCTCTTACACTGGAGCGATCTCTCTGCATCGGCGGGGGGACAATTCTGGGGGACAGTTCGTGGTGGCAGTGATTCACATAGGCGCAGATAGTGGGACACGCGCGGTTCCGAGCCGGCAACACACAACGCGCTTCCGGAGCGGCGAGCGCAGGCTTCCTTTCCCGCTCCCGGGGGCTTTCCTCGCACCGCTGAGCCTGGCTTATGGGGTGCACTCTACGGATGGCTGTTGGAGCTGGGGGATGTGACAAGCAGCGTGTTCACCCATGCTTGGGGAGCGAGCGTTTCCGCTCTGACAGCCTCCGCCTTTGCCCACTCTTGGAGGATTCCAATCTCTAGTCAGTAATTGCCCCGGCAGTGTTGATATGAAAAGATAAAGAAAACAAGCTTTCCCCTCCGAGATCTTCCTAAAATCGGTGGACTACAAATACTTATGCGTGGATTTAGAAATCTACTTTCTCCTTCTCCTTTAGCTTACTCTTCATTCTCTCCTACAGTTTTCTCTGATTTGCTCTTGGCCCCTAGCAAAGATGAAGCAGTGAACAGAGTAGCGATGAGAAATAAACTGGAGGCTTACTAACAATTCCGAACAGTGTGGTACACCATTGTCTTAGGCCCCCGAAACCCCCCCCCAAGTCCCTCTCGGGCTGGCTTCCTGGGCACAGGAGGCCAGAATGAACTTGGCAGCCTTTCTTGGGGGGGGGGGGGGGGGGGGGGGGGCACAGTTAAAGGCAGGATGACAGCTATTCTATTCCAGCCCATCTCAGAGCGCTGCCGCCCCCTCATGCCTGTGGCGCAAAGGACAGAGCTTTTAAAAAGACACGTGCCTTCTGCCTCTGTATGTCTGAAAGTGATGTGAAAAGTAATGCTTTACCTGTTAGCCGCGTCTCAGCTTTTACAAGGGGTTCAAGCCTTTCTGGGATGAGGGAGAGTGTGGCATCCCAGGGGTCCCCAGTCCCACCACCTACCCTGGGGCGACTCCTCAAGGGCTGGCCTCGGGAGTACGGGGCTTTTCGGAGGAGAAGCGCTGAAGCAGCCTCCGTGGGAGACTGAAGACTGAAAGCCTCCTCCAGCAAGTGGGAAATTCCTGCTGAGGACCCCGCTTTGCTCAAGCATTCAAATGTGTGTCTGTTTTATTACCCCGAGTTGAAAGGGGACAAGAGCTTTAGCCTTTTTATCTGGCCATTTTATCAGCAACTACAAGTGTGTTGAGTGGTTATTATTACATAGGAGGCTTTTCAGTTTGGGGTCAGTAGATCAGTCTCTTCAGACACTGACGCGGAAGCTGGGACTGGTAAGTAGGTATTATGTGCTCAGGAGCGCTAGGGCACAGGAGCAAATGGAGAAGAAAAGCGGAGGCCTTCTCCGCCGGAGTATCGATCGGAATCCCCGCCGGGACGCCGCTGAGGACCCACACCGCTCGGCTCCGGGGGTTAAACAAGCCCGGTCGCTCCACAGGGCGGCTCGGCCTGACTCCCAGCCCCGCGCCCCGCGGAGACGGTGCCGGCCCCCCCAGCTCGCTCAGACCAGGCCTCTTTGCTCTCCCTTCTACCCTCCTTTTTGTTTGTCTTACTCATGTTGGGCCCCTCTAGGTCTTGCCAGAGGCCCAAGCAGACAGGGGTTTGAGGGACCTCAGAATTAAGATGTCTGATTTGGGCCAGCGCCCGCAAGCTTCGCCCTTAGGTGAAGTACACCCCGTCACGAGCGAAGCAGCTCCTTGCTCTCTTCTCCCACCCGCGCCCCATGGCTCCCCTCTCTGCGGGCCTCTGTGCATCCACAACCCGGGGTGGCATTTCAAAGGGGAAGGGAGAAGACGTCGGGGAACGTCGGCCTGACCCAACATTAGATTTCAGAGAAATGGAGTCCAAGTGCACGATTTCGTGCGGAAAGGGTGGCGCGGGCGGCAAGTGGTTGCAACCGCGCGCCGTCGGGCCTCGTCCACGGCTGGCTCCCGAGGGGCTGGCTCCCGAGGGGCTGGCTCCCGAGGGGCTGGCTCCCGAGGGGCAGTTTTTATTAACCGCTTAAGAGGCGGCAAGGACAAACTCCCGCGGGTTCGAGCGCAAACAGTCTCAGGCTTTGAGCCCAAGAGGCCTCCGAACCAGGCACAAACACGAACAAGGAGGGCCTGAGAGAACCCAGGCAAGAACCTGGACGGGCGCCCCGCGCAGGAAAATCGAGGCCTCGTTAGGCGAAGTGGTTTCCTCTAACGCCCTAAAGACAGAGCAGAGCCCCGGACGACATACCCTGCCGAGGTTTCCGCCTCCTGTGACCTGGGCTTACAGGGCGGCCTGCCCGGAACCTGCCTCCTGTCCCCACTGCGGACAGACGCACGGTCCTCTTCAGGCAGCAACTCTCAGCGGCCAGTCTGGAGCCAACTCTGTTCAGGCAGCTGAGGGCCCTTAACCAACTCGCCATGATGTCGCCTAGGCCACCTGACGTCCGCAGCGGCGCAGCAGGGCCGGGGCAGAGCGCAGCGGCTCCTGCCAGGGGCACCACGTGCGCGTGTGGTGTCTCCTTCGGCGACGGGGACGTCTTAGGCTCCGCTGGTCGACTGGTGTCTCCTAAGTCGAGGGCGGGGGCGGGGACCTCATTCGCAGAACCCCCCCACCTCGCCTCCCCTCCCGCTGGTCCGGCTCCCGGCTTGTCTCGGCTCAGCCCGTCTCTCCCAGCGGTTTAGTTAGGGATCCGAGCCCGAGAGGCCGAACACAGCCCACCTCGGTACGGAACACGCGCTATTTTCGCCTGCGGGCTGATCGGATTAATAATTGAAACGCTCGCTACTATCCTTGCTTGGTCAAGTCCCAGGTGCCTCGAGAACTCCTTCCTAACGCGTCTTAGGTGGGCGGGAGCGCGCCGAGGAGGCGGGACGCGAGGCGGGGTAGGGAAGCCGAGCCCGAGAAGGAGCCCAGGCCGCCGGGCGCCCTCGACGGGAGACGCTGCGCATTTATTTCTATTCCAGGCTTTCCACCGTGTGGTTATGTCACTTTCTCAAACAAATGTGTACATGGAGGGAGATCGATGCTGATAATGTTTAGAAGATTAAAAGAGCATTAATGCTGGCAACAGTAACGTAAACGTGTGGACCCAGATTTCATTGATCTGGAACCTGAGCCGGCGCGTTTCCAGTAAGCCCGACGGCGCGCTCTTCCCAGCAGAGCCCTCGCCGGCTCCCCGGCGCTCCCGGCGCGCCGCTTCCCAGCTCCCGGCGGGTTCTCCGGTCTGACCGCAGCTCCTCCCCAGCGCGGCCCCAGCCCGCCCCTTCCTACCCGAGACTTTCCCACGTCGCACGGCAGCCTACCCTCTCCCCTAGCCCCCCGCGCACACACCGCTTTCTGCGCTCCTCGCCGAGAGCTCTCCGGGAAGCTGGGTCTGCGACGGCGTTGCGTGGGACGGCGCCCAAGTCCCCCCAGCCCTCTTGTCCTCAAGGGGCCGTCGCCTCTCGGCCAGCGCAGCCTGCACCCGGTCCAGAAGGGCCCGGATCAACTTCTTTCCTCCATCGAAACCGTCCAGGAAATTCGGTCTCCCTCTCAGTGTGCGAGAACGACCAAGTCCAACTTTGGGAACGCCGTCTCTGAAGCTGCCTGCTAACCGCGCAGCTTTCTGACCCGCGGATCCCTTCCCAGCCTCTTTTTCATTAAAAGAGACATTCGCATTCAATGTTCCCATTCGCAGGCTTTCCACACAGATGCCTTAGACAATTAAATGCGGCCCCAGTGACAAAGGCCTGGGCTTCTCCAGAATGGTCTGCTCTGCCCTAGGTTAATTGTGTCAACCTGGGAAGAATCTTGTTTCCTACCTCGGCTGGGACAGGAAGGTAAGGAAACCAGACTGGGGAACACCCGTCCCACCTCCCTTTCCCACCAGCTGCAGGGAGCTTCCCCTCTGAGATCCCGGGTAGGGAGGTTTACTCTGAGACACCTGCACTGACTGGAAAAGAAAGAACTTTTCAGCTTTTCCTGAGTGGGGGAGACGCTACACCCTGCCAACTGCTCCCCTTGCCAAATGGTGGCTTAGTCTTCCAGAAGGGACACTAAGGTGACTTTCACTGGAAAGAATGAAAGAGCGGGGATGGTACTGGGGTGGGATGAGAACTCAGTTCTGGTTTTTTGAAATTATAAATCATCCAATTGGAGAAAGCTAAGCTTTTCCTTCAAGAGAAGATCTTAATCTGGAAGGAAAGGCGTGTTTTCCTTCCTTCTCCAAGAACAAAATGAGGAAAAGAGGAGAGAGAAAAATGAATCTGGCATTGTTCTGCTTTGAGGTATGGCAGAGGGCAAGCAGGTATTTCTTTCTGTCCTCGCCAGAGATGGGGGATATCATCCCACCAGTGGCCTTGCTTAAAGAAGGGTGCTTTGATACAGCTCCTCGATTCCCCGTCAGAACATGCCCTACCTCCCCTCCTGAAAACTACAGTGAACTAGGTCAGGTAATCAGATAGGACACCAAGGAGAGGGGGTGGTTTCCTTTCCGTGGGGAAGACAACTAGTCCCTCCCCACATGCCCCTCATGAAGGGCCCCTAGGTTCTGGGAGGGGTGAATGGGCTTTTGGAGACTAGGGTCTTAGACTCTCCCCCACCCCATCTTGAAACCCCCCAACAGGGCGGGATTCCTGCTGAATGGTGAGGGTGGGGCAGAGGAGAAACTGATTCCCCCAGATTCTCTACCTCTCCAAAAGGAGAGCTGCTCCACTTCCCTTTGGAGCCAGGTCTGCCCAGAGGCAACAGAGCTTTGAGTTGGTTTACCTTCCCCAGCTCCAGGCCTGAACCCCGAGGGAAGGAGAGCCTGCCCCTCCTGCTGTCTTCATCTCAAAACTTCATTTTAGGGTCACCTCTTGGTTTTCTAGTCTTTAGAACCTGTTTCTAAAGGAAGATCAGAGGAAGGGAGTTGAAGAGTTCTCTGGAAGAAAGTGCTGGGCCCCACCACACCATGGCTGGTGGCTGCTGTTGGCAGAAACTGTCTTCAGGAAAAGTGGTCTCATGTAGGGGGATCCCTGGAGGAATGAAAACCTCAAAGGAGAAGCAGAGAGATTTAGTTTCTGGGTTCTTGCCAAAGGAAGGGAAATGAGGAGGGAATAAATAGAAATAATTGCCTGGATAAAGGGCCCTGGGGAAAAGAGTGAATATTGAGGCACCCTGAGCCCTGAACTTCATCCACAGACTCTCTGGGTTATGCTCACCCCTGACCCTCTCAGAGACCCTTGTTTTTCCTGACCGGGGGGAAGTTGCTTCCTCCAGGGGGATACTTTTCTTGGTGGGGAGAGAAATGAGAAAGCCCATTAGGGTCATTTATGCTCTCATGTGCAGAGCCTGCTCAAGATGGGCTGGGGGCCAATCAGCACCCCTCATAACCCAGCCTGTTCCCCTAAACCCACTTCAGTGCCTTTGGGAAAGGCTTTTTGATTTCCAAGTCTCACTTTAGGCAAAGACTCTAAAACATGTGCATATGGTTTTTGTGGGGGGGGGGGGGGGAGGAGCTAGAGAAGTTGATTGGGTAACTTAGCCCATCTGATTCCTGACAAGGTGCAGATGGGCAAGGTGTGGAGGCAGGCTGTGTGCTGTGCAGATAGAAATAGTCTCACTTGGGGAGCAGGATTCCTAGAAGCTATGGACATTTGTTATGAAAAACTGCCCCACACAGGTTGTCCCAGAGGGAAGAGAGGCTCTGCATTCCACCTTGGCGCCTCCTCGCCATTTGAAGATCCATTACTCTTCTGTAGAAAGCAGACTTTGTTTGGGTTGGAAGCACACCTCCAACGTAATTTAATCAGCATTGGACTTTGGCTCATGTAATCAAATATACATATACTTTCTCTTGCAGGAAGAAAAATAATTTCTCTGTAACTGGTATTGACTTGAAGTCATGTAATCTCTGGAAAGCATCACATTTTTAAAGGGAAAGGTAAAATTAAGGGGAAAAGAACCCACAATTTTAGTGGCTTGCCTTGTCATTGCTAAAAGAGCCAGTTACCACCTAAGAAAGAGCAGAGAGAGCATTCTAGAGCTCAAATACTTGTGCTGCTCCAATCGTAGCTATTTCACTCAGCTTCCTCTGTGTAGTCAGTTTCCCAAATCTACATTGGTAGGAAACAAGATTGACTGGCTCACCAGATTGCAGGAATTTTGCCTTTATATTTACGTTGGGTTGAGACATCATGGGGGAACCTGTTTGGTGTTCCATTTTTCTACCCTCTTTGGAGAGGCCACAGGCAGCAGCAGCAGGATCCCAGTGGGCAGCAAGCCCCTTCTTTAAGGGTGATCAGCAGCCATTGCCAGCTTGCTCCCCACTCCATCCCTAGGGCCTTGAGCAAGAAGCTTTGCCCTAGAGCACCCCCCTAGCTTGGACTCCCCACCCCCAGGGTGAGGCTCTGGGCTTTACCCAAGTTGAGTCTGTTAGAGAATCTGTTGTAAACACAGATCCATTGATTTGCATTTGTCAGAGAGTAAAGTTAAACCAGTGAAAAGAGAAGCCCTTACCCTTTTATGCAGGGCCAGGGAAACCTTTCGTATTGATCCTATTGATCCAACCTTTCCCTTTAAGGAAACCACATAGTTAAAGACCCTCGTTCAATAGATTTACCCTTCGCGCTTGTGATATTCCTTTAAGTGTTCTCATCTAGGATAGCTGGGCATTAAGCCCACACTCCAAACCAAACAAAAATGAAAAGGGGGTAGGAGGGGAGAGGTCAGAAGGGAGAATTGTGGGAAGTGAAATTGAATCAAACTGAAATGTGTAATGACTCAGTTGAGGATGTTTTTCTTATTCTTCTAAGATGACATGCGGGGGTAAGGACAAAATAGATGCATTTAGCATCTCTCTCTTTTTTTTTTCCCCCACAGAAGAAAATCTATTTATATGCTAGAGTAGCAACGTCTCAGGGACATCATTTTCTGCTGTAAAATTATTTCAATCAAGGCACTAGCTTGGTTCATTTATGCTGGTTCACTTAAAAACAGTAATACTTCCACAAAAATGATTTTGGTTCATTTGTAGCCAATCAGGAATAGAATTGTCCCCAGAAATGCAATACTTTGGACTGTGTATATGAGCATGGACACTGAGGTCACTTCAGAAGAGAGGGGGCTTGGAGTTGTGAGTTCTGATGGAACTGGGTAGAAGCTAGACCAACAGTAAGGTATACTTTTCTTATAGAACAGCGTAGATGAAATAGGAATTGATAAATACTGCTCAGTATCCTTCATGTTTGCAGATAAGAAAATGAAAGTCTTCTTTGTTTCCAGAACTGTTAGCATGATCCGTTTCATTTCTTCCTTGACCCTTTTTTGTTCTGTAAATAACATCCATTTGTGATTTTTTTCAACACGGTACATGTGCTATTTCTAATTGGCTGCCTCTTGGGTTGTGTTCAGACATTCATGTTTGTTTTATGTGATTGAAAAATATTAATGATTCCTTAGGTGAGCTAATGTATTTATCTGCTGAGTGAGTTCAAAGGGCAAAGTTCAGCTGCGGTTCAGGTTAATTGAACAGGAAGCAGTGAGCTCTCCAGCCTGTGTTGAACAAGGGACTAGTCCCTTAAAATATCAAACTCAGCAAACACTCAGTTTCACTGTCCTCATCCTAGAGTCTGATGTAAGAGGCTCAGATCAACTTGGATTGCCTGTTTAAAAACCTGAAGCAAAGCACAGCAACTGCAACAAAACCCTTGAGTCCCCCTCGGGGAAGAGGAGTTTTCTTATTGGCTAATTGCTTTATTGGTAGCACTGACCTGCAGAGCAGCTGCAGGGGCCTGGATGAAGGCTTAGGCCTCAGAATAATGTGCTCCATTAGAACAGGGCAAGGCATTTTTTGTTTACTCAATTGGAGCTCCCTGCGAAGTGCCATTAACCCCAGCCCAACCGCATGTGTGCTGCAAAAGCCAAAGGTCACGCCAATCAGGCTGTAGGCCAGCCAGCTCTGCCCTGGTGGGAGGGAGGGGCCATTCTGCTGGCATTGCCCTCCCCAAGCTTGGCCCACCCCCGTGGGCCCCTCCAGGGCTTTGACCAAAGCAAGCGGTTGCACAACTTATTTACATTTCCCAATTGCTGAATCATGTTATTGATGATTAAACAGTTTTGATCTGAGCACCATCAATCACAGTGGGAAAAAAATCCTCCCACTGACCCTCTCTCTTCTATTTATTTTCCCTTCATCACTGTGCATTACAGTAAATAGAACTGCGCAAATGGTGCTTTTTAGCAGGAATACAGTCTGGATAAGTGCTTGGATCAAGAGGAACACAGACCTGCAAACGTGGCTTGGGGTTGTTTAGCAGAAAGAAGGTTTGATGACGTGCAGCCGGGGAGCAGTCAGGGCTTCCACCAAGAGCACCTTGAGCTGCCACCTGCCGGGAGTCTTCTAACTGCACCTCCAAGGCCCAAGCCCCTTCCTTCACGTTGTTCCTTTTATCTGTGTCCCCATTCCCCACCCTCCTGACCACTACCCATATTTTCCTAGAAGTTTCTTAAGGGGCTTTTTCCTGGTCCTTTGGGACTCTAACCTCTACCTCTTCTAATTCATTGCTGTGGAGAACTCAGTGCTTCTCCTGTGATGGGTGAGGTGACTCACTCACCCTGCACATTGAGGTAATAGTCTCCCACTTAGTTGGAAAGTGCTTGGGGGAGGCGGGGCAGAGAAAGTAAAAAATATCTGTGGGAGAGAAGAGGAATGGTTATGTGTGTAAGAGAAATGGCCCAGTTGATGGTGCCAGTGAGGGTCATGCCAACTGTAAGGTGCTCTGCAAAGGTAAAATATTGTACAAAGGAGAAGAGGTGGGAGAGAATTAGTATCGGCAGGGGGGACATCAGGAAAGAGATACGCAAAATCAGTGAGCCAGAGGTGGGCTCTGTGAAATCCCCTAGGAAGAGAGAAAGTGAACCAGCCGTTTTGCAATTGCAAAGAAGTGATCTCATGAGCTAGACTTGGAACCAAACTGTGGAGCTGGCTGTAGCTCTGTGGACGGCAGCTGTTTCCAGACTCACCTCTCATCCATCCCAGCCCAGAGCCCCTCGCAGCCAAGCGCCTGTGGGTGGGTTTCTGCGTCGCCGCCCTGGAGCGGGCTTCAGCACCACGAACAGCGCCACGGAGCATCCCCTAGTGCCAGTGCGCCCTGGCGCCCTCTGAGCGAGTTTCCACCTCAACCCAGAGAAAGGGGATCCCTCCGGGGTTAAATCCCGGCACAACCCTAATCAGTAGCTCCAGCTCTCTAGATCTCGGCGCCCCAGACAGAACAGGGCCTCAGATTTTCCTCACGCACCCCGCGGCTTCTGTTCTCTTTGTGAGGTCAGCGATGATACAGGGGGAAGAGTGGATGGCGGGGTGAGAGGACAAAAGATCCTAAACGACCCTTTCCTTCCGAAGAGGAAGAGCATTACTTCTGTTACGGGGCAGAGGCATTGAACTATTTTTCTCGATGTTACTGCCTCTGCAGACACTGATTGCTGCTCTCAACACGGTATTTCAGATTTGGATTTCCTTTCAGGATTTACAGTCAGGTTGTCCCACACACAGGTGTACACAAATGGATGCTTTTCTTCCCCATCTACATGCTCTTGATTTTTGAAACTGTGGTTTTCCTTATATTAAACAATATTCCCATGTTATAGCAACAGTAATGTTGCGGGGAGAGCCAAGTGTGGGAGATCACTACCTCCAATAAGTCTAGAAAACTGGGTTTGATTTCTTGAGAGTCATCCTTGATGGGGCTCTCTTTAAGAAGAACCTCTCTACCCCTTCTGCGGGCCACGGGTTGAGTCACTTCCTCCAGACCACACAAAGGAGTCATATGGCCCTAGCCAGGGTGAGAGCTAATATTAGGCGCTGACGCCCTGACCCCTGACTCCCGCCATTTTCAATCAGTTGCTCTGCTTTATTTGTATTTTTATTCCACAGAAAAGAGGCAGATGGGTCCTTCTGGTCTGTGATTGGGCAAAACTCACATCTCTTTGTGTTTATAGTAAAATGGCCCTTGACTTACCAAAGCTAATTAAAATGTAAAACTTCTGCTTTATTTCAAGGCACTATAGTGGAAGCCTAATTACGGCTAAAGTGGTTCTCAGGGAGGTGGAGCATAGGAACATACAAGGGTGTCCTCTTTAAAATAAAGTCAAGGGTATGATAAATGAGATTTTCTTCCCTGTAACAATTCATCTTTAAATTCCAAGTGGCTCTTGGATGAAAGGAAGGAAAATCCAGCCCAGCACAAAAGAAATGTGGTAGAGCATTCACTCTCAATGTTGAAAAAAAGATTTTTTCTGTGTCTAAATACCTAAAATTTTGCTCTAAAAATGAGCAGGAACATATTTGAATCAGATCTAAGAACTGGTTTTAAATCTATTAGATAAACACTTATTTAAAGCAGTTTCTTCAAGTCGTATAATCGTATGATCTTTGAATTTGAAGACATGCAGTTCTTAGTAGTTCTTGGGTTACACTATAACCTTTTCCAGTAAAACATGGATTTGATAGTAAGCAAAGCCTTTTTTTTTTTAGTCCATATTATATGCATCACTGCATTTATTAAAATAAGGCAGTTGATTCTGCAACGGTTTGTACTAAATGCATTTCTTTTCTAGTGAACTCAATGTAATCTTTCTTTAAAAGGTATTTTGACAAGACTGCCATGTAAACAGGACAGGACCTTGCCTGTAGTCTTCTTTGACTCCAAATGCTAAAAAAATATGTGGAATAAAAGAACTTTTTGCTTTTCTGAAACAGTGTGACAGATTCCCAAATCTAAAAGATTTTAAAAAAAAATCTTCTTGGATTCAGTTGCCTCCTAATTTATACCAGAGTTCACTTCAGTTCATGTTCAAGGCACAATAAATTCTTTATTCACTCTCACTGTCTCACCTCTCTCATCCTTTTTGTAATTCTTCTGAAATGGAAGAGACAGTCTTCCTGTTGAAGGCCAATTCCTGACGTGATTCTGAGCCCCTGCCTCCCCTGCCTTCTCATGACCCCAGCCTGTTCTGTGATTCTAACCTCTTTCTCTCCATTTGCTTCTTCCCATCAGCATTTTTGTGCTCCAGTCTCTCCTGTCATTTTTTTAATGCTCCCCCAACACCTGTTCTAGCTTTCTCTCTCCCTTCCCTTCACTCTTAGAAAGAGTTGCTGTCACTCAGTGTCTGTTTCTTACCTCCTCGCTGAGGCCCAGCCCTGTGCAGTCTGGTTGCAGCCACTCCTATTTACTAAACCTGTTCTTACCAATGTTGCTATTGAGGTCTTTGTAGCCAAATCCAAGGGACACTTCCCAGTTCTTATCTTAACTTGGCCTCTCCACAGCAATTGACACACTGCTGACCACCCACTCTTTTCCCTTTCTTCCCCTGACTTCTGAAATACAATGCTCTCTTGTTTTCCTTTTTAGCATTCTGACCACTCCTTGTCAGTCTCCTTTCTGGGTTCTTCTTGCTTTGTCCATTTAGCTCAGCCTTGTGGCCTAGGCTATTTTATTTTTTCACTCAACGTACTCACCCTGGAAGATCTCATCCATTTGGTGACCATTTCTCTATGCTGAGGACTTCTAGGTCTTTCTCCAGCCTGATAACTCTCCTGAGCTCCAGGTCCCTGTTTCCTTCTGCATCTGGACATCTTCGCATGAGTGCTGTCAAACTTAGTCTGCCTCAAGGTGAACTCATTTCCTTACCCTCCAGCCCCCCTCACCACCACCACCAAATACTAGTCTCTTCTTTTATTCTCTCTTTCAATAACATCACCCTTGTACACAGACTCGCAAGCTGGAAACCAGGAAATCAACTCGAATTTTTTCCTTTTCCTCTTTGCCCATCGGTCAACCATACTAGCCATGTGGTTTATACCTCCTAAATATCTGTCTATGTCTCTCCATCCCCTCTGCTACTGCCCTACTTGGGGCCATCACTGATTTCAACAGCCTCCTGACTGCTCTCCCTAGATCTGGTCTTGCCTTCTCCCATCCATTTTCCAACCTTGCCAGAGTGATTTTTCTGGAACCCAAATCTAACCACATTACACCCTTGTTTAAAACTTTGTTAGCTCTCTGTGACCATTGGAAGAAGATCCAGATCCCTGAGCAGGACATAGCAGCCCCTATATGGACTGACCTCTGCTCCCTTCCACTCTCCTTTCACATCACTCCACCCATTCAGTCTGTGCTCCAGACATGCTATAATTCCAGCTCCTCAAACACATTTGGCCATTCCTTTGGGCTAGAACAGTTTTTCCCTCACTCAGGTACCTTGAACTCAGTTTAAGATCTTGGCTTAGACATACTTGAGGTCTTCTGTGGTCTCCTAAGTTGGGATCCCCTTGCACTACTACTCCCATTGCACGTAGAACATAGGTAGGTATCACCTGCTGACTAGTCAGTGTCCCCTCCACTAGATTTTCAGTTCTATGAGAGCAGAGGTTGGATGCTGCATACAGTAGGCAGTTAATATTTATGAATAAATAAATACTTTTCTTTTATATGACACTGTTTCTGCCCATTGTACTCCTCCAAGTTAGTAGATGGCATTTGAAAAAGAATCATCGGTGTTGGTGCATCATTTTGGAGCAGTATTTCATATTTCATGATATCAAGTTCTCATCAATGTCATTTTCTTCCTAAGCTAAGATACTGCAGGTATGTGTGAGTCTTAAAGGGAATTTTGAAGTGGGGTTAAGTCTTATCCAAAGCTTCAGATTATCACCAGTGAGGCAAGGGATGTGATATGACAATCACTAGACGCTGGAATGGGGACTCATTTTACCAATTGACTCCGGTGCCCCAAGGTAACCTGCTCCAGTCACTGTTCTGCTCATCCATTGTCCTCTTTGCCGTGTCCGTGTCTTTGCACACTCTGTTCCTCCTGCCTGGAATGCCTTATTTTTATTTATTTATTTTTTTGCTGAGGAAGATTCGCCCTGAGCTAACATCCTTGGCCAATCTTCCTCTATTTTGTATGTGAGCCACAGCCTGGGCTCTAACGAGTGGTGTAGGTCCACACCTGGGAACCAAACCCGGGCCGCTAAAGCGGAGCATGCCGAACTAAACCACTAGGCCACTGGGGCTGGCCCTGGAATGCCTTATTTTCATCTGTCTCTCTCCAGGTCCTCTCCGTCCTTCCAGCCACCTCAGATTCTCCTTCTCTGAAATCTTCCCAGCTGCCTCTGGCCCATTCTTTCTTCTCCCTTTTCTGAACTCCAGTTGCAATCATCTGTTCCAAACTACATAGCAGCTTCTTAGCTGTGGTCTTACACCACTTTCCAGGTCTCTTTTGTGTCTCCCTTCCCTATGGTCTAGAGGGGAGATATCCTTGTGCCTCCCACAGCCTGGTCTACAGCTGAACCCATAGTAGGCATTTTTCTCAAGTGAGCCATTTGATGGACTCCTGCCTATCTATATAGAATCCACCAATTTCAGTCTCTCTGGGTGGAATGGATTGTATATGTGTACTTATATCTGGCATTTTTTTCTAGCCTCTCCTCTTTAAAAAGGGGTATTCTTTTCTATAAATGTTTTGATCATTGACACAAATGTTTGCTTACATAACCAAAAATGGATTCCTATGTTAACCTGAAATGAGACATAAGCTTAATGTGGAGAAAACATTGCTCATGGTGGCTTGGTTAATAACAAAGCTTGCTGCTTCCACGTGAAGCCAAAAATGTTACCTATGTTAGAACAATAGAGCCTATAAACACATCAGCAAATCAGAGGGACTGGTTTCCTCTTTGACGTCATTTTAATTATCAGTAAACTAAATTTGTATTTAAATGGCCATTACTTGATGTACTGCAAATTCTTAGATTGGTATTGAGTTAAATTTACCTGTAAAGAAAAAAGCCAGAGGTCAACATTTTTCTATTTATAAGTTTATCCTCTTCCTTTCTCATTTCCTTATCTTTTGGCAAATGAGTATATAAATTAAGTTACTTGACATCTTTGAGACCCAGTAGTTCAGAATTTTTCAGGGATGTAGGCAGTTCTGCATACACAGTACTGAACTAAGTAGTTAAGAATGGAAAAAAATTAACTAGCTTTTTTCACCTTTGATTTTACTGGATTTTTAAGATTTGAGTGGATAAATCCTCATTTACCATTACAATATCCATACAGGATTGAGTTAAAGCAGATTTTATATTATCTCAACTTTAGTAAGAAACTGAAACTAAGATAACTTACTGTATGTCTTATGTGGAAATTTATATTGCCTTGCGATATTTTATCTTTTTTACAGTTATGTTTTGCCATTCCTATTACACAAGTAACAAACTGTGAAGACCAAGCATATATGAACAGAATTTACTGTTAAAATTAAAATATTCCAGACTTTTTTTTTCTGATGACTTTAATTGAAGGTGTTGGTGTGCTGCATAATTAGGTATGCTCAGTAAGCCATTGATTTAAGTGACTATTATTTGTGTGCCTTGCATAGCCAAAGTGAGTTTCCTTTGACACAGAGGCGGAGGCAGAGACAGGAAGGGTTGGGCAGAGCAGGAGGCAGCTCTGATGCCTCTCTGAAGAGCCTTAGACCCCCAGTCAGAGGCCTCCCTCTTTTCAGGCTGGGGCACCATGGCCTGGACGTGGCTATCACCAAAGGCCACACACTCTGCTTTTTTCTCTTCTGCCCAGTGCCTCAGCCTCCTCCTCTGCCATCCTCCCAAAGGAATCAGATGGGACCTGGAAGAGCCCGTGCTGCTGAGCTCACCCCTCCCTGACCAGTTCTCCACCTAGAACCTCAGACATATGCAGACTCTGCAAAGTCCATTAAAAGGGCAGAGTGGGGAGTAGGTAGGTGATTGGCTTCGAGGGAAAGGGAGGAAAATCCACAGTAGAGATAGGTGGGCTTTTCTACTGTAAGCCACACCAACTCAGAACCCAAGCATTCTGCCTCCTTAGAGCTCTGGAAGTCCCTGGGATATAAACATCCCTATCTGAGATGGAGGAGGAGCCCCAAGAAGAGAGGAAGTCTATGGCAAGTCCTGGGAACAGTGCCTATACAACCCAGATCCCTCTCTCCTAGGCTGCTGGGAAGGGGTTGGAGGCACCAAGCACTCCTTCGTACCCCCCTCTCTCAGAGCTGATCTTACAGAGGTAGTGGCAGGATAGCACTGTGGAATGAATGGTCTTTGGCTTCAGAGTCAGACGGGCTTGGGTATTTATTCTAACTCTGCCATTTACTAACTCTAGCTTAACCTCTCTGAGTCTCATTTTCCTCCTTTATAAAATGGGAATAATATGTCCACCTTGGAGAGCAGATGTAAGTATTAGAGATGATCTGTATAAAGTAGTTGTCAGGTAACAGGCTGATGAACTGTCTTCAGGACTTCCCCACAGAATCCCTTGCCTTGAGTGGTGACCTGAGAGACAAAATGGCATTGGATGTTGGGAGGGGGGAGAGAAAGGAAATAAAGTACAGATTTTATCAAACTTCTATTATGTGCTGTGTATCAGTTACCTATTGCCATAGTAATGCTGAGTAACAAATCACCCCAACACTCATGGCATTCAACCAGAAATATTTGGAAATATTTTTTCCTCACATATCTGCAGGATTCAGCTGATCTAGGTTGGTCCCAGCTCAGCTTGCCCATGCATCTGTAGTTTAGCTGGCTTGACCGTGTGTCTGTGGGTGGCTCTGCTCCACGTTTCCCATCCTCTCCTGGGACCACTGGGGTGGTCTGGGCGTGTCCTCATGGCAATGGCAAAGGGGAAAGCACAAGCAATAACATACTCTGTAACATTCCACTGGTGAAAGCAAGTCACATGGCTGAGCCCAGGGACAGAGTGGGAGGGCACTACACGTTACATGACAAGGGGCCTGGGTACAGGAAAGGGTGAATTGTAGCATATTTTAGCTCACTTTTATTCTTGTAGGAAGCCATTCTTATGGTAGGGATAGGATAGGACAACAAATAGAAAATAAATATGGAAGTATTTCACATTCACCAGTATCACACCTGTGCCCAACTTGACAGAGCCATGTTTCTTTGTCCTATGACTATTTGTGGATGGGCCTCTTCTTCTAGATGGTGGCAGGCAGGGACCCGCAAGCTTTGCTCTCCATCCTAACGCATAGTTGGTACTCAGTAAATATGGAATGCCAAATGATCCCTGGGGTCACACAGCTCTCCTGTCCCACTAGGAGGTACCCTCCAGCCCCTCCAGATGACCACATGTAGCTCTACATGTATTTTAAAATGCAGCTTCATTTTAAACTTTTCTATTCTTTTCCACTGAAATAATCACCAAACATCTGAGGAACAAAAGTCCAAATCTGTCACCTACAGAAGTTAAGCCATCCAATTCAGATCTGAGTTTTTCTGTGCCAACAAAATTGAAACAATGTGAACGCTTAGCTTAGGGTTTGCCAAATGAATATAGAAGCAATTTGGTGGTGAAATCACAAAGATCAAAAAATTTACTCATTTGTGACTCTAACAATGTCTAAGGTTTGTTGGGTTTTTTTCAACCTTAGGTTCTGCATCTGAGGCATGCTTTTATTTTTTTTAAATCATAAGCAGTGTTAAAAATACTTGAGAGTTTTGTCTTGATTCTTAATGTGGGTGTTAAGAAAGGCCTTCCATTAGTGAGTATGCCCCAGATAATGTGTTTATTTGCTTCTTCCTTCTCCTCTGCCTGTCCCCTAATGGTCTGGTACACAAAGGGCCACTTGAGCTGATTTATATGGATCTCAGTTGCCCTCATTTGTGCATACTTAATTCAGAGAGGTGATCACATTGATTTCCAACCCCCAGTTTTCAGAGATTGTGCACAGATATCTCAGCTGCTCTAACTACCTTGTCTGAAAAGGAAAACATTTGAACCTTTGGAAATAATTTCGATGGACATTTCATTGTGTTCTATATTACTTACCTCATTAAATTTCCTTCACATCGAGGTCTGTCTAAAGTTAAATTGAGAAATATTTTTGAGTTCCATGGGGCAGATAACTTTGTTTAGCTGGATTCGTTCTGCGTGCATATGAAATAGCATCCTATGAATCAATACCCAGTGCTTATACTTCCCATGGATGTGAAGAAATGACACCCTTCGTAGGCAGATGTAGTCTCCTGTTGTTCATAACAAGCTGTTCCTGGTTACTAAACACGTTCACTCTGTAATTCCAAAAAGTCTCTGTGTTTTTGTGCCTGCAGTTTAGCAAGCTGATTTATTCGGATGCTGAGCATTGTCAACAAAATTCATAACTTCCTTCGTGGATTAGCTAGAGTCCTGGGACTCCTATTTACAAGCTCAGGGTCCAGCTCAAGGCAGCTTGCTTCCTTTACGACATACAAAAGTCTTATTTGCATAGCCAAGGGGGTAGAATTCCAGATTGGGTTTGAAAGCAAATAGAGTGAGTCTGAGGATCCACCCCCAGTGCAAGAAGTGTGCTTCTCAATGTTTTCTATCTTTGGAAGCAAGACAGAAGAGAAAGGCGTTATCTCTCAGCTCCGCCCACCCTGCTGCTGAAGACGAGAGAAACAGACCCTCCTCCTGTTTTATCCTGGCTCTCCTTGAGATAGCCATTCCATTAAATTCTAAGGCAAGGGACCCTTTGGTGATAGAGCTGTAATTGGAGAGTTGGCATTACATGAGCACTGCTTTAATATTTTTAAAAAATAGTCCCAAAGAACTGCTATTTGTTGCATTGTTAGTTAGCCTTTAAACCTTTCAGAATTCATTAGACTCTTCAAGGTCTTCAAGGTTTATCTTGTTTATCTTGTCTTAGTTCATTGGAGCTGCTATAACAAAATACGACACACTGGGTAGCTTATAAACAACAGAAGGTTATTACTCACGGTTCTGGAGGCTGGACATCTGAGATCAGGATGCCAGCAGGGTCAGGTGAGGGCCCTTTTCCAGGCTGCAGACTTCTCATTGTAACCACAGGGCAGGAAGGGCAAGGAGCTCTCTAGAGCCTCTTTTATAAGGCACTAATCCTATTCATAAGGGTTCCCCCATCATGACTTAAGCACCTCCCAAAGGCCCCACCTACTAATACCATCACGTTTGGAGGAGGTTAGGTTTCAACATATGAATTTTGAGGGGACACAGACATTCAGCCCATAGCAATCTCTGTGCCTCAAGTAATACTAGTACATCATAAGGTTATTGGGAAACTTAAATGAGCATATAGATGCTTAGAACAACTGGTACATAGTGAATGCTCGCTAATTTAGCTGCTATCATTATTATTATTATTATTATTATTATTATTATTGTTATTAATATTACCTTTGTAACTTCTCTGCATATAAGCCAGAGATTTGGCCTGAGTCACCAACTCTCCCATAGTTTTTACATATTAAGAGTTGCTTGGCATTGTCATTGAGAGCATGAACTTTGGGTTAGACAGATCTAGTTTGTATTCCAGCTATACCACTTATAGCTATGTGACCTCAGGCAAGTGATTCACCTCAGAGAGCCTCAGTTGCCTTCTCTGTAGGATGGGGATAAGGCTGGTGCCGACATCATCTAGTTGGTGTGCAGATTAAAGGAGATACCACAAAGTGCTTAGCACTGCACTTGGCACCTCTCGTTTCCTCCGTACTACAGATGACACCCTATTTCCTGTGGACACATCCATTCTTCAGCATAATGTGTGTGTCATTTTCGCTGGTGGAATTTGTGGTGAGAGAGATTGCCAGACTCCACACTGGCCCCTGGGTATGCTCCTTGCAAACTGTCAAACACACAGCAGTACTATTTACTCCCCTACCCCCACCCCATCCCACCCTCGTGTCCTTTAAGAATCATGGGCATTTTGCTAAGCTCATGCTTAGAACACAGAAGTCTAATGCACACACAGTAGGTTCTAACTGAATCCTTACTGACTTATGTTGGGATAAAGTCCATTTTGTAAGTGTGGTGCGTGTTAAGCACAAACTCTACATTTGATGGAATTTTACAATTTTACTTGTAAAAATTGCAGCTCAGCCATCAAGCCTCAACTCATATCTCTATCATGATCACAGGTTTTGCCATCATATCAGAAAATTATTTTGTCAGACATCCATGAGAAATGAGGCTAAAAGTGCTGAGGAGAACAGTTTCTTCTGTAGCATCCTTTCTGGTTTCAGTATGTCTGGACCTTGCCTCTTTATCACATTCCCCAAATCCATTCATTGTGCATTCACTTGGCTTCTCATCTAACCCCATGAAGCGTTCCTGTTTTGGTTCACACCATCGTCTTTGTTCCCAAACCTGGGAGCCTTAACAAGAAAAGAATGAAAGAAAGAAAACCTGTAGACACCCTGCTGTTGCTTTTTCTGAAGCAGCAACTTATTTGTTAATATAAGATGTCGAACCATGGGCCTCTGAATTCTCAAAACACGAGTCTATTTAAACAGTCTCTAGAATTCTTTCCTGACCCCAAATTACTCCCAAACATTAATTGTCCTAGTGGTTTCATGGCCACATTATTTCATATTCATTAGTGTTTTCATGAAAAATTATAACACTAATTAGAGTGGCTTCCAGTTAATTCACTTGGTGATTCATTACTCTCTTTCGTCGTGGTATTCTACATGTGGTCATCTTGGAGAAAGCATCCAAGGGGTAATTGCAGCTCTATTCCCTGAGTGATCGCCTAATGCCATTAGTTCTGATCCACAGGCACAGCTCCTGCAGCTCTGATGGGGTCTGGTTACAGCTGCACCCTCATCCCTGCCCTTTGGATGCAGGGAGAGAGGGAAGCTTGCAGTGAGGACGGGTCCTCTGGAAGGGGTCCAGGGCGGCAGAGGAGAGAGAGAAAGGAGTAGGGGCGGAGCTTCTTGGTAGTAGGTGAACATCACTTTAACCTCTTCTGGAACCTGAGGTAAGGACAGGATAGTGCCAAGAGAAATCTGCCCTCAGAACTTGGACCTGAAAAAGATTAAGGGAAGCAAATTCTCTTCAGTTTTAGCAGATATGTGGCCAGGCACTGGCTAGACTCTGGAAGCCTAGTTCTCCCTCAGAGCTCTGATGTCCAGTTCTTTTCATTAAAAGTTTATTTGACGTCATACCCTTTGGGATGGCACCTATCAAAAAACTCAGAAGATAACAAGTGTTGGACGTGGAGAAATTGGAAACCTTGTGCACTGTTCGTGGGAATGGAAAACCGTGCAACCTCTATGAAAAGAATTTGACAGTTCCTCAAAAATTTAAAAATAGAATTATCATATGATCCAACAATATCACTTCTGGGTATATACTCCAAAGAATTTAAAGCAGGGTCTCAAAGAGATATTTGTACAGCCATGTTCTTAGCAGTATTATTCACAATAGTCAAAAGGTGGAAGCAACCCAAGTGTCTATCAATGGATGAGTAAGTAAAATGTGGTGTATACATCAATGGAGTATCATTCAGCCTTAAAAAGCAGGGAAATTCTGACAGTCATAACATGGATGAACCTTGAAAACATTATGCTGAGGGAAATAAGCAAGTCACAAAAAAACAAATACTATATGATTTCACTTATATGAGGTTATCTAGTATAGTCGAATTCATAGAAACAGAAAGTAGAATGGTGGTTGCCAAGGGCTGGGGAGGGGAAAATGGGGGAGTCGTTGTTTAATGGATATAGAATTTCCCATTTTAGAAAATGAAAACGTTCTGGAGATTGGTTGCACAACAATGTGAATATACTTAACACTACTGAACGGTACACCTAAAAATGGTTAAGATGGTAAATTTTGTGTCATATGTATCTTACCATAATTTTTTATTTTATAATTTTATTTATTTATTTATTTTTTCCCCCAAAGCCCCAGTAGATAGTTGTATGTCGTAGTTGCACATCCTTCTAGTTGCTGTATGTGGGACGTGGCCTCAGCATGGCCAGAGAAGTGGTGCGTCGGTGCGTGCCCGGGATCCGAACCCGGGCCGCCAGCAGCGGAGCGTGCGCACCTAACCACTAAGCCACGGGGCCGGCCCTACCATAATTATTTTATAAAGATTCTTTGTCATTTATATTGTATTGCTTGCTTAATTTACAAAATTGGAAAATAGAAAACATAGAAAAACAAAAATGTTCAGCCACTCAAAGACAACCACATTAATCTTTTGCTTTTATTAAAATTATTTTTTAATTACTTAAGTAATGCATTAAAACATCCTCCTTGTAAAAAGTCAAAACGTTAATGATCAGAATAAAGTTCCCTTTGCCCACGTCCTGTGATCCCAGGCTCCTTCATTACTTCCCAGTGGTAACATTCTTATGACTGTGATGGTGGCTGCCAATCCAGGTGTTTCCAGTGCATTTGTTTACCTTCATATGTACTCAGAGAAATGATGTATATCCATAAGCTTGTGCATTGTTTTGCTTTAACACAAGTTGCATCACGCAGCGTGCATCATTCTGAAGCTTGCTGCTTTCATTCAATGGTAGGTCTGTGCAGTTTCTACATATAAATGAGGTTCCCCTGACCCAAATCAGTGCATTGTATCCCATGGTGTGGGTATTTTCATTTTTTAGTCATTCCTGTATGGATGGACAATTAGTTTATACCGTTTGGCTATTTGCCTTGTCTGCTGGGCAGTGTTGAGTGAACGCCCTTGTATGTGCCTCCCTGTGTACATGTCCAAGTGCTCCCTGGGCCAGCCACTGAGAAGTGGACTGCTGGGTCATGGAGAAGCACGTGTTTCAATTTCGATAGATATTACCAAACTGTTCTCCAAATAGACTCCCCATCAGCAATGTGGGAAAGCACCTATTTCCCCCACACAGTTAATATATAACCCATCTTTACATTGTTTTGCATAGTTGGTGGGGAAAAAATGGCATTTTGTGGTTGTTTTCGTTTATATATTCATGATTTCTAGTGAGCCTGAATATATTCACAGACCTACTGGTCATATGTATTTCTTTTTCTGAGAATGTCCTGTTCATATCCTTTGTCCATTTTTTCTGCTGATTTGTTTTTCTTTTCTTTTTTCTGTCTTTCTTTTTTTGGAGGAGTGCTTCTTTGTATATTCTGGATGCTAATCCTTTGTTTTATATTTTGCAAATATTTTCTCCCATGCTTTTTTTGGAAACTTAATAAGGTTTCTTTTGACTTTGATGCAGTCAAATTAATCTTTTTTGTTGTTTTATTTTATGTGTTTTGCTTCTTGGGTCATTTTAAAACATTTGGATCTTTAATCTTTTCTTTTTTAAAAGAATTTATTTTTTTCTAGAGCAGTTTTAGGTTTACAAAATAATTGAGAGGGAGGTATAGAAATTTCCCATATACCTCCTGCACCCACTCATGCGTAGCCTCCCCCATTATCAACATCACCCTCCAGAATGGTACATTTTTACCAAGGATGAACCTACACTGATGCATCGTAATCACCCAAAGTCCATAGTTTACATTAGGGTTCACTTGTGGTGGTGTATATTCTGTGGGTTTGGACAAATGAATAATGACATGTATCCACCATTATAGTATCATAGGGAATAGTTTCACTTCCCTAAAAAATGCTCTGTGCTCTGCCTATTCATTTCCTGCCCCGACTCCCCTCAGGCAACCACTGATCTTTGTATTGTCTCCATAGTTTTGCCTTTTCTAGAATGTCATATGGTTGAAATCATACAGTATGTAGGCTTTTCAGAGTGGCTTCCCTCACTCAGTAATGTGCGTTTAAGGTTCCTCCACGTCTTTTCGTTGCTTGATAGTTCATTTCTTTTTAGCACTGAATAATATTCCACTGTCTGGATGGACCACAACTTATTACCACAACCAAGGACATCTTGGTTGCTTCTAAGTTTTGGCAGTTATGAATAAAGCTGCTATAAACATCTGTGTTTAAGTTTTTGTGTGAACATAAGTTTTCATCTCCTTTGGGTAAATACCAAGGAGTGTGACTGCTGAATTGTATGGTGAGAGTATGTTTAGTTTTGTAAGAAACCACCAAACTGTCTTCCAAAGTGGCTGTACCATTTTACGTTCCCAACAGCGATGTATGCGAGTTCCTGTCACTCCACATCCTCGCCAGCATTTCATGTTGTCAGTGTTCCAGATTATGTCCATTCTAATGAGTGTGTAGTGGTATCTCGTTGTTTTAATTTGCATTTCCCTGATGACATATGATGTGGAGTATCTTTTCATATACTTATTTGCCATCGGTATGTCTTCTTTGATGAGATGTCTGTTAAAGTCTTTGGCCCATTTTTTAATCAGGTTGTTTGTTTTATTTTTGAGTTTTTAGAGTTCTTTGTATATTTTGGACAACAGTCCTTTATCAGATATGTCTTTTGCAAATATTTTCTCCCAGTCTGTGGCATGTCTTCTAATTTTCTTGAGCTTGTCTTTCATAGATTGGAAGTTTTTAATTTTAATGAAGTCCAGCTTACCAATTATTTCTTTCATTGATTGTGTCTTTGGTGTTTTATCTAAAAAGCATCACCATACCCATGGTCTTCTAGATTTTCTCCTATATTATCTTCTAGGAGTTTTATAGTTTTGCATTTTACATTTAGATCTACAATCCATTTTGAGTTAATTTTTGTGAAGGGTGTAAGGTCTTTGTCTAGATTTTTTTGCATGTGGATGTCCAGTTGTTCCAGCACCATTTGTTGTAGAGACTATCTTTGCTCCATTGTATTGTCTTTGCTCCTCTGTCTAAGATCAGTTGACTGTATTTATACGGGTCTATTTCTGGGCTCTCTATTCTGTCCCATTGATCTCTTGGTTCTTTCACCAATACCACACTGTCTTGATTACTGTAGGTTTGTGGTAAGTCTTGAAGTTGTGTACTGTCAATCCTCCAACTTTGTTCTTCTCCTTCAATATGGTGTTGGCTATTCTGGATCTTTTGCCTCTTTATACCAACTTTAGAATCAGTTTGTCGATATCCATAAAATAATTTGCTGGGATTGCATCGAATCTGTAGATCAAGTTGGGAGGAACTGACGTCTTGAAAATATTGAGTCTTTCTATCCATGAATATGGAATATCTCTCCATTTATTTACTTCTTTCATTTCATTCATCAGAGTTTTGTAGTAATATATACATATAAATCTTGTATATATTTTGTTAAATTTGTACCTAAGTATTTCATTTTTTTGCATGCTAATATAAATGGTATTGTATTTTTAATTTCAAATTCCACTTGTTCATTGTTTGTGTCAATAAGTCAATAAGAAGCAATTGACTTTTGTATATTAATCTGTAGCCTGAAACCTTGTTATAATTGTTTATTAGTTCCAGGAGGTTTTTTTATATATTCTTTTGGGTCTTCTACATATATGATCATGTCATCTGCAAACAAAGTTTTATGACTTCTGTCTCAATCTGTATATGGTTTATTTCCTTTTCTTGCCTTATTTTATTAACAAGGACTTCCAGTACAATGTCAAAAAGAAGGGGACACAGCTTTGCCTTGTACTTGATCTTATTGGAAAAGCTTCAAGTTTCTCACCATTAAGTATGATGTTAGCTTTAATCTAGTCTTTCATCTGTCTGGAATTTCTTTTTGTAAATGATGTGAACTTGGGATCTAACTATTTTTTTTCTCAACTGGATAGCCACTTAATCCAACAGTAGTTTCTGAATCATTCATCCTTTTCTCCTGATTTAAAATACAATACTTTGTCATATATTAAATTCACTTATATACTTGGGTCTGTTTCTGGACTCCATTCTGTTCTGTTGGTCTACTAATCCCCATGTCAACATCACACTATTTAAAATACTTTTACTTTATAATATGTCTTGAGGTCTGGCAGGGCATGTTTTCCATCTTCGTCTTTTTTTTCCACATTTTCTTAGCCTTTTTTACACTTTCATTCTTCCTTAGGAATTATAGAATCAGTTTGAATTTGTATATTATTTTGACCTTTCCAGTTATACATAGGACACAGAGTTCCACTTATTCAAATATTTATTTATATCCTCAATAAGGAAACAAAAGTTTTAGTTTCAGTCTTTCCATTTTTTTTTAGAGTTATTCCTAGGTACTTGTTATTATTGTGAATTTTTTTTTCTGGTGTACTTTCTAATAGGTTATTTCTGGTGAATAGAAAAACTGTAGCATATATAAAGAAGTCATACAATTCATTATCAAAAAAACAAACAATCCAATTTAAAAATTGGCAGAGAATCTGAATAGACATTTTTCCAAAGAAGACATACAGAAGGCCAACAGGTACATGAAAAGATGCTCAGCATCACTCATCATCAGGGAAATGCAATAAAAACCACAATGAGACATCACCTTACACCTATTAGAATGACTGTTATCAAAAAGACAAGAAATAAGTGTTGGAGAGGATGTGGAGAAAAGGGAACCCTTGTGTACTATTGGTGGGAATGTAAATTGGTGCAGCCACTATGGAAAACAGTATGGAGGTTCCTCAAAAAATTAAAAATAGAACTATCATATGATCCAGCAATTCCCTTTCTGGGTATTTATCCAAAGAACACAGAAACACTAATTCGAAAAGATATATGTTCCCCCATGTTGATTGCAGCATTATTTATAATAGCCAAGACACGGAAATAACCTAAGTATCCATCAACGGATGAATGCATAAGGAAAATGTGGCATATATATACAATGGAATATTAGTCAGCCATAAAAAGAATGAAATCTTGCCATTTGTGACAACATGAATGGACTTTGAAGGCATTATGCTACGTGAAATAAACAGAGAAAGACAAATACTGTATGATCTCACTTATATGTGGAATCTAAAAAAAAAAACAAGCTCATAGATAGAGAACAGATTGGTGGTTGCCATCAGTGGGTGTGGGGTGGGTGGGCAAAATGGGTAAAGGGAGTCAAAAGGTACAAACTTCCAGTTATAAAATAAATGTCATGGGGATGTAATGTACAGCATGGTGACTATAGTTAATAATACTGTATTGCATATTTGAAAGTTGCTAAGAGAGTAGATATTAAAAGTCCTCCTCTCAAGAATAAAACTTTGCAACTATGTATAGTGACAGATGTTAACTGGACTTATTGTGGTATCATTTCACAATATATACAAATATCGAATTATGTTGTACACCTGAAACTTCAGTTATACCTCAATTAAAAAAATGTAAAAGTGGGGCTGGACCCATGGCCTAGTGGTTAAGTTCAATGTGCTCCGCTTCAGTGGCCTAGGTTTGGTTCCTGGGCACAGACTTACACCACTCACTGGCGGCCATGCTGTGGCAGTGACCCACATACAAAATAGAGGAAGATTGTCACAAATGTTAGCTCAGGGAAAATCTTCCTCAGCAAAAAAAAAAGTAAAAGAAATGAAAAAGCAAAGCTATAGCTTTTTAAAATGTATTATTGTAAAATAAAACATGCATACAGTGAGTGCATAAAACATAAGTGGATAGCTTAATGAATTATTGTAAAGCAAATTGAATATTGCCAGCAGTCCAGAAGTCCTCTATATTTCTCTTCCTTGTCAAAAACCCCTCCCTCAACTGTAGAGGTAAGCAATAACCTGCCCTTTATGATAATCACCTCCTGGCTTTGTTTCACAGTTCTTAACACTCAACTATGTATCCCTAACCACTATAGTTTAGTTTTGCCGGTTTTTTAAATTTCATATAAATAGACTCACTCGGTGTGTATTTCTTTGTGTCTGGCTTCTTTTTTCAACATTCTCGTCATGTTGTTGCATGTAGTAGTAGTACTTTCTTTTTCATAGCTATACAGTATTCCATTAAATTAATATGCCACAGTTTATTCATTCTTGTGTTATGTGTGGTTGGGTTCTTTCCAGTTTTATTACAAACAGAGCTGCTCTGAACATTCTTGGACATGTATATTAATGTACATAAGCATATATTTCTGTAGGGTTTTTTAGTTTGGGTTCCTCGAAAAGCAGACCCTAAAACAAGGATTCAAGTACAGGTAGTTTATTAAAAGCACTGGTAGGGGGCGGCATGGTGGCGCAGCAGTTAAGTGTGGGTGCTCCGTTTTGGCAGCCCAGGGTTCGCAGGTTCGGATCCCCAGCACGCACTGACACACCACTTGTCAAGCCATGCTGTGGCAGCATCCCAAATAAAGTAGGGGAAGATGGGCACGGATGTTAGTCCAGGGCCAATCTTCCTCTGCAAAAAAGAGGAGGATTAGCATCAGATGTTAGCTCAGGGCTGATCCTCCTCACGAAAAAAAAGAAAATAAGCACTGGTAGAGGAGTGGAGAAATAAGCCAGAGAAGGGAAGAAACCCAATAAGAGTTGCTTTATCAAGCATATTGCCACAGTAGGCACTAGAGCTAATCATACTGAGCAACTGTGAAAGTCCACAGAAGACACCCCTCAGAGTTCTTCCACCTGGGAAACAAGGGTGTTGGGGTATTTATCTGGCAGCTCTCATCATTCACTGATTTGGGGAAGCTCCTGGGAGAGGACATTAATTCCCCAACCCTTCTGGCCTACCCTGCATATGGACAGAGCAGGATCTGGCAGCCAGCAAAAGCCCTTAGGAAAAGCGATGAAGGTGCCAGCAGTTGGAAGTTAGACTGACGTGCACTAGGATGGTGAAGGCCAAGGGGGTGCCAGCACATGACAGGGGGTCTGTCCAGGAGCAGAAGTTTTGAGTCCGAGGCATGTACATATTCAACGATATCAGATAGTGCCAGTCTTCTAACCTTTCGTACCAATTTACACTCCCGCCAGTGGCACAGGAGAGTTCCCATATTCTTGCCAGCACTTGGTATGGAGAGACGCTTACATTTAAGCCATTTTGGTGGATGTATAATGTTGTTTTAATTTGCAATTCTTGGGTTACTAATAATTTTGAGCATCTTTTAATATAATTGTGGGCAATTTGGATTTCTTCTTCTGTGAACTGCCTCTTCAAGTCTTTTGCCTGTTTTCGATTGGGATGTCTGACTCATTCTTATTGATTTCCAAGAGATTTTATATATTCTGGATTCAGGCCCTTTGTCAGTCATTTGTGTTGCAATATCCATGGCTCTCCTTTTTACTCTCTTATTAGTATCTTTTGATAAACAGAAGTTTTTAATATTAATGTGCCCTACTATGTAAATCTTTTTCTTTTGAGTTAGTAGTTTTTGAGTCTTGTTGAAGAAATATTTTCTGTGATTTTATAAAGGTATTACGCTAGATTATTTTCTGAAAGATTTATTGTTTTGCCATTCACACTAAGGTCTGTGATTCATGCAGAACTTTTTTTGTGTGTATGACATGAAGTAGGGGTCAAGAATTATGCCCTGCCCCAGTGCTTATCCAGTTACCCTGGCTCCATTATTGGCAAGAACACATTTTCCTCATGTTCTGCAGTGCTAATCTTGTCATTCAATTAAGTGTCCACACATATATGGATCCGTTAGTGGGCTTTCTCTCCTGTTCCGCTGGTCTGGTTGTGTATCTTGTCCCAGTACTACACCGTGAAAAGTGTACTTATTAGTCTTGATAGGGATGCAGCAAGTATTCCCATCTTGTTCTTCTCTATCAACAATAGCTTGACTGTTCTTTGATTTTTCCCATATAAATTTTAGAATCAGCTTATCAAATCCCAAATACTGAAAGGAAAGAAAGAAAAAAGGAGAGGAGAGAAACCTGCTGGGCTTTTGATTGGAGATTTGATTGGCTCTGTAGATCAATATGGAGAGAATTAAATGCCTTACGGTATTGAGTCTCCCAATCCATTTATTGAGGTATTCTTTAACTTGTCTAACAAAGTTTATTGTTTTCTCTGTCAAAGTCTTGAATACCTATTGTTAGATTTATTGTTAGGTACTTAATGTTTTGATCCTATTATAAATGGCATCTTTTTCATTCTCTGTTTGTTGTGTTGTATAGCAAGACACTGTTGTCTTGTGTACTGATTTTGATCCTGGGAACTTTGCTCAATTCTCATATTAATTTTAGTAGTTTATCTGTATCTTCTCTTGGATTTTCTATGTATAGACCATCAATATTGATTTTTCTATGTTTGTCTTGTAACTGACCACTTTACTGAGCTTTCTTATTATTCTAATAATTTGTCCATTGAGGCTCTTGGGTTTTCTAAGTTAAAAATCACGTTAACTTATAATTATGAATGTTCTGTTCCTGCCTGGAGAAGCAGTGTAGGGTAGCTGGTAGGTACAAAGAGTCTGGAGTCAGACTACCTGAGTTTGAATTCCAGCTCCATTACTTACTATGTAATCTTAAGTAATTTGCTTAATCCTCTGTAACTCAGTATCATTAATTATAAACCACCTCATAGGTTAACTGTAAAAATTAAATAAGTTAATACACTTAGAACAGTGCCTATCAAATAATGAGCACTCAGCTTATGTCAGCTTTTGTCATGTTATCAATTAGTTTCATTCCTTTCTTATTTCTTTTTTCCTATTTTATTGCATTGGCTACTTTCCCAGCATGATATTGAATATTAGTTGTGCTTTCAGGCCTCACCTGAAACTTTGAAATATGTCCTTCTAGTTTTTAACAGGCATAGTTGTTTTATTTTGTTTTTCATCTGTTTGACATGTATGAAATTATCTTTAACTGGCCTTACAAATCTGGTGCTAAACTCTGCAAGAGGGAAAGACTTTTCCAGAGGAATTTATTTTTTTCAAAATATGTTGTTCACATAATGATGAAAACATTAATAATGGAATTATTTGATTTTAAACGTCACTGAAATCCTGTTGTGAAAGGAGGTACCGACCCTTCTGCCTTCCTGCAGATTCAATGGTGTAGCCTTTCCAAAGAGGTGCTGTTTGTTAATGTAATGATACTCCTTTGGATGTTTGGGGTGAGTTCGGGGGGTAGTCATAGCCACAGGGCTGCTGACCAATTCTTTTTTTAGGACATCATCACATTCTTGAGCTTTTAATTTTGATTAAATTCCAAGTAACTTGGAGTATGTCTTCATACTATGATGTCTTCATACTATGAATAACTTTATGAAAAGTTATTTTTATTTTCATAAAGAGTATATAGATACACTTTTTGAGTCATTATGTAACTGAGGATGCCTCCCTAGAGGAAAGACCACCTGCACTGCATTAAATTCTAGCATTACAACTGTGGTTTCAGTTTTGCTCTTAATTTTTTCCAATGCTATATATATCTCATTTTCTTGCAATTTTTTGTCTTTCTCATCTCTTATCCTATGCTTTTTTGTTATATACCATTACTTATAGAGTTCTGTTTTCTTCTTAATCACTTTCTGTTCCTGTTTCATAGAAGCCATCTCTTTTTGCATGATATTGAGATACCAAATGATTCTCTAAAATGTTTTTTAAGTTTCTGTAAGATATTTTCAGATCAATTTCCTCTGATTTCAGATGATGGTCCTTTTTTTCTATTTTCCGATATTTTTCATCTGTTTCCTTTTGTCTTGTTTATTTGTTCTCGAATGAGAAAGACCCATTCAGGCCTGATGTGGTCCATAGAAAGGGTGTGTGTTTTCCTCATGACCTCTTTTCTGGATGTTAATGTACTCAGTCTCTCAGATCTTCACTAAACCTACCCTAGCTCCTAACACGTAACCAGCTTCGTTATAATTTGCCCCTGGTGGACCAACATGGATTCATCTCCTGCATCCACACTTGGATTGCTGACAGGCTGGTCAAATGGAGTGTGTGCAGCAGTCCCCGGTGTACTGCATGCCAAAGCCTCCTCTTGTCCCTGAATCATCTAGAGCACTCTTTGAGGTGTGATCTACCACCATTGGTGTCCCTCCTCCACCCCCCAAGTTTTTTGCGTAGTTGTTTTCCTACATATGCAGCTCTCAATTGATAGGTGGAGGGGAGTAGACAGCACTCTGGCCGTTTCAAGAGGCATCACTTATCCAGTCGAGTGATGGCTGCTTAACTTGAATTTCTGAACAGCTGGAGAACTCGGGTGTTATTTTTTTGATCCAGATGTTATTTTTCAATCTAGTTCCATTGGCCTTGTGCTTAGGTGAAAATTCCTCAGAAACGCCCCCATGCAGGTTGACTGCAGTCCTGGTTTTCAGTTTGGTGAATTTTATCTTTTATTCTAGGTCTTTGAGATGATTTTAGTTGGGAATTAGGAGAGGCTGCACCAGGCTCTCCCCTCCGTTTTAAGCCAGACATTTCTATCTAGAATTAAACATTTGGTTTAGCAACTCACAACTTCCTAGATAGCTTGCAGGAATGCAGCTATGCAGGAGAACTGAAGATCTCTCTTTGCCAGGCTTCTTCATAGGCAGGTAGATGACCAGGAATTGTGATTTCAAAGGCTGAGTGCGCCAAACAATTTATTCTAACAGCCAAGTGGGAAATAAAAGCCCCACTGGACTAGAAGTGAAGGACTCTGGGATCTCAGGGCTCTGTCACTGAGCAGCTGTGGTCAGTGTTGGGCAAATCATGGCACCTCGAAGAGCCTCAGACTCCTTATATCTAAAATAAAAGATTTGACCAAATGGTCTCTAAAGTCCTGCCTTCTAGGACTCGGTGGTTTTACCAGCTGGCCTGGAACATCTGCTGTTGGAAGCCTATTCCTTGGGGCTCCCCTGTTGCTCTCAGAGTTCCTGCTGAAAGGAAAGCAGAGGTAGAAGGCACATCGGCACTGGATGTGTAAGCTCCGGCGATGGGCAGAACGTGCTCGAGAGGGACAGCTGGAGGAGCGCCGGGCAGCACAAGATGCACAGGCCTGGTGCCCTCCTCTGGGATATTCGCCCTCTGGAGGACCCTGGGCCTTTTCCAGCCCCTGCCTTTGCATAAGCAAATTGGCAGACATCCAAAGACCCCTATTTCCTGAGTTCCCTTCAGTGACTTTGTGTTGAAGGTAAAAATAGAGACAGGAAATAAAACTTGTTTTCTTCAGAGAATGTCTTTGAGGCACGGGAACTGAGAATAGTGGCTGGCTCCCTTTCACTTGACAATAAGTGGACATTGGGGAGTTGCTGTAACGCTTGTCGCAGCCAACCTGCTTATTACCCCCCAACACCCAAGTGAAGGCAGAGGCGAGGGTGTGGAGGAAGAGCAGAGATTTATCATCCACATTTTCCAAATGAGAGGAAGAGTCATTTTCCAAAATGAAGAAGGTTCATTTTCCAAAAGAGCACGGAATACCCAGATGGCAGGAATTTGCCCCATGTCAGAAGTGAAGCCCGAGGCGTAGCTCAGGCATTCGAGGGCAGCGCCAAGCCTCCCGGGGTTCCCAGCATCTCTACACTTTGGATGTAACCTCCCTCCCAGAGTGTCCAGAATGAGAGGTGTATGTGTTTATGTGTGTGCATGTGTGCTCACACATGCATGGCCCCTCTGCTCTCTTGTTCCTTCTTCCCGCTCTCTCCTTTCTCTGTCTCCTCTTACCCTTCTGCTCCCACATGCCCCACCCAGAATATTTGCTCTAATAAGCCATGCGGTAGTCTTCACACTGGCCTGGAGTCAACCTGGAGTGCCTTGGCTATCTAGGATGATTTGCCAAATAGCTTAGAGGTTTTTCCCGCCAGGGCTTTGCCTACGCTCACAATTAGAAGAGAGTGAAAGGAAGGAAAAAAACCCGGCAACCAAGAATGGTTCCAAGTCCATTTGCACAATGCATCCTCCCCGTCTCTGCTCTTGGCCTCCCAAATGGACGTTGGTCTGGATGTCACTGGCTCCGCTGCCTGAGTGGATTGGTATCTGGTCCATGAGGAAAGCCAGCTCCCAATCTGGAGTCAAAGCCATTAAGTTTCCCGTCTGACTTTGGCCAGGGACATTTGGAGAAATGAGAGTGGTTAGAGTTTAGCTCTCTGGGGTCAAGTTCACACTACTGGCTCCACAGTAATCTGGACCAAGGTGGCCTTTGATAATAAGGTCAGAAATCACAGAGAAGCAGGGAAAACTGCAAAGAATCTAACTGTGAACTATCTAGAGTTTCCAAATTTTGGAGAGCACAAGATAATCAAAAAATTATTTGAAAAGATCGCGCCCCTTGCAGCCCCTCTCCCCTACCCATCAAGCCCTCCCTCCTCCCAGGTGGGTGATCAGTGCCCCTGGCACCCTCTGGTCCTCAATGGCCAATGCTTAGAGCCTGACCCCCAAGTCTTGTTTGTCAGACCCCCTCTCTATGTCCTGTAGCAATGTGCCAGCACCTGTCCCTTTGCTGGCCCCGGGAAGCCTGCATTACTAAGATTTATCAGCACTGATGGCTTCCTGAACATTAAATATGTACTATCAGAGTAGGTAGCTCTTCTATTCTTGCTTCCCTATTTAAATGCAAGGGGTCCTAGTATTATTTAAAGCTCTTGAAGGGCCGGCCCCATGGCTTAGCAGTTAAGTGTGCGCACTCCGCTGCTGGCAGCCCGGGGTTCGGATCCCGGGCGCGCACCGACGCACCGCTTCTCCGGCCATGCTGAGGCCGCGTCCCACATACAGCAACTAGAAGGAAGTGCAGCTATGACATACAACTATCTCCTGGGGCTTTGGGGGAAAAAATAAAATTAAATTTAAAAAAAAAAAATAAAAACTCTTGAATATGCAAATAAGTTCCAGAGGAAGGTTGCCCTCCTGGACACCATCACCTCTCCCGTGGGCTTCTGTTAGTACCAAAGGGCCAGCTCCTCAGAGCAGGGAAGAAAAGGGCGTTTATTTCCCCTCTTCTTATCTTAAAAACTCCATAGGTTTCTCAGGGAACAAGCTGGAGGTACACATGTGAACTTACTTTTGTAACTGATTTTTCCAACACAATCCAGTTGGTTGCCCCAGTTGATCTTTCCAACACAACTCCAGCCCCTGTGTTCTCCTTGGAGTGTGCCCTCCTTGCTGGAGAGGGTCTCTCGCCCCTCCTCACAAGCCCTTGTAAGAGGGCAGCTGCAGGCTCTCCAGCTGCAAGATGGAAATGACTCTCCTATAGGCAAAGTTTTCAAACCCACATACTTGGAGGTTCAGGGTCTGTGGTGACAAATGCACACCCCATGACTTCCTTCCCCACCCCCACCCTGTGCCCTGGCAAGATCACCCTGAACTATTCAGGGAAAGTATTTACTGAATGCAAGGAGAATAGAGCACTCGTGCATTATATATGTAGAATGTATTTGGATATAAATTAGTAATGTTAGGAAACACCAGGGGTCCAAAATCTATTAGGATCTCTGACACATGTGTAAAAATGCATCACAGTCTTACCTTTTCTACCAGGCTAGGATTGGCTATGAGACAACTTCACAATAAAAATGAAAATCTTTAACCTTTTATTTGCCATTAATCCTCTGGGCAATTCATCTACCATTGTGTAAATCTTGGAAAATCATCTCAAATTCTGAATTCTTAACCTCACCTTATACACCTTCTTTCTTCTTTCTCTATGAAGGAAGAAAGGATATTCATATTTACTGAGTGCCTACTGTGTGCTAAGCCTTACGGCTGGCCTCTTAATGTCCTGGAGTGGTGGGCATTAGTATCCCCAGTTTACAGATGAGGAAACTGAGGCTCAAATTCACGCAGCTGATAAGTGGCCAATGTGGAATTTGAAACCAGGTCTCAATTTCAAGCTGAGGCTTCCTGGCCTACATTTGACTCACCCCCTGGGCAGGAAGGCAGAGGTTGTTCTTGGCTTCTGTATCAGTTATCTATTGCCACAATAATGCTGCATAACACAGAACCACAAAACCAGTGGCATAAAGCCATAAGCATTAATTTTGCTCAGGATTCTATGGGTCAGCTGGGCAATTCTGCTGATCCAGGCCATGATCAGATGGCCTCAGCTGGGCTCGCTCATGCACCTGCAGTTAGCCACTGGGGCCACTGGGGCTGGCTGACCCAGGCTGGCCTGGTGTTTGTCACGTGGCAGCCAGGCAGAGTTCCAAGACCTTGAACAAAGCAGCCGGCTTCTTGAGGCCTGGGCTTGGAACTGCCACACTGTCACTTCTGCCACATTTGGTTGGCCAAAGCAAATCACCAGGCAGCCCAGATCCACAGGAGAAGCGAACAGCCTCCACCTCGTGCTGGGTGGAGCTGCAGAGTCACGTTGCAGGGGGTGTAGACATTGGGAGAAGAAGAATTGGGGCCAATTTTGCAATTAGTCTGCCTCAGTTCCCTCTGTGGGCTGCTTTCCCCCTTGGGGGCACCTGCTTCCCATAAGCCTCAGTTCCCTCCTCTCCTTCCTCTCAAAGCTTCTTGTCATTCATGTTAAGGGGCAGAATGACTGCGGGGAATTAAGAACGGCCCTTTTCCCAAGGGGAAGGGGAGACGTCAGTCTGGCAGAGGTTTAGCATTCCACGGCCCTGATTAAGCTAAAGCAGGCGGCCTTCAGCATCAGCCGGCACAGGAAGGGGAGTCTGGGGTGGGGGCAGCAGGCCGATCCTTCTCTGCCTACACCTGAGACTGGTGCTTCTTCAGGACCCCCTTCCGGATTGGCTGCCTCTGGCCCAGCATCTTTGGCTGACATGTGTTCTGCTGGTGGAGCCAGGACTCCCTCCTCTCCAGGCGCTCGGCCCTTCGCCTTCCCGCAGGCCTCTGCAAGGACCTGTCTTTGGCCTCTGTGCTTGTGGTTTCCGGGGAGGAGGGTTGGAAGGAAAGTCCGTTTCTGGAGGGTGCTACCCTGGTCTGCACAGGAAATGATGTTGGACGTGTGGGGGAGGTGCAGAGTGGGAGTGGGGTGGGGATGGGAGCGCAGAAGGGGAAGGAGTGCTGGATTCCTTTGGAGCACTACGATGGGCCAGAGAGCTCATGAGAAAGAAACAAGTTGAGAGGAAACAGGAGGGATGGGAGTTTAAAAAGCAGAGTTCAGAGATGAGAGGACAAGCCAAAGGAGGCTGGTGTTTCCAGACCCTAGCCACCAAATCAGACCACGCTCGCCCTGCTGCTAACTCGCACGCTGCACCTGCTCAGGCCGCCTTCCACCAGCACATAATTCACAAATACCCACCAGGAACCCTATGGCGTGGTCCCAGAGGTCAAAGACGCTACTCCCCAAACCCTGAAGCTTCTAGTCTAGGAGGGAAGAGAAGCTCCCGATTCCATTCTCCACTAGGTAGGTGGGGTAAGCATCCCCAAAAGAGGCACCTGCCCACTATGGGCCATCAGAGGCAGGACGGACTGTGTACAATAACCGTCTGCAGGTGACAGCCTACAATTTCCATAATTCTTCTGACTGGAGGAGAGAAGAGAGGAGGTGTCACTGAAAAACACAGCATTTGCCTTTGGTTTGGGAAAATAAGTAAAACTGTACCAGGCAGAGAGAGGACCATGAAAGGCAAATCCATCACAAAGGTGGAAAGGACCTGGGCAGTCATTTCCTGTCCAGTCACCACTAGGGAAAGGAAGGCACAGAGAGGCACGGTGATCACACCCAGATCACACAGCTAGGGAATGGCCCTGCGAGGCTTTGGACTTAGGTGGGATGGGAACTGCCCCGCCTTCATCCATTTTAGTCTTCACCCTCCATCAGTTGCCTCAAGAAAAATAAAACAAAACTTTTTGTTTCAAGCCTTAGGATTGTAATTCATTTCCACGAGGCATTTTCTTTTCCGTCAATTGAGGCTGCTGTGCAGGAGCCCGAAGGACCCTTCCGGTGCTAGTAATTCTGTAGCAAATCATTGGGCTGAACTCTCCAAAGTCAAATGACAATGTCCCAGCCCAACCCTGAGAAGGTTGTTCACCAGGGACCTGAATTCATGGGGAAAATCCCAGTAGCCCGGGGGGTCTCAGCTCCAGAGCAGGGAGGCCGGAGGAGTCTGACCCCGCGTTGGGTCCGTCTCACTTCACGGGCTCCCCAGGACCGAGGGAGGCTGGGAAAGGTCCCCAGGCCTACGTCCCAGCTCTGACGCTAGTTGTGTCACCCTAAACAAGCCACTGAACCCTCACCAACTGTAAATTGGGAATCCACACCTCTGCCTACCTTCCTCTCAAAGATGTTGTGGAAAGAAAGTTCTGATGGGGATCCAGACCTTGGCTGCAGCTCTGACTCACCTCACTGGGCTTCCAGCTCCCCGTGAAAACTGACAGCCCCAGACCAACAAGGGTCCTAATGTCCTCTGACTCAGTGATGAGGATCAGGTTACAGACGTTAAAGATGTGCCGGTGCCTTGAAGAGCTGAAGCCACAGCACCTGTGGGACCAGGCGTCAAGGTGAAGAGTGGTTCCAGGATGACCCCCAGCCTGTGTCTGCCTCACAGAACCTACTAGATACTCCCCCTTACCCTCCACACACACACGCACACCCACACACACAACTGAAGTCACTCTACCTGTGTCCAGGCAGGGCCCTCCCAGGGAAGACCAAAGGGGAAAACAAGGCAGGGGGCAGGCAGGTGGTGGCCCTGTGCCGGCCCCTGCTTTGCTTCCCCTACCGCTCTGCCTTCCTTTCCCCTCCCCACCTGCACAGAGACCCTGGCTTCCAACAACCCTTTAGCCTGCAGCATGCAAATATCAAAAGACCTTTGTCACAGGAAGGATGATTAGTGGGGGGTGAAAAGGAGCCTTTTCTGTCAGGGAAACTAGACGGTCTCTGACCTTTGTGGTCAGCACCAGGGCCCTCCCCAGCTGCGAGTGAAAGGAAACACAGGATGATGCATCACTTTTCGTGGCCTCTTTGATATTTTTCTCCAGTCTCTGGTACCATCCCTCACCCTGTCCAGCCTCCCTTTGAATCCCCTCCTGATGTGAATCACCTCTGGCTTTATAACCTTGCCATATGCCCTGACCACACACCTTCATGCTGCCCATGTGTGGGCACAGGACAGAACTGTGGCCAGTTAGTCAGGGGGCCTGGGGACAGCTGGGTTCCTGAGGATGCCCAGGAGCAGCCTGACTATGTAGGGAGCTGGGGTTGGGAGGAAGAGAAAACAGGTCCTTGTGGAGAGTTCTTCTCCTCTCCTGGTTCAGATCAGCTACAGGCTGTGGCACATCCTTGAAGATGCACTATCTTTGTCCTGTTTCTGACCCTCTGAGGGAGAAAAACACAGTGGCCGAGAGAGTTAGAGTCAAGATCTCAGAGAGGGCTTGTGCCTTGGACCAGAGCTTCTTTCTTATCATTTCATTCTGGGAATTCAGTGGTTTGAAAAATTGGTCTCCCCAGGAGCCTGCATTTCTTAGGCAGTGACTGGCTGTCACCTTTGTCATTAACCACAGATGCCTCTCTCTGTGTATACCTGCCAGTCCCTGGTCCTGGTCCACAGGAGACAGCCAGCATTCCCGGTCTGAGTTGATGTTGCTCCTGCCCAAAAAAGAGGGGAAAACGCACTGTAGCCTGGGTAGATAACCTTGTTGTAGATAAATGATTTCTCCTAGTCTTTGAAATAGAAATGAGCTCTCAAACCCCCATGGCCCACATAGGGACCACTTCCCTGTGAGAGGACGGAGGTCAAGAGTAGCTGAGGGCTTTGCACATCCACACCCGCATCCGTCAGCCTCACCTAAGACATGTATCAACCCCTGGCATGCCCTTCCTGCTTTTCTCCTGGAGGAGGGAGGAGAAGAAACAGATCCACGTGGGCTGCAGGGGACTGGGCGAACCTCACACCTTCCAGTGGCAGAATTTACCTTGAGTGGCTGGAACCCAGTAGAGGCTGGATCCGTGAAGACCACTGATGAGCACTTGCTGTTTGTTGAGTTTCTAACACACATTCCTGGGTCATAGGGAGCTACTTGGCATTTTCCTAGCTGTTTAGAAATGGGTATTTGACCGCAGAGTGTAATATTTTAACACCAAAACCATTTACACTCTGACTGTGCCTGTGGAAATAGCTGGCTTCACACCTTGGTTCTGAGAAATTCTGAGTTTCACAACCCCATACCAGCTCCCAGACATCATTCAATCTGTTTACTTTTTCTCAGACTTTCAAAGCCAGTGTTCTTTTGTTTTTATTTTCCTTCAGCTCCCGACCAATTGCTTTTTGTGAGTAACAATCCTGGGGTGGCAACTGCCCGTTATAAGGACTCTGGGCGGGTTATGTACCTACTGCCTCATTATTTTGGGCTTTTGGACTTGCCATACATTTGCAGACCACAGGCTACAGCTTTGCATTTGTTGGTGTGGTGTCTGGTGGCTTTGGAAAGCTGTTGAGAAGGCATACACAGGATCTGTTGATCTGTTCTTTCTCTGCAGTTTGCTGCAGTTTCTCTCTTTAAGCCTTTAACATTTTTCTGTTAAAGTTTATATATGTGTGTGTGTGTCTGTGTGCATAAAACCAAATATAATCTGATAGGCCAACAGGGACCTGCACCAATACTGTCTAAACACCCTATTAAACGCACAAATAAAGCATTATCTGAAGAATAATCAATATTGGTATGAAAATTGAGGGCTGTATGGTTAATCCAAAGGAGCAGGAATTGACAGAGGACCTCAGCCAATGTTTGTAGAGGATATTTGTCCAGATTTTGTTATCAGGAGATTACCACGCACCACCATTTCTTCATAATCCTCCAGATGAAGGCTTGGTACCGGGTGTCCCAGGAGATTAGGCCAGGAACAGTAAAGTCTGGGGACCTAACATGGCAGTGTGGTCAAGTACACTGGTTCCCATGTCTCGGAAGAGCCCAAGGAGGTTTGTAAAAGCACAGATTCCAGAACCCTGCCCCACAAGGTGAACATCAGAATCTCTGGGGGTGGAGCCCCAGAGGCTGCCCTGCAAACAGATGCCCTCTAATGTGCCAGTGGCGTGGGTGCCATTTGTGTAGAGGAGAAAGATGGAGAGACCAAAGGATTGGATTCTTGGCCTGGATCTGCAGCAAACTTGGAATGTGACCTCAAGTCAATCACTTACACCCTCTAGGTCTCCATTTATTTTGTTTTAAAATGAAAATAATTCTGCCTGTTTGTCTACCTCAGGGCTACTGGGGTAATCCAATGAGAGGAAGGGTGGGAAGGAAGCATTTACATGTTACCTCACTTAAGCCTCCACAGAGGTGAGCATCATCGTTATTCAGATGAGGAAGACAGGCACTAAGAGGCTCAGTAACTGTCCAAGGTCCCAAGTCTTGGAGGTGAAGGAGCCCAGATTTGAATCCAGGTGCGTCTAGCTCCACAGATTTCTGTTCCATCAAGGTGCTCCTCTGAGACTGTAGAAATCAGGTAGATGCTTGCTAGTCAAACTGAGGCATGCGGACCAGCAGCATCGGCATCACCTGGGAGCTCGCTGGAAATGCAGATTCTCAGGCCACGCCCCCGGCTGACTGCATCCGAATCTGCATTTGAAGGAGCTTTCCAGAAGATTCCTGTGCACCTTAGAGTTTAGAAACACTGTTGTAAAGGACAAGAGAAGGCAAGTCTGAAAATGAGGTTACGATAAACGTACATAATCCAACAAAAACGCAAGATCCTCACAGGGATGAGCAAAGAAGACAACTTTATGGCGAAACTCCTGTGAGCGGAGGACAGCTGTAGCCGTGTCAGCCCTTTCTGTCTGAGCTCCCGTTGCAGGGCAAGCACACCTTATCTGAGAAAGTCCAAACCTCCCAAGAGAATGGGTTTTTAGATGGAAACACATCATTTTTATAGGGGTGTGTATGTGTATTTAATTTTCCAAGGTAATATGATTACTTTCATTCTTTAAAATGAGAGAAGGAAAAGTCAGGAAGAAAGAATTTAGCAAACTGACACCGCCCAACAGTTTTCCTTGCTGAGGGCTCTCCTGTTCCTACCCTTTGAGAGTGTCATCGCTTTTCATTTATTTCAGGAGTGATTCCCTCATGGCAGATAGCATCCACCAGGGAGGATGGCCAGTTAGGCAAAGGGAACTTCAGCTTCCAGAATATCCTTTCTATGGGTGTCGGTCCTCAGGTTAAATCCTAAGACCCAATGGTTTGAAGGATGTTCCCCTGATACTCAAACTGTAGCAGACCCAATACACATGGTGCTCCCTGCAGAATGCAACGAGCAGGAAATCCCTGACCCAGGGCTCAGAAGAGAAACTTGCCAACCAGGGCTTTGAGAAGTATGGGAAAGCATCCAGGCAGCACCCCGAACTGCCAGCCGTAGGGGAAGGTCAGTCCACTATGACAACCTGGGGCCAGAATGTCCAGTAGGATTCGGTTCGGGGAAGAGTGTGTGAAGCCGGCCCTGGCTCCTCCTTGCCTCTCCTGGATTAGCTCTGTTGAGGCTGCGCCACACCCCTGGGTCAGCTGGGATTTCTCTCCAGTGATTTTAATATATGTTCTCATGTTTAAATTCGTGATTCATGTGTACTGTATTATTTAACCCTTAACCCTTCCAAGTCACTTTTTTGAGACCAAATCTGTCTGTGAAGTATACAAATTCCCTGAGAGTCGACACCACTTGTCATCGGTGTCCCAAGCACTCGTTTATGTCCATGGCTCCAAAAAGAGCCAGTCTGGAATATGACACAGACCTGACCATTGCCTTCTAGGAACCTGAAGGGTAAGGCAGAGGTGGTGACACATAAATTAATGTCCTGGCTGCATATGTCAGTGCAGACGTGGATACACATCTACTAAGTCAGAGACTCTGCATGTACTAATTGACATATTTAGGGGGTCCTGACCTTGTAACTTGGGGTTCTTTCACCACGCTCAGCCCTGGTCTTCTTGTACTGGCTTCACTTCAGACTTAGCCAAATTAGGGTTGGCTAAGCCAATTTTTTTATAGTCTTTCCTTCCCTGTGTTGTTTTGTTTTTTTAATTTTTCAAAAGTCTGGAAGAAGGGGCTTTGGGTTGGGATGATACCATCATTCTGTGACTTGTAATTTCATTCTGTTAATAATTTTTTTGAGTCATCTGAGTAGAAGCTTTGGTTTTGAAAAATTATGCACTTTTAAGTTTTGACTCCAGCAAGTAATTTCAGCTCAGCTGTAAACAGTTCTAGAGGGTGAGTCTGAACGGGGAGCTACTGAGCCAGGCTTCCCCCTGGGGACCTGGAGTCCTCACTCCTTGCACAGCACCTGATTTCACAGATAAAGAATTTTAAAGGTGTGCTGGGGGCAAGGGGATGAAAGAGAAAGCAACCTCAATTGGTTCAAAACTAGACTGTAAAACAACCCTGCTGTTCCCTCCCTTCTCCCTTCCCCCACTGACTGATGCTTTCCATCACCTGAGATGAACCGGGAAGGCTGGCTATTGACAGCTGTGCAATTTGCACAATAAAGTTTAACGGTTTACATCCCCTTGTACGACTTGGTCAATGTTTTCAATGGATCACCTTCTCGGGCCAGTTCCCACACTCATACTGACTCTCGCCTTCTTCTCTTTCCCTTCAAGCATGCAAACGCAAAGAGCAAGAACCTAACAAAGACAGGAACAATTCCCAGAAGAAATCCCGCCTGGTGTTCACCGACCTCCAACGCCGAACCCTCTTCGCCATCTTCAAGGAGAACAAACGCCCGTCCAAAGAGATGCAGATCACCATTTCCCAGCAGCTGGGCCTGGAGCTCACAACCGTCAGCAACTTCTTCATGAATGCCCGGCGCCGCAGCCTGGAGAAGTGGCAAGACGACCTGAGCACAGGGGGCTCCTCGTCCACCTCCAGCACTTGTACCAAAGCGTGATGGAAGGACTCTCAGTTGGGCACAAGTCACCTCCAAGCGAGGACAACAGATACCAAAAGAAAACACAAAGGAAAAAGACACCGGATTCTTAGCTGGGGCCCTTCACTGGTGATTTGAAAGCACAATTCTCTTGAAAAGAAACTTCTATTCTAGCTGTAATCATAGGCCAGGTGTTCTTTTCTTTGTTTGTTTTTAATGGCGATGGGGTCCAGGTGCGAGCTGGAAATTAATCTCTTTGAACCGGACATTGTCCTCTGAGCATGCTAAGCAGCCCAGAAACCCAAATGGGGCCTTCCTGGAGCAAGTTAATTTCAGTGTGGTGACAACCAAGCTCAAGATTGCTTAAAATGTCAACAGTCCCACTTTGGGTCCTGTCAACCTCTTGCCGTCGGAGTTCCCACGGGTAACGGTGGGAATGTGGCCCTGTAAGGACTCTGAGTTTGGGCTCCCAAGATGCTACAAGGAGAGAAGAATCTAGCAACAAGAATGACCTCATTTGCTTTCCAACTGCTTAGCCTCATCATACCACAGTACACAATGTTCACAGCCATAACGTAAAAAACATCAGAATGATAATTACTGAGCACAAGTTTTAAATACGGAAGTTAAAAAAAATAACAACCCAAGGACCTGTTTTTCCAACTCAGGCATCTTTTCATTCAATGGCTTAGAAAGCTTTAAGTTGATCCAGTTTACAATTTTCTTTTCCTTACCTCCTGGAAATCTCGCGTGGTCTTGGATCCATCAAAAAAACAAATCAGTTCACTTGAGCTCAAAGTATCAAGCACAACGAAGATAAACAGAGAAGTAAGGAAGGTTCTGGATTCACCGCATCTGGATTTTCAAGACGCTGATTGTGAAGTCATTAGGGAATCGTTGAGAATATGGCTTCAAGCACATTTTGCCGTTTGCGATAAATTCTGTTTGTACATAATGCAGACGCACACTCAGGAGGCCAATTAACTGTTACGGTACATGGAACAAATGCAGCATTTTAAAAGATCTAGATTTTTTTAGATCATTAATGTATCCTTCTTGATGATTAGTCACCTGGTTCCTCCTATTGTGCATTCTGACCACCACATAATTCATTTTCACTCTTTCAGATTTAGGTTGTTCCCTCATCCATCCCATTGGTAGGGACGTTTTCAGTGTTTTCTAGCAAGAAAAAAATGAATAATGCAAACCACCATACGTGTTACTCATGACTGTCATCTAGTCCTAAATCTCTTCCATTGTTGAATGATCCTAGCAAAACAGCTGAATGAATCTGGGGAAAACACAGCACACCAAAGAAGCAGAGTACTGCGAACCAAAGACACTTATTACTTGCCATTTTCTAGCCTAAAAATACTGTGATTACTTTTAGAAATCAGAAAACCTCTGCAACTCCGAATGGCATTCATTTGCATTTGGCTCGCCATCGGGCTGAGCAGACTGGCTATGCCAAGGACGTTAGCCAAGCCACCCAGGGAGTGGCTTTGCCGTGCCAGCTCTGGTTCCCTGGTTGTCACCTTGCCACAGCAAGCAGAAGAGCGCCCGCAGCACTCTGGGAGATTGCGAAGGTCACGACGTGCGTATTTACCAGTGAACGGCCCCAGGTGGGCACCGTGGGGATGTTCAAAGCAAGCCAAACGCTGCAGTGATTCTTTACAGACGCTTGAGACTGACTTTTTTATGAATTACTTAATCGAAACCAAAGAAACTTTTTCTGCACCTACTTCTGCAACAAACAAAACAGTCCCATTAAAAAGAATAAATAACGAAATACGTAAATCAATGAAAATCACCACCGACAAGAAGGAAGCACGCCAGAAAAAAAAAACAAAAAAATAGCGAGACACACTGTGTTCAAACAGACCTCTTGGGACATTTTTTTGGAAGCAGATTTTTAAAGAAAGGGTTGAGACAAGAATAGAATAAGGAAAAGCCTCAGTGGCGGCTGCTTCATTTGACAACTCACGCGGTAATCTTAAAGTTGAAGATTGTCTTTAATTTGTGCCTATGCAGTTTTTCAAAAGAACACGGAACAGAGCAACAGAAACCTCAACAGCTACAATACCAAAGATGAGGATTTCTCACACCTCTTGTTTCAGTTCGTTATCTCCTCTTGCCTGGCTAAAATACTAATAGCGCCATTGATCTGTGTAAAGGTAATCAATTTTGTTTCTGAGCAACAAAAGGAAAGGGTCATTTATTTGATTTTATTATTTCCCTTTAATTTTGTTTTATGGTTTTCTACCCTACCATGGAATCTCTCAAAAGGTTCCATGGACTCCAAGTTTAAGATGTTGGGATACTGAACGATTCTCTTCTCTCTGCTGTGCAGTGTGTGAGGAATAATGTTGTCACTTAAATGTTCTTTGCTTATCCCTTAGACTTGGTTCCTTCTATGTTCAGAGTCTTATCTTCAGGGGAGGGAAGGGGAGTGAGGGTCAGGGTCAGGGGTCTTGGTGACACATCCTCTCCTGAGCCGCAGAACCAAAGAGTTTATAGAGGAATTGACAGCCTCATCTTCATGTGATTGCTACATCCTAACAGGGCTTCATTTGATGGTGGGGGAAACATGTAAAAATAATTGCCAGTTTCTACTTTTCTATTAGCTTTTTAAAAATCAGCTGTAAAGTTGCATTTCTAGAGAAAGATATATATATAATATATGAATACATATATAGGTTCAACTTTACATTGATGGTAACCCAAAATTATTGCTGTCCAAATTCATGTCTTGTTTTTGTCAAGTGCTTCATTTATGAAGTATTCATTTCAGAATTTTGCTCATTTCTCATGCCATCCCAGAGTTCATTTGCCACTGTGGATGATTTGGAGTATTCAAATTTCTGTGAAAACTCCTGGGAAAGGTTGAAAGTCAAGTTCAAGCGTTTCAGCATTTAACCTGTTGATAAATGGATCCGTGGTGCAAATGAGTTTTATTTGTATTTGGAGTCATCTCTATTCTATGCCTCAACCATGATCAAGGTGGTAAGTGAGGTTCATCCACCAGACCCGGCCCAGAACTGGGCCAGGGCCAGTGGGGTGCTCATCTTCTGTAACTGCTGAGAAGGCTCAGTAGTCCATTCCTACCAGTTATGGAGATGAAGCCAACCCAGAAATCTGTTCTCCAGGAGCTGCCCTGTCCCATTAGGGTATTCCAGATCCCCCTTGGTGAGTAGATCCACCAAAAGGACTTCTCATAGGGGAAGTCCAACTCCTGTTGCAATGGGTTGATCAGGTTTCCTCAGGGTGGTAATTACCAATTCGTATAGACAAGCCTGTGTGCAACCACAGCTGGCACTGGGGTGAGGCAGTGGTGCTGGGGGTGAGGGTAGGGGGTCTCAATCTTGGAGAAAAAACACAAAGCAGGGTTTGGGGAGAACCTCAGAGTCCTGCCCCTGGGAGCCCCATTGTCCATTGTGCCGCCTCCCTGCTCTCACCATATGGGTCTCCCTTTGCAGGGGCAGCAGCCATGGAGCTGGGAAAGAAAGTGATTCTCTATAGCTTCTGTAATTCATCCTATCTGTGGAGGTTCCTTGACTTTTCCCTGTGTCCCTTTATCTCTTGCTCATATTCCATGTCTCCTTTGTCGATGACCAAGAAAAGAGCATATTTCAGCAGGGACATGCTCTATATGGGTTGATAAAAATGAATTTCAGCTTGGATATTTCTAAATGAATCCATGTGACTCGTGGCCAGTGGAAATGGTTGTTCTTCTTGAGATTGGATTGAGGAACCAAACCTTCTTGGTTTGGTTAGTGATTCTTTGGCATTTGGGTCTCTGGCATCCCCTGAAGATGTCTAAACCAAAAGAGGCTGCCTCTGTGGCCTGAGATTTCAACACTGACCAAACCAGGTGTGGTCACCCATGCCCTTAAAGTTCCTGGTGACTTGAGGAAGATCTCATAATGTAAAAAAGGCAAGAACTTCCCTCCAAGGACCTTTGACAAATGTCTCATACCAGGTAATGTCATACTAGAGAGAAGTGCTTGCTTTTAAAAAATTATTTACATACATATATAAATACGTGTGTATCTATATATTTATGTGTCAAAATTTTAAGCCCTATAGAATTTCAGTTTGTTAAAAATCTGAAAGAAAAAAACGCCTGCAAGTTGAAAGGTAATGGAATTTGACCTAGTGAGTTTCCTCAAGCATTTTTAAAACTTATTAAGTTAATAATTTCAGAGAAAATAACCGTTTGGACTTGGTTATGGTTTAGGATCCATTTTCTCAATCCAAGAAAAATTCCAGGCATGCCTTAGCTATTAGCAATGAAAGGGACAGTGCGAAGGGACAGTTTTGAACCGAAATTCACATTCTTGAGGCAACAGAAATCCAAAGGCTATTGAGTGGAAAAATGCTTTCTTTATTCCTTTAGGTAAATAGGCTTGCTTTACTTTTGTTTTCAATGTGATTTTGATATGGAGGATATAATTCCTTCATTCCAGGAAATTTAAAAAAAACAGCCAATATATCTCTTTTTTAAAGGAAAACAGCAACAACAATGAAGACTCAACGCCAATATTTAAATGCTTTTCCAAAATGTGAAATAGTGTGTAAGTTGTACCAGTTACAGGGACAGGTGAGAGTGAGCCATGAACGCGCCACGGTGACGCTTTCTCTGGAATGATGGGAGCATCACTTCTGCAGCATCTCTTTTCCCACAGGCTCTTGGCAATTGTGGGCTTAGGAAATTCAAGCTAATTCTAGCTAAAACCAGATCAAAATTAGGAAGGTAAATCTGACACGCACATGCCATATGTATATACACAGACACATGCATTTTTGTAAGTCAAACAATTGACAGTTTCAAAGCCAAATATAAATACCTTTTAGATGATCGACCATTTTACCTAATCTATACTGGGTGCCCACCTATTAGTGCTAATAAATTAAAGTTGAGCAGATTTAAAAAAAAAAAAATCACTACCAGCTGGGTACACTGGGGACACTTTCCCACTTTTGAAAATGCTGGTGGAATTATGGAGGTGTCTGATTACCATTACCAAAGTGTCATGACAATATACCTTTGTGGTGAACTCTGATTTTCAGGAGGTTGTATAGTAGGAATTTTTAAAAATATAAAAAGAACAGGCTGGGCTCCAATGTTGTTGAAGAATAATGGACTATATTAAAAAGTAGAGAAAAAGAGGCGATGCCTGTGGTCAAGGTTGACCCCAAGGCCCAAAGAGAAGTACCGTGAAGATAACTGTCACGATTCCTAACAGATCAGAGCTGATTTTTTGTTGTTGTTGCTGCTGATGCTGTGTGATGCAGACTTAGCCTAACCAGGAAGAGTGAGCAGGAAATGGTAGATGGAGAAGCGTAGAGCTGGTAGGCCTGTAACTTTCTGATATTTACCTGCAAGACTGGATAGCTTAATAATTTTGTACCTTTAGCTAAGACCAAGTCACCTCTAAAACAAAAGGAGATTCTAGTTTTCAAATAAAGCCACAAAATCCTTACGAAAGGAAGAAGGGGCATCCAAGTTTGGTGTATAAATCTCCTAAGTTAGTGACATTGGCTTTAAGTGTGGATGTCCCAATGCCTATTTTCTACCCGTGATTTGTTTCTTTCCAAGGGCGTGGGGGGAGAGAAAGTTTGTTTTTTTGTTTTAGAAAGTCTCAGAATGCATTGTAAAATACAAAAATAATTTTTAAAATAATATAGGGCCTCACATAGGTAGACACATAATTGAGGCTGATGGGCTAGTGCATGAATCCCACGGGGACCAGAAAAACTTATTGTTCTCAGATACCAAAATGACTCTGACAGTCTGAGGCATGTTAAAGTTAGAGCCCAAGCTTTCCTTATAGGTTTTTGAGTTTGGTTGACTGGAATTAACCAGCTAATATCTTTTTAGTGGAGAAAATATGTATAGGAAAAAACACATTGCCACAGGTTTATTCATTCCGTGGAAGTCTTCCATTCTGCTCCATCTTTAGCAGCAGGCATTTCACATAGCATCAGCCTTGGTAGATAAGTTTGTCTAAAGCTTATACAGTCTGTCAGCTTGCATGTATACAGATTTAGATACATCTTTCGACGTGTATTTTCATATATGTCCTTATAACAGCACACATGTCCCATGGGTGTCTAGACTGTGCACAGAAACATGTGCACAGACATCTCCATACGTATATACTGTCATCTGTTACAATAAATAAATTTTAAGTGATCATTTAACATGTATGTGGTACTTCTGCAATGTACATTGTTTTCATTATTTATTGTAACATGGAAAACTAAAGTGCAGGAAAAAAAACAGTATCCCAGCATCTTCATTGGGTACACTTGGAATTACTTTCATTTGGGCACATCCAAGATAAACTCAACTTTCAACAAACCTTGGATATTATTTAATCATCTGTGTAAGACACATATGCTTGATGACTTCGGTTGAATAGCTTTATTCTGGATCTCTCATAACTAAAGCTAAATCCAAAGACCTGAAAAAGGACAAAAGAAAAAACAAAAAAAGAAAAAGAAGGAAAAAATAGCAAAGTAAAGCGCAAAGTAATAGGGAAAAAGTGGGCTCTGGTTTCCAGGGTTGAGACGGTGGTGACGCGGTATCGTGGGGGCTGCGCTAGCTAGAGGGGGAAGTGGTGATTTTTTTTCATGCTTGTCACATCTAAATGTTGTTGATGAATGTGAGAAAGTCTTAGAAGTTATAATTTCATGTTTTATTTTCATTTAGACTATCAAAAGAGGTTATCCATTTTGTCCATCAAAAAATGAAGACAGTCAAAAGAAACATTTTTTTTTCCTTGTCTCTTTGGGTTATGACCCAACAAGCTAAGTACCATTAATGTAATTAATTTATTTAAATTAGTTTCTAGCACACAAATATATAGGATTTGGTAATTATTTAATCATTCTTCCTTAGTTAGACTTTACTCCTTGTGCTTATTTATCAAAATCTAGACCAATGGTGCATCAGAGATGCAAAATCCCTTTTAGAGTTCTCTTGAAGTTTAGTTTGCTTTATAAAGCGGTGAAATTCTGTTACAGACAGGGAAGAAATACAGGTTACAAAAAAAAATTGAGGTATTTTTCCTTCTTGAATTAACTTTTAAAATATTTTAATAACAATGATTAAATTATTTAATTTAAGTTCGCAGCCCCACCTGATACCAGGCGAACTTCACCTTTTACTTATTGGGGCCCTCAGAGCCTTCCTATTGTAACTTATTTATTTAACTTATTCAGCATCTGAGAAAGGTGCGCTGTATAGTTTATATTTTTTATTTAAAACAACAGAGAGCACTGCCGTTCATTTGCTGTCAGAACAACAGAGCAAAGTTGGTGGACAAGCCATGACTGTTCAGCCCGAACCTGTGCATTCAGAAAACATAAGCCGAGACCCTGCTGCACCAGCCTGGATTTCGGGGCTTCTATACAGAAACTGGAAAAATAAATTTAAAAAAAAATCGTAACAGCAAAAAGAGAGAAACCCGTATACTAGCTGCTTCCAAGAATGAACTCTGTGTGTGTAAAACAACAAAACAAAAAAGGAAAAAAAAGCAGAAAAAAGAAAAAAAAGGAAAAACTTTCTATTTCTAGTGAGAACCAAAGAAGGCTACCTCACTGACTTTTTCCATTTGTAATTTTAATCGTGTTGATGACACCAAAGATACCAAAGATTTCTTTCTCTGTGCGGTCTGCATTTTGCTTATGCTCTTTTATAATTTTAACTATTCTCTCTGACATATGGTATGTACAGCCACAGCTCAGATACCCCAAAGAAGTAATTATGTATGCGACGGCGGCTGCTAATTTGGAAAGGGATATTTTCTGTGTTTCTCTCATTTGTTTGCTGTCCCCTCCACGTGTTCAGGATGCAAGTTCAGATGCTGCTGTAATTGGATTCCTTAAATTCCAATTCCAAATTGGTGAAAAAGACTGGTTGGAAGTGGTCTTCAGTCCTAGGCACGACCTCTGTCCCCTGTTTTGGAGCTGTCACAATAAAGATTCCCAATTACTGGACATAGAAATTCTAATCCTTGAGTAACAGAGCTGGAAGGGACCTTAGAAATCACTTAGTCCAACCTCCCAAGGCCTGGAGGAGTGAAATGTTTCTCCAAGTCGAATAACCATCTAGAGACAAATCCCAGACAAGCTCCTGCCTCCTGCTCCCATGCTGTACCCATTGCTCAGTGCTACCTCTGCATGAGATGGGCCACTCGTTGGCAAAGAGGAAGGTGGCAGTCCCTTAGCAAGGAGTAGGGCCTGGGGCTCATCACTTAACACTTTCACTCTGTGAAAATAGTCACAGGCATTTCAGTGTCTGTCTAGTTAGAATCTCAACATACAGTCACATATGATCAGTTGCTTGTAAAGATGACCAGCTTTGACATATTAGGACTCACAGAGGAGTTTTTGCCCTAAAGGACGCATTGATCCAATGTAATCATTGTTGAACCTCCCAGTTACAGTGTTGTATATATAAGCTTTTAATTCAGGGAGAAGAGAAAGTTCATTCTTGGTCTGTTGACTTTAATTATTATGAATATTTTTAGGTCAGTATCAAAGAAAAGGAATTTGATCACCGTTTGCACATGTGACATTTAATCTGTTCAGCTTTTTCCTTTTCCTCTTGACTTGTAGGTGTTTATATTTCGTTTCTAGGCCAATTCTGTATTTATGAGAGAAGTTTAAGCCTTACATCATTGGATGCTAAAGGATTATTTATTGTAAATGAAAGATGACTCCAAAATTTCAGGCGAATAGACATGCCAGTTTAAGAAATGATTACTTGAAGTTGCTTCTCTCTTCCCTTCTTACTCATGAAATTAACTGATCTTCTTTAAGTTTCTTTTGATTCCATCAAATCATTAAATCACTATTAAAATCCATTCATCAGAGTGATTTGTATGTTAGCCAGTGAGTCATTCTCAGCTTTTGACTAAATGGACTTTAGACATATGCCAAGATCTGCCTCTGGTCTGTATGGTTCTTTCTCGAGTACTAGTATTTTGTACTTTCCATAATGTAGTCAGCTTTGAGCTTTTTAAGAGACCATTTAGACAAAGAAGCTAAGAAGGGAAAAGACCAATCAACTCATCCATTCCATGTGTCGACAGAGGGTAGCTAGTAGAGAAATTTAGAAGACAGAGCGACAGACTTTAGGAAACACTCACTTACCCCTTTCTGTAGTTTCCAAGCACCATACTGACATATGTGAAAGTTCTCTCCTGTCCAAACAAGCTCAAAGCTCCATCTTCCCCCTATACAAGGCAAATTTGTAAGGCCTTCCTTCCAAACAGCAAATTACTTTGGTCTTCTTCTCAAATTCCCATTGGAAATAGAATTCTCAGAATACCTGGGAGACACAACAAAGAAGATCTGATCATTGAGCAGCAGAGTGCTCCCCAATAAGCAAATACCACCTTCCCCAGCCTTCCTACCACCAAGCCCCTACAAGAGGGAGCCTAGAGAGAGTGATGGCAGCCTGAACACAGAAAACATCCCCAATTGGCAGACCCCTCCTCAGCAATCCCCCCTCAGCCTCATGCTTCACTTGCAAAGTGTGACATAACCACGGGACGAGTGCCTTGCTTGAACCAAAGCAACGATTTAGCCAGTCTGGACCTCTCTGTGCTTTTTTTAATCCTTCCTGTGAATACCTCAGCTTCAACTGGGCCTCCATACAGTAAATTGGTGGGCTTATTGTACTGTGGTGCTTTGCAAAGCAACCCTGCAAAGAACAAGATTTGTACTAATACCAAAGGTTCTTTCTCTATGTCTTTTCCTTCCGCCTCCCCTGTTCTTGTCCCTTTTCTAGTTCTTCACGGTTCCAAAGCTTTAATATGAACCTGGGCATGTTGGCAATGCAGACCGCGCAGTTCCTTACCGAATTTTCTCAGATATACCTCATAGATAATAGTGTTTAGAGTAATGTTATTATAGCGTATGTAATAAATTATTCACTGTTTCTTTTGGTAACTGTGATTTAAAAAAAGAAAAAAGAAAAAAAAGCTTTATACGTTTTAGGTTGTGCTTTTGTAATAGATGAAAAGGTGCGCTTAAAAAAAATGTATGTTCTTTTTTTCCCCTTTGGATTTTATTTATTCTGGATTGGGGAAAGTTGCAGAATGAGCCCAAAGTTTACAGTTTCATATTTTGCTGAAGAAACAATCTGTGTTCATTTGCTCTGTTGAAAAAAAAAAAAACTTATTTTCTACATTTGTGCTACTTGGTCTGAACAATTAATTGTTCTGTGTTAACAGTGTAGTATTATAATTAGCAACTGCCAATCAGTGCTATAATTTTATGCATGAGGCTAAAAATTTAGCAGTGTGATGCATTGTGGTCTTAATAGCAACATTTTCATTTTGAACTAGATCTTTCCCTTTGGTTCGATGGACTTGATTTATGCATGGGCGCCAATCGTTGGTTAGCAGTTGTGGAACAGTTGTGTATACATTAAACTGTGAAAATGTACACAGTTCAGCCTCAGACAGTGGTAATATTGGTTTTATTGGGAGATGTCTTACCTCGAAAATACCGTTCCATCTGTTGGGATTTCAAAATGAGTCAGATTGAATCGAGTTCAAATTTTATGAGAAAGGTCATTCCAAGTTTGAGTTAGCCAACTTGCATTCCACAATTGGGATCCTCATAACCCAGCTCTATCACTATATGCAAGAGGGGTTTGGAAACAAGCCCTGAAAAACAACTCAACTCTGCATTTTTATTTTCCACTAAAAGGAGTCATTTTGGCTTTATGTTCATGACCTCAGACCTAACTAGCCATGTATATGGAGATGCGAATTCATCCAGCTCCTGACTCTCCTGGGTCTCTGCTTGGGAATGGCCACTTTGGCTGTGCTTGGTATCGTCTAGTATTTTGTTGTCAAGTCAGTTCCCAGGAGAAACTCAAATGGCATCAATATCAATAATTATTCTCTGGCATTTTTGTCCATTCTCCTGGACAACTCCACCAACTGTTCCAGTGATTCGGGCAAAAATTGATGGCCGTTCACCTGTGCGGCCACATCACAGTTCTTCCTCCCTAGGGGCAGAGCTGACTCTAACTTACCCTTTCCTGCCTGACAATGTTACACCTATCCTAAAGGCGGTATAAGAAGATTTGAAACCCAGTTTAGGAAAACCATCTTGGTTTAAACTCCACAGTTATTTTGAGGCCTCTATATTTCAAAAAGTATTTTCAGTCACAGTGGTTTAGGTAAACTTGTTCTTTCTTATATTTGGGTTCTGAGACCCATTCTCAAGTTTCATACCTATTTCCCAAACCAGTATGCTCGACATAAAGCCAAATTAGCTGCCAAGCACACTTTATTTTGCATAGGAGAGTGCAGCTTAGGAAACAGTGGTGGGAAAGCAACAGGAGTAGAGCATTCATTTTTCCTGTCAATGAGAATATATTGGGAATGCGCTTTCATTAATAATACAAAGAAACATATTTTTATTTGGCCTTATAAAGTAGATTGTGATAATGAAAGCTTTGTAATATGTAGTCTTTTTTATTTTTCCCCTTATTAATCTGCCAAAGATGGGAATGGATACAAGAATTTTAAGTCGGCTTTTGTAAGACAGTTAATGATTGTAATAGTGTTTAATCTTCCGGAAAGCTTTATATGTTCTTCCGCAATAAACCAAATCGATATTTGTTTCAGTAAAGTTCTCCTCACACTCAGAAACCCACAAACTATTCCTCTTCATGCAAATATTGTAGTATCTACAAAGTTCAAATGCATTTTTGATCCAAAATAAACAGAGGAGTGTCTGAGACATGAGTGTGCCCAGCCTTTTTATTACGAGCAACGCATGGGTCTGGCTCACTCGGCTTTGCCAAGAAGACTTGTCTTATGAAACTCGAGGTATATTTTGTTATGCCATTTTGTGTCCTTTTTTTTCTTTTAACTTTGTGGAAAGTGACATGTTGAATCAAGTGTAAGCTGAGTTTTCCAGACAACTGAAGTAGCTACATCGTGAATGTCATTTTGTTATTAAAGGGTTTTTACTTCATGCTTTGTGCCAATGGATGTCCTTTTCCTTGGGGACACAGAACTGTGGAATTACCTCAGCTTGCCCTGGATTTCACTCCTGCTCTCATGGGGGAATGTGGACCTGGCCTGGGAAATGAAAGGTCATGGGCTAGAAGGTAGGTTTTGGTGCAAAAAGAGGTCTCCCTACTATCAGCTTTAAAGGAGCTGGGCCAAAACTCTCTAACCTCACTCTCTCTCGTCCCCAACACTTCTCTGAGATCCCTTGGCCTCAACATGCTGGCATGAAGGCAGAGCCCAATTCTTACAGGAAAGGCAAGGAAGAGAAAATAGCAATCCTGAATCTTCAGGAAGCACCAGGCACTCACCTTTCCCCAAGCTGGGCTCCACCAGCAAGGCCATGGCGGCCCATCTGGTTGGCTTTACCTGCGCCACCACTGAAGGTATTTTCCTCCATCTTGACTACCACAAAGTGTCCAGGTCCCCACAATCCAGTGGGACTTTTCCAAATCAGAATCCCCCTTACCACTCTTCCTCTGCATCCTGGTTTAGCTCTCCCATCTATAACTTTTGCAGGTGATTATTTGAAAAACAAAGAAAGGTATGGATGGGTTTTTCTGTCATTTTGTTTCTAATTTATATTTTAGCTATTCCCAGTTCTTTATCTGGAAAAATACAAGAGAGAAAAGGAGACCCCTCTGCCTCTCTGTGCCTTGCTCCTCTCTCAGGGGGCCGTGCACATCACCCATGCTATGGGTCTTTCTTAGGGGACAGGCTGAACCACAGCTGTAGAGCTAATCAAGAATATGACCCATCAATGCCTACTTTATCTCTACTTGAAAGTCCTAATCAAAAAGTTATAGAACTTGGGGGTTTTCCCCATCTCCCTTGCTTTGACTCAACTTGGCATTTAGCTTAAGAGTTAGTTTACTATGTAGGAACATTTTTTCAGGTTATGCCAGGGAACCTGCTACCCGGAAAGAAAGGTTGTGTTTGAAGACTATCTAGCTATTGGATAGGTAGTCATGCCATTAACAGATACTTCCTTGAAGCTAGAAAATTATTTCCTTTCTTATTATGTAGTCTTGTGTTGCACGAGTCTAAACGGTGCCAGCAAACTTCTTACCACAAAAGGTTGTAAGACACCTGGCAACTTGGAATTCCTGAAACAAGAAGACAACCTTCACACTGACAAAATGATAAAGAACATCTAAGTCTGGCAGGCAGGGACTGAGGTAATAACAGGCATAATCTTGGTGCTGGTTTGTCTTTTAATCCAAAATTTCAATCACCAAATCTTATTTTTCCCCCTCAATCCTAGAGCAGTTCAGTTTCTTCTCCCCCGTCTAGGACACCAAAGAATTTCATGGGCAGAGATAATTAAGGACTGACCAACATTTCAATTAGTTCTCTTCTTCATCCTTTGCTTTTCTCCAAGAAGGTGTTTTCCTGGACTGCAGAGAAAGAGCCTGGCCAATTTTTTTCATCCTTCCTATTCTGATATTTCTACCCAAATTAACATTTTACTAGTAGAGGTACTGTAGATTCTTTCTTAGTCAGTGAATTCTTATTAGAGAAACTATCCTTCTACCAAAGTGAGTGAGAACAGGTTCCAATGTCTTTCCTTTCATTGGTCTTTGTTCTCAGGACTTGGTCAGTTCTGGCTATTTTCTCACTTTAGGCCCTGACCTCAGCTGTGTTTATTTTGGATATTAAAAACACCTTTTAATTTCACATGCTGGCTCGTGGGGCTTGAATACTTTCTTCCAATATGTTGGTTGCTTTATGGTATTTAAAGGTGATTAAAATGAGAGAAGGGAGGAAGTGGAAAAGAGAGAAGAATTTGCCCCAGCTCTATTTAAAGTTTTAAAGTGGAAAGAAGAGACTCATTAAGCCATGGGAAATAGCCCTTCCTGTCAGAGCCCATGCTCTGCCACATGGCTTCTAGGTCAGTGTTTCCAGAAACCCAGCCCTTTAGTAGAAATCCAGCTACATTTCATAGGTCTCTATCCAAATTCCAAGATAATAAGAGATCAAAGAGTCACATGCACACCACTTGTTCTATTTTCTTGCTTTCACAGATATTATCTCCAAGAAAATCATAGAGGAAAACTTTAAAATTTTATTTTTAGTCAATCCCTTTGACATCACCTCTTATATTTAAAATCAGGAAAACATACCCCTAAAATTTGCACTCCTTTCTGTTTTCAAAAAGGAAAGCCACACACTAGTTAATCCACATTCTTATTTTCTTTTCACCCGGAGCTATATTTCCAAAGCATATTATAACTCAGATTTTGCCCTGTCCCAGACATGTTAAGTCAGACTGTGCTGAAAGATTTTCCAGGGGTGGTCAACAGGGTATATGTTCAGTGGCTGCCCTGAAATCCTGGTGGGGATGAGGATCACACACCATTATCAAGGGGCTGCTTACCCCTTGATAAGCTTCCAGTCCTTTGGAAGATTTTTTTGAATGTTAATTGCATTTTCAATTTTGCTCATTTCCCATCCTGATGTTTTGTCTGCAACATTGCTTACACTGGATTCTTTCTATTTTTCTTCCTATCATTAAATGGTAGTGCTGTAAATTCTGCAATTAATGTCAAATAAACTGCTTTCATTCATTGACAATGACTCAGTTGGCTTCTTTCTCTTTTCATGGAAAGGATTAGGCATCCCTCCCCTACTGCGTCCCCTTGTGGTTTCATAAAGAACAGTAAAGTTGCTCTGCTTAGTAAGACTGCAACTTCTTACTTCTGACAGAATGCAAGGCACATTTTATAATCAATGAATCTGTCATCCATGTTATCAGTCACAAAAGGTTAGAGATGCCCCTGTAAAGACTGCCTTATTCTTAACCCATTAAAGCTTTAAAGATAACTTATGCTAAACTTATTCTTGTACAGTTTCCATATGAGGTCACATGTGGTGAGTCAAAAAGGATCACGTTATTGTCACTATATGGAATAATCAAGAAAAATAAATTTGGAACCAGGAGACTTCATATGGAATCTAGGCTCTGCCACAAATTATTTATATGGCTTTGAGCAAGTCATTTAAACGCTCTGGGCTTCAGTTTCTCCAGCCAGGTTAAGGTTAGGATGGATTGTATCTAAAGTCCCTTCCATCTTTTGTCAAAAAATTTTGAATTTTTAGTATAGGTCATATCTTGGCTTATTACTTTCTAAAAGTTGATGAGTTACAGAGTTCTTTTATTCATTTTAAACTTATATATCCCCTAAATTCAAAGGAGTTCCATTAGGTAAACCTTGGGTGTAGGTAAAAAGACCCATCTATAACCCAGCCCATGAAGCACTAAATGCCTTTATCTCGACTCGTGGTTTTCTATTCTGGATATACATTAGAATCACCCAGAGAACTTTTCAAGTTTGCTGATACTTAGGTCCATCCCACACCAATCAGATTTAACAGGGGTGGACCTCAAACATTTATATATCAGTTAGCTTTTGCTATATAACAGACCACTCTAAAACATAATGACTTAAAAGAAACAACCATGTTATAGCTCACAATTCTGTTGGTTGTCAGTTAGGGCTAGTCTCAACTGGAACCAGTTCTTCTCATCTTGGCTGAGCTGACTCATGCATCTGCAGTCAGTTCCCTGGATGGCTGAGGACTGACTGGTCTAGGATGGCCTTTGTTTGGACAACCCTTGAGGCCTAAGCATGGAACTGGTATAATCACTTCTGCTGTATCCTACTGACCAAAGAAAATTCTAATAGGTCCAGCCCAGATATACAGAGAGAGGGGTGGAAAGAGACTCCACCTCTTGATGAGAAGAACTGTACAAGAACATTGCCAAATGAGGAATGAAAGATTATGGCCGTTTTTTACAATCTGCTACAATCTATATTTTTTAAAGCTCTTCTAGAGATTGTAATGTCCAGCAAAATTTGTAAAACACTACTGTAAAGACTACTGTTTCTCCATTTTTTCCCTCAACCCCAACCCTTATCTGTGCTAGCTCTTTCAAATGCCTTCATTGTATAGCTTGGACTCATTTTATGAAAAAACAATTTGCAACTTCTGAACTTGCAAAGTAGGTGTCACCCATAAGCTGACTTTATACAGTTGAAAAAGATCTTCTGTAAACCAGAATGATTTGGACACTTGTTTGGTTGGCAGATGAACTCCCATCCTCAGCTACTGGTGGAACTAAGCCGTTCCATGTGCATGGCTGGTGGGAAGCCCCGGGAAGGCAGGAGCCACGGGTTCTTCCTGTTAGAAGACTCTAGAGGAATCCTGGGCTTGCTCAGGCACATGCAGGGAACAGCACTGGGCCAAGCACTACCTGGGGGCCAACCACGGACATCTTGAATGCCAAATAGCATGACCTCTGGTTCTAAGATGCAATCCCTCTTATCTGCTACTGGCATAATTCTTCCCAAGATGGTTGCCCTTATTTATTCAAGCCTCTTAGAAAACAGTGGCATAAACACGCTTATGCTAAGTCTAAACTAGATGATCACCAAAACTTCTTCCACTTCTGCTGTCTTCTGCCTCTAATGATCCATCACTATGACTCAGAAAGGGAAACAGTGGCTAAAGCTGGAAAATGTCAAGGCTAAGCGATCTCCAGTCTGTTTAGCCCCATTAAGAGCAGAAATGAGAAACTTCATAGTCTAGGTGGACCCTTTGAATGAATCTTTTAATTGAGCTCATTGGAGGAAGATACTTTCTCTTTTGGGAAGCTTGTTGACGTGAGGCCATTTGTCTAGCCTTTGGTTAAAGCCATTTAATGGTATGGAGTATCCTTTAGTCAAAATACCCCAAGATTATTAGCCGCAGCCATTGCAAAACCCTTCTCTTTTATCTGCTTCCTGAACTCTTCCCTCCTTAAATGGGGCTATTTTTAAGAGGGAGAAGCCCTTGAAAAAGGAAAATAAAAAGAAGGAGTAAATCCCTGTAGACTCATCAACTGTCGGTCCACAATTGTTCACTGAGCATAATTATTTCTGGAAGTAATAAAAATGGTGGTATCCAACACTGGAGACACTACTATGCTGTGACCTCCATAATCCTCCTTCCTTGCCCTGCACAACAACCCCGTGCAGTAAGCTGGGGCAGGGGTCATTATGCCCTTCTCATAAATAAGAAATGGGGTGCAACAACAGAAAGATGAAGTGGTAGAACTTGCATTCAGACCCAGACGTCAGAGTTGATCCCTTTGCACCTGGTCAATCAATGTTATACCACAGGGACCCGGAGATTAGAGGCACATGCTTCCTCTGGTTGGAGTGATAAAACGTATACCACGAAATCACTCCTGCTGTGGTAATATCTCTGCTAGATTCCAAATAAGTGGCATAAACAATCAAAAAATGCCATGGATTCAAAAGAAATGGGAATCATGCCAAATTAGGCTGGTCAAAAAAGGCTTCTCTCATCTCATGTAGATTTCCAAGCATTACATTTTATTAACAAGCCCCACTGAGCACAACCCAATGTGTGGCCAAGTAATCTAGGTTTGTAGGAGTAGATGACATGCCTCCCCCACATAGCTAACCTCAAATGTACAGTGTGTTCTTCAGATTATTAATATTTAGATGTTTGAATCATGCTTCCATTTATACATCTAGCTTTGACTTGGGAGAGAAACCAAGGTTTTGAGTCAGAAGATTAGAATTTATGCCCTAGGTCCACCTCTTACTAATATGTCCAAATCACTTAAATTCTCTGAACTTCAGTTTTCCCATAATTTAGGAATAAGAATATAACAATGTGTTACTGCCCTGCCTAGTTCACAAAGTTATTGTGAGTATCAAGCAGTGTGATATATATGGACGTGAACTATTAAAGATAGCTGCATTTTTTAAAAAAAGAAATCTGAGGCTCAAAGAGGTTGGATAACTTGCCCTAGGTAACACAGTAGTGGAGCCAGGATTTGAGCCCAGGACCGTCAGCTCAAAGCCCACAAGGAAGGGCCTATTAAACATGGATTCCCCAAGTGAAAGGAGAGAGCTGGGTCATGGCATTTGTGGAAATGCATACTTGCGAATACCAAGTCGTAAGGCATTATTTAACAATTAGCCTTGACAATAGAAGTGTAACTAGTAGAAGAAGAAACTTGCTTGTTCTGCCCTGAAAGGACTATTCATAAAAATTGTCATGAATTGACTAAGCCAATTTGGTCATGCAACATTTAGGTTCTTTCTGGTAGCTAATGGTAGCCCCCCAAAGGCTTTGGGATGGGCAAAAGTTACCGACTTCCCCAAAACTCCCTGCTAGATTTTAAAGAAAGTGAGTGCAAGACCAAATACTGCCACATACAGGCATTTGTTTAACAAATTCTATTTAGCAAATAAATAGGCCCAACACTATGCAGACTGCCTGCTGTGTGAGCTCCGTGAAGGCTGAGCTCTAACCATGCTCCAGATAGAGCCAGCGACACTCCAGGGCAGCTTTTTGTTGGCCCTTGGGCAGCATCAGACAACAAACAACCTCCTAACCTGAGGATGGAACACAGGGTCTTTTAGGGATCAGACCACCCTTGCATTCCATTCCCCAACGGTGCAGGCTAAAGGTTTCACTGAATTCTCACACCCTGTGCATGCAAGGGAGGGCAGGAGGGATTCTCTGACTGTGGTCACCAAAGTCCATTTGTCACATTTCTCATGATAATGGATAGGCTACTATTTTCAACATTAAAACTCTTCCTCCAGCATTCAGGATGCTGATTAGCAGAGCCTGGTGTTGACTGAGATGATGGCTGAGGCACTGGTGTGAGTTGTGGCCGCCCTGGAGTGAGACCCTTCCAAAAGGATATTCACTGACCACCCAGGGCTGCACACCCTTGATTAGGACAACTTACTGCCCCCAGATTGAAGCTTGAACAAACTCACACACACATTACACCAAACTATGCTATGGTCTGTTAAAATAAGTCACAATCATTACAACAAAAGGTCATGTTTTATCCACAACCTATGTTAGAAAAGATGGGAGAGCATATGTTAATTTCAATGTAAATAATGATACTTTACATTTGCAGTTTAGGAAATCCTTTTCCATTCTTTCATTCATTCATCTCATTTTTCCCTGAGACTTGAAGTGCAGGTATTATTATTATTCCCATTGAATTGCTAAGCGCTAAGAGTTTAAATCATCTTTTTCATACTCATCTAAGGGTAACAGCTTACCTGTATAAATATTTACTATGTGCTAGCCATTGTGATAAACACTTCACATTGTTTATCTCATCTTGTTCTCCCAACTACCTTGTGAGGCAAGCACTATAATTATCTCCATGTTACAGGTGAAGGAACTGGTGTTTAGCCAGATTAAGTAACTTGCTGCAGGTCATACACTAGGTGGCCTGACTCCAGGGGTAAGATCTTATTTGTGTAGAGTTTCATTCAGTTAATGCCAGAGCTCGGACCAGTACTCACATCTGGGGATTCCTACTCCTCTGATCTTTCAACAGAAGTCCTGATGGCTAAGCAGCAGAGATGGGTAGAAATGAAGGTAAACAGTTCAAATACTCTTCCAACATCTCCACAAAATGTGTTCATAGCTGTGATGCTGTATTATGTATTATGGCTGCTCAGAACTTGCTTACTTTTCTAAGTCTTCATTTCACCCTTGGGGAACTCCCTCCAGGACACGTGCCTGGAACTCCTGGAGCTGACAACCAATGATCTGGGATTTCCCCAACCACAAAGAAGCATACTAAAGTGCAGGTAAGATTTCTCTCTTGGCTATGTGTACTCAAAGTGCCCACTAAAATGAATTTTTAAAGGATGCTAAGAGCTGCAAAACTGAAACCACAAAGAAAGTACCAGGTATTGGTATGAAACAGTCGCTACAAATGCATCTCCTAGAATTCTTTTTGCATAACCTCATTTGAGTTTTAATGGTCCTCAATATCATCATTGTCATTGTTATTGTCATAATTACCTTTACCTTCACCAAGCTGGCTGGATTTTCAGGAGACCAATAAAAAACTCTCCTGTCTTCTCCTCCTGAGTTCAGAATTAATTGAGAAATAAGACACAAAAATTAAAGTCTCTTTTTTTCAATCTGTTTTATTGGTAGAGCTGAATTGGAGGACATGGATTGGACTTGTGACCAAAGGGGCTTCCTAATATAATCCTCCTGAGTTGAACTTACCCCAAAACTGCCAGCCAACTTCTCCCTCCGTTCAGTCCTGCACTCCTCCCGCATCACAGGGGAGGAGCTCCCAAAAGCACCTACCAATAAACCTCCCACATGTGAATCTTAGATTCTGAGTCTGCCTCCCAGGGAACCTGACCTAAGACACCGACTTATGTACCTTCCCCCACTCCCCTCTCACCTCCCCTAAAAAAAACCCACATTAACTTGGGGAGGAGGAAGGAAAGGGGAGGAAATCTAAACGACTCAGCTATTTCCTAAAACAGATGGTTTAAACAGCAAGAAACTGAGATATGATGAAATGGTAAAACTAAGTTTCTATCCTGTTCCCCAGAACCGCTAGATAGGACTCTTGAAGATCAGAAATAGAAAATTAAGAGGCTCTAGTCTCTTTAAGATTTTTTTTTTTTTTTGAGGAAGATCAGCCCTGAGCTAACATCCATGCCAATCCTCCTCTTTTTGCTGAGGAAAATCGGCTCTGAGCTAACATCTATTGCCAATCTTCCTCCTTTTTCTTTTTTTCCCCTTTTCTCCCCAAAGCCCCAGTAGATAGTTGTACATCATAGTTGCACATCCTTCTAGTTGCTGTATGTGGGACGCCGCCTCAGCATGGCCGGAGAAGCGGTGCGTCGGTGCGCGCCCAGGATCCCAACCGGCCGCCAGTAGCGGAGGGCGCAAACTTAACTGCTAAGCCATGGGGCCGGCCCCTCTAGTCTCTTTAAATATCTAAGATGTAAGCTGAATTAAAACTGTGACATAGCTACACAAGAAGAGGAATCAAAATTGGACAAAGGCTGAAGGCCCTGGGTGTTCCAGGCCACCAGTAGCCTGGGAGGCAGAGCTGTGGGGCGGGACTTCCTCCAAGAGAAGAGCACTGCCACCCTCAGCCTGTGTGTGGGTGTCGGGGACGGGTCAGTGTATGAACACAGTGTACAGGCTGAAGGTAGGGAGAAAGCTGTGAAATAGTTGCTATTCTTGAGCACATCTCCCAAAACTGGTACCTTTCCAACAATTTTTTTAAGGCAATACATTAACATGATGGTTAAGACTATGATGAATAGATATTAAAAGAAGCAGTGGAATGCAAATTATGAAACTACAGACAAGATCATCAAAGGAGGTGGCCCCCTTTTTCACATGCTCATGCTCCCAATTATCAATGGCTCAGGCCACCCCATCCTGCTCAGTCTGGCTGCCTCCCCACTTCCCTGTTGGAACACGACTGGTCATCTGGGAACAGGGATTTGGGGTAAGAATTAGTATTCTATTGCTGCATAACAAATTAGGGCAAACTAATAAAGAAGATGTGGTATATATACACAATGGAATACTATTCAGCCATAAAAAAAGATGAAATCTTGCCATCTGCAACAACATGGATGGACCTGGAGAGCATTATGCTAAGCGAAATAAGTCAGATAGAGAAAGCCAAATACCATATGATTTCACTTGTATGTGGAAGGTAAAACAGCAACAAACAAACACACAGACACCGAAAATAGACTAGTGGTTACCAGAGGGGAAGTGGAGAGGGAGGAGGGTGAAAGGGCTAATAGGGCACACGTGTCCAGTGATGGATGGCAATTCAACTTTGGGTGGTGAACATGATGTAGTCTACACAGCAATCGAAATATAATAATGTACACCTGAAATTTTTATAATGTTATAAATTAATGTTACCTCAATAAAAAATTAAAGAAAAAATCATAATAGCATACATTTATTATCTCACTATTCTGGAGGCCAGAAGTCTAAAGGTTTTGGCAGGGCCACGCTCCCTCTGAAGGCGCTAGGGACAGATCTGTTCCAGGCTTCTCTCTTAGCTTCTGGCGGTTTGCTGGCAATCTTTTGCATTTCTTGATTTGTAGACACAATGCTCCAATCTCTGCCTCTACATGTTCACAGGATGTTCTCTCTATGTGTGTGGGTCCAAAATTCCCCTTTTTATAAGGACACCAGTCATATTGCATTAGGGGCCTACCCTACTCTCGTATGACCTGATCTTAACTAATATCTGCAATGACCCTATTTTCCAATGAGGTCACATTTTGAGGTACTGGGATTTAGGACTTCATATGAATTTTTGGAGGACACAATTCAACTCCTAACAGTCAGTATGAGAAAACGTTCCTGGGTCTGAAGCTTAGTCAAGACCTCTTGGTTCTATGGTTAATGAATTTGTCATTTATACTTTTTCTGCTTCATTTTAGATATTCTTCTGGTTTGCTCCTGACATTTTGTAGAAAGAGGATAAAAGAGAAAGAGAGGAGGAGAAACAGGATGCAGGGAAGGAGAAGGAGGAAGGGGAAAAGAGAAGAGAGTGAAAGAGAGAGATAGTATGTCACTTATTGTAATATCATAGGGCCTGGAATTGGTGAGTGAGGGCTTGGGTTCTGTAGCCTCTTTTGCCAGAGATGTACTAAGGGTACCTGCATCCCCAAATCTGTCTTCAACATTACTCCAACCACAAAACCCAAGATCATCCATATGGATTAAATTTTAAGACATTATATGTTTGTAAGACTTAAATTTCACAAGATCTAAGACCCCTTCCCAGGGGATTTTATGGCCAAGGAAGACTGAGCAGGAGCATGCTGAAATGCCTCTTCTCTACAAAAACTGGCCTAGTCTACAGTTAGAGACATTCCTTTGCTAAGAAAAACTGCCCAAAGTGAAATATCAATGTTCTTTAAGATCTGCTGTGAGAAGGTCAAATCCAGAGTCATGGGCAGCTTCCAAAACCACACTCTGCCCACAGTTACTCCTGATTGGCCAGCACCGCTAGGCTGCCTCTCTCCTGGCTGGGCCTCAGCTTGCTCAGCATTCTACCGCAGGTCCAGCAGAGGAGAAGGAAGGTCAAGAGTGTGGGTTCTGTGGCACTTCTGCTTGGCAGGGTTAGAGTGGCCCACCTCCACCCACAAGGCAGAGCAGAGCAGAAGACAAGAGGCCCTGGGTCCTTGTCCTCAGTGGGCTGAGGAAGGACAGTTCGTGGCCCACTGTACCAAAGGTGCAGCTGGTCTCCCCTCAGAGAAGTAGCTACATCTTCCAGGTCAAATCTAGCCCCGTAGTACTCAGAATTAAGCCACGCTTAGACATTTCCTTCTGGGACAGCCTCTTTGTAACACCACACGTCTAAGAAGCAAAGAATAACTTTGTCCCTCCTGCATGCACACTGGAAAACCTTATGCACATGCAGAATGGACTGTGGCCTTTATGGCACATGATCGGAAAAATGCCAACTGCTCTGACAGTGACGCCTGAAACCCCATCAGGCAAATGTATTCTTTAGGTTAAATATCGCCCTCTTTGGGTATTCATTTTTGTTTATTTTCCCTTAAGATCCATCTCTTGCATATGTATTTTCAATCATTGTCTTTTATCCTTGCTCTCTATACCAATGGTTCTCAGCCAGAGGTGATTTTCCCCCCAGGAGGCATTTGGCAAAGTCTAGAGACATCGTTGAGTCTCACAACGGGAAGGAAGGTGCTCCTGGCATCTAGTGGGTAGAGGCCAGGGATGCTGCTAAACCATCCTAAAAGGCACAAGACAGCCCTGCACAGCAAAGAATCTCCCAGCCCCCAATGTCAGCAGTGCCAAGAAAGAGACACTCTGGTCTGTCCCCATTCTCTTCCCTCATAGCCACTGTATCATTTTGTTTGTATGTGTTCACGTAAAATGTTTATTGTTGGGTGCATGTATTTTTAATTTTTGTAAATGATATTAGAGTGGAGATCTCATTCTGTTTCTTATAGTTTTCACTCATCTCCTGATTTTTAAGGTCCATCTATGTTGCTGTCTATGCTCTCATCCATTGCTTCTAAGTGCTACATAGTAATCCACAGAGCACATCACCACATTTCACCCATCCCCCCCACCAGAGATAGACCCCCAGATTGCCTCCCACTCCCTGTCACCATAAACATTGCTTCAGTGAACATCGTTGTGCATGGCCCTGTATGGCCCCGTGTGAGAATGTCTGCAGAGTAAATACTAGGAGTAGAATTGCTGGGTATAAGGTAGGTATATAGATAATTTGACCAAGTATGGACAGACTGCTCTCCAGAAAGGCTACCCTAGGCTACATTCACACCAGCAGTGTGTAAGGCTTCCTAGAGCCCTCACTTAAAAGGTATTCTCTTTGAAAATGCACCTCACTTGTGCTAAGATTAGCATATTAAATCACCTTCACATTCAGCATGAACTCATTTCAGCAGACCATCTTCTGCACAGGAGGTAACTTAACTGGCCTGGGTGCTTTGGATGGAAAGGCTTAAAGTAGGGGGAGCAAATAGAAAGAGGAAATGGGGGGACCCAAAGACAGACTTCCACCCCAGGAGAATTTCCTTTGCTCATGAATTGCGACCATCCATTTTGGTGGGCTGTTTAGTATCTTCTCTTAAACTTTTTTTCTTAACTTTTGAGATACTTTAAATTTGAAGGGTGTTTCTTTTTTCCGCAAATAGCTTGAAGCATAAATCAAGAGGAACAACCTAGAGAAACAGAAGCACATCAGAGTCCAGACTCTTTTGAGAGGTGTTGATGCTCCTCCTTGATATCACTCATGCTTCTTCAGTCATCCAGCTCACCTGCGGGACATAGGGATCAACAAAGTGATATAACCACACATAACAGAGGGCTATCAGCGATATATTAGAAAAGAGTGTTTAAAAGCAACTTTTAAAGAAGATTCAATAACATTCCACGCTGAAGTTGGTCATCTCCAATGTCCCGAAGCTAAAGTCCATTCCTTCAGAGTTAGCGAGTGGTGGACAATGAGCCCTGACTGTCAGGCAGAAGGGACTAAACAGCTGGGAAGGCGATCTAGGGATGTCAGAGGGGCTGCCAGACAGCAGAGAGCCCCTGGGAGAGGATTATGCCCCCAATAGCAATGCTTTTGAGGGCCAAATGTTCTCAGAGGTGGGTAAGGACAAAACCTCTTCAGAATAAACAGCCCCTTCGGGTAAGAAAAAGGATTTTGCAAAAACTCCAAGTTACTTTCTAGTGAGTTTTTTCCCTCAAAACAAGGGGTAGCCGCTAGGTTATCCCCTCTTTTTTTTTTTTTTTTGGTGAAGAAGATTGGCCCTGAGCTAACATCTGTTGCCAATCTTCCTCTATTTTGTACATGGGATGCCGCCACAGCATGTCTTGATGAGCAGTGTGTAGGTCCGTGCCTGAGATCTGAACCCGCAAACCCCAGGCTGCCAAAGTGGAGTGCATGAACTTAACCACTATGCCACCAGGCCAGCCCCATAGGTTATCCCTTTTCATCCATTCCCACATGTCTTCAGGCAACTGAGCTGAGCCCTGGAGATCCCAATGGGCAACCCCACAGGAGTCCAGGTCAGAGGCAGAGCACCTGGTCTCTGCCAGGTATTGGGCTCCATGTTCAATAAGCAAAAACTAACTTATATAAACCACTACAACTGGCCTAGCACATGGTTTGAGCTATATAAGTGATTGCCATTATTACTGTTTATCATCGTCATTATTAGATTCTGAGGATTCAGAAGTAAATAAGACAAAGTCTTTGCTTTTAGGGAGCTGATAGACAAGTAATGTGGCGTTACATAATAAATCATTAAGCCATTAAACATGTAGAATAATAACTGAAAGTTATAATAAGTGCAGTGAAAGAAACAGGGCTGGAAGAGATGATGTAGGAATAAGGATGCTGCAGGGAACTTAAACTGGGACTAGGTAACAGAGAAGAGCGCTTTGAGGAGACGCTAAGGCCTTGTGGTGGATTTGAACTGTGTCTACTTAGATCTTTATTTCCCAGAATTTGCTTCCATGCTTAGTTCTGGGTTAGCCTGAGGCATAAGAGACATTTTGAGTAAAATTTGAAAGACAGAAGTAAAGCAGATGCCTTTTTTTTTTAATGCTAGGAAGGTTGGCGCAGGGCTCCAGCACTATTGCAGATCAAATGTGTGGTCACTGTTCTGCTGACTCTCCTCGCTGGTGCGGGCCAGCAGCCCACCCTGAAGTTCCTGCAGCACCTGCTCCAGATCCTCTGCTCCAAATCCCAGGCTGGTGACTCCCCTCTGTGGCGAAGGGTGCCAGCTTTTCCTACTGCACCTGCATCATGGAAGTTGGTGGTCTGGAGACAGTGAGAGACAGATGTGGATTCCAGCTCACCCCATGGGTTCCAGTTCATTCTTGCTCCCCCCACTTCACATCATCCTTTTCTTTGATTGTGTTTTTGGTGTTATATCTAAGAAACCATTCCCTAAACCAAGATCATGGGGATTTACTCCTTGTTTTCTTCTAAGAGTTTTATAACTTTAGCTCATACATGCAGGTCTTTGATCCACTTTGAGTTAATTTTTGTGTTTGGAGTGAGGTAGGGGTCTAGCTTCATTCTTTTGCATATTTTCATAGTACCGTTTATTGAAAAGACTATTTTTTCCCATGAATTGTTTTGACAGCTGCATTATCTTACATTCCCACCATCAATATGTGAAGGTTCCAATTTCCCCACATCCTCGCCAACATTTGTTATTGCCTGTCTTTTTGATTATAGCCATCCTATTGGGTGTGAAGTCACCTCTCATTCTGGTTTTGATTTGTGTTTCCTTAATGACTAACAATGTTAAGCATCTTCTCATGTGGACATTGATTTTTTTAAATGAACTTTATTTTTTAGAACAGTTTTAGATTTACAGAAAAATTGCAAAGATAGTCCTGAGAGTTCCCATATACCCCATAACCATGTTCCACTATTATTAAACCCTTACATTAGTATGGTGCATTTGCTACAATTAATGGATCAATCTTCACACATTATTATTATTATTTTTTTTTTTAAGATTTTATTTATTTTATTTTTTCCCCCCAAAGCCCCAGTGGATAGTTGTGTGTCGTAGCTGCACATCCTTCTAGTTGCTGTATGTGGGACTCGGCCTCAGGATGAACGGAGAAGTGGTGCCTCGATGCGCACCCGGGATCCGAACCCGGGCCGCCAGCATCGCAGCGCACGCACTTAACCACCAAGCCACAGGGCCGGCCCTCACACATTATTATTAAAGTCCATATTTTATTCAAATTTCCTTAGTTTTTACCTAATGTCCTTTTCCTGCTTCAGGATCCATTACATTTAGGTATCATGTCTCCTTAGGCCCCTCTAGGCTGAGACAATTTCTCAGACTTTCCTTATTTTTGATGATCTTGACAGTTTTGAGGAGTACTGGTTAGGCATTTTGTAGACCGTCCCTCTGTTGGGATTTGTCTGATGTTTCTTGATTAGACTAGGATTATGGGTTTGGGGGAGGAAGACCACAGAAGTAAGGCACCATTCTCATCACATCACATCAAGGGTTTAAACTATCGAAGTGACTTACCACTGTTGATGCTGACCCTGCTTAACGCGGCCAGTTGTCAGTTTTCTCCACTGTAAAGTTACTCTTTGTCTTCTCTCCATGCCATGCTCTTTGGAAGGAAGTCACTATGTGCAGCCCACACTTAAGGGGTGGGCTACCTTTCCTCTTACCCACACCCTGCCCCCAGTAGTTTCCCATCTTTTCAGAATCTCCAGCTCAGCACAATTCTAGACTGAGGGTTAAGAGCCCAAATTCAGTGACATGGAGCTGCAACCCACTTCGCCTCTGCCCTGAGGTCTTTCCAAGCTTGGACTCTGGATGAGCAGCCCTATCTTTGTGAAAAGTCACCTGTCGCTATTCATCTCCCGTTACAATGGAGACAATAGTCCCAGAGTTCCCAGGAAAGTTCCAGTCTCAGCAGTTTGGTCCAGCATCCCCTAAATATGCTTTAATCCTCAATACAGAAAAATAAAAGTCATCAGATCAATAACACACACACGTGCATGCACTCACACACACTGCGTGTATGCAGAGCAGGCCCTCGGCAAAATTCTGAAGAGGATGGAATTTATCTTTGATGCCCTATCTCTTGCTTTTCCAGGCTCTCCCCAGAGGTCCTCCAGGCCCTCACGCTGCTGAGAGCCCATCCTGGCCTGCTCTCCACCTGCTCGAGATCTCTTCGCTTTTCCTCCCCGCTAAACCAAGAGACAATCTCAAACTGATTAGTAGCTGGGCTTGTGAACCGGCAAACAGTTAGCCATTGATGATTAAGTAGCTAGGAACTAAATTTTTGTGTTGTTTTTGCAATTACTGATTGTAGCTGTTAGTTGTTCCCCCACCCATTGTTAACTGTGCTGTTTAGGCAATATGCTCTCTGACTCCCACTAGGTTCCTATAGATAACATCTCCTTGAAGCCTGGGTCACCATGCTTGAGCTGTTTTTCAGGAATTAGGCCCCTTGTCCACTTCAGGTGGGTTGAGACCATCCACCCATCAACTGGGCCCATGCAGATGTCCGATAAGCAAACTTTTGACATCAAGAGGCTAAAAACTCCACCCTCAGGTCATGCTAACACCACCATTTTGTGAACATGCTCCTATGAAGAGGCATGAACTCTGACTATGCTTGTGCAGATCATCAATTACCTCACCTCTCCTCACCTCCAATCATCTGTCTCCACATTTCAGACCACCTTGTCTCCTACCCCATAAATATCCCTGAGTCCCTATTTTTGAGAGGCGGATTTGAGACTTGTTCTCCTGCTTTCCTCACTTGGCTGCCTTGTGATTAAACCCTCTTTCTCTGCAATCTTGTCATCTCGGTGTTTGGCTTTCTGGGTGGCGGGCAAAAACTAACCTGGTTCGGTAACACTTGCAAAACTGTATCCAGGACAGAAGGTGGGATGGAGACGCCAAACCCTCTCCAGGGAGGGTGGGTGGGTAAAAGCAATGATTTTTAATCCATTTACCCGTCATTTCCTGAGAACTTTGAAAGTTGTCTGCCTCGGTGCTTTCAACCTACAGAAAATGGCGTCATCATGTAAAAGTGAAAAATTGATTCTGCCTCTGGGTGTTTCTGTTCAGCCAGGGGATCCAGAGGCGGCCCTAGATTTGCATTTCTATCGCTCCCAAGCCTGATTAAGGTAACCTGCTTCCCAACTGCCCCATTATTTTTCATAACCACCTCTGGGTTCTCACATTCCTAACCAAACTCCGTTTTGGAAATACTAGTCATTTCTCAGAAACTTGGGAAACTTTCTCCTTTCTCCCTGTGTGAAGTTTTAGAAAAAAGTTTATTTTCCCCCCAGGCTTATTTTTACTTAGCTGAAGTCATTGGAGACAGCATAAACTTTGCATTTTTATCGGACTTCTTTGAAATGTGCTGGCACTGTAGTTGAATTTCAATGATTGTGTTCAACGATTTACAATAGACAGTATCAAAAATGCCCACTCCCAGAGCTTTCCTGCTGATAAACGTCCAGACAGCACAGCATTTATTGTCTATTTATTCTCAAGACAAGTACATCGTCTCCTTATTCCTTTCACAAATGATTATAAGCACTCTCATTTGGGCCCAGCATCTATGTTAGCAACCAAAAGTATACAAAAAGTGTAAAATAATGCACTTTCCTTCAGAAGCCCATGATCCAATCAGGGGTCACGGTAAATACATAACATGTATATGTTATTAACCATAAATAACCATATGTATATAATATTAACCATAATATGGCTAAATAACAATATAAAGCAATGTGAATGTGTTTTAAACTCTAAGGCCTACTAATGGGATTCCACATCCAAATTCTAATGTGGGAGGGGGCTCCCCACAAATCCAACAACAAGCAAGCAATTCTTGGACACCAGCTGGGTGTCCCACAATCTAACTCAATTCTGACATTATCTACGCAGAGATAGCATCAGATTCCACAGGTTAAGGGCTTAGTCCTATAACACTGTTCCCCACTTCAGACGCTAGTTAACCACCTGTGCTTCTGACCAAGCAGCTATAGGTTTGAGGTTCCCAAAAACCCCTCCTTGAGTTCAATTAATTTGCTAGAGCGGCTCACAGAACTCAGAGAAACATGTTCCTTACTTGTCAACCTGCAAAAACAGAAACCAGTTTCAGAGGCAAAGTGTTGATTTGGGATCAAAGAATTACAATTCGGGGAGCACAGATTCAGTTGGAAACCCAAACAGCATCCCGATTACAAGAGAGGGGCTCAGGGTTTTTATGGGAAAAAGGGAGGATGAGGTGAGTTGTACTAAAGAAGAAGTCATTGGTGCTAGATAAGGTAAGGCTAGGTTTGTACTTCACAGATCGGCTTGAGGTTCCATCATCAGGCAAAATGCTAAACCTGTACTTCATTGATTGGTTAAGCAATCCGGGCATCACAAAGTCCAGTTCCATCAGTCCTTACAAACAAGATAGCCTTGTCCTTACTGACTTCTTGGAATGTCAGTGGTTTGGCCCAGTTTGGAAGATAAAGAAAACAAGACGTGCAAGGCAATTCCTCCGAGATGGCTGCTCTGATTCTATTTTAATTATAGCTCCACTCATGTCATCTTTCACATACTAGACTCAGGAACAACCAGATGGAAGGGATGCATAGGGCAAGGTATGGGGAAAGAGGGTGGAGCTTCCATGCTCTCTCCCAGCGCACCACTCTCCCAGAATCTCCACCATGTTCACCAACCCGGAAGCTCTCCAAACCCTCTCCTTTTGGGTTTTTATGGAAGCTTCATTACATAGACATGATTGATTAAGTCACTGGCCATTGGTGATTGAACTCAATCTCCAGCCACTCTCCCCTCCCAGGAGGTCTAGGAGTGGGACTGAAAGTCCCAACTCTCCAATCACGTAGCTGGTTCTCCTGGCAACTAACCCCCACCCTTAGGTGCAGTCCAAAAGTCACCTTATTAACATAACATAAGACACACCTTTAGGCTCTCATCACTTAGGAATTCCAAGGGTTTTAGGAGCTCTGTGCCAGAAATGGGATGAAGACCAAATATGTACTTATTATAAATCACAATATCACACATGCATATCCAGAGTAATCAACTTGAGGGAAAAAACTCATTTCAATAGTACTGCCGTGGTTCAGATCTCTTTGCATCTTTTGTAGGGCATATTCCAGGGCTAGTTGAACAATCACAAAAAAAACCAATTTCTCTACTTCAACACTAGAGCTTGGTTTTTGCTGGTTTTTTTTAATCTTATAGCTTCCTATTGGATCACCAACCTTCTTCAGCAAATTTGACTGGGAATGACTTTAAACTACAACCAAAAACAATATCTATTCTCAAAGGAGTTTTTTCCAGTCTATTCTATTCTGTCAATCTACCAGCCTCCTGCCATCTTGATTTCCTTTCCTATCTGGTCTAGAGCACTGAACTTCCTCTCTAGTGCTACTGCTGTCAAGTTCTTCAACTCCTTTGCCTCTTTTGGCTTCCATGCCACATACCTTGAAACACTCAGCCTGGAAATCATCCCACTCTCTGCTGCCTCTGCTCCATGCTCAGGTCCTCAGGCTCAAGAAGAAAACCACAGAGCAGTGCATTTGGTGCCACCATACATTCAGGGTTTCCAAAATCAGCAATCCTCACCCTGGCATGGCATGCCTTCACTATACTTTGGGTCAGCCCCACGTCCTGCACCGTGGCCCAGGCTTTACAAATAGTTTTTACTCTTCTCAAGCCTGCAGTACTTCCCCACTTACCCTCACTCTCAGTTTCACCAACATGCTGTAAGAACTCTCTCGACTAATTGCCAACCTCCAGACTGATCTGTATTTGCTTCCATTCTTATGTTCCACTTATTCGTCTCAGGAAAGAAGTACCTAACCGGTCTAAGCCTAAACCATCCCCTTGGGCTCTGGATACCTTCTGTTCTTCCCTTCATATCAAGATATTTGAAACAATAGTTTACTCTCACAATCACCACTGCATCAAGGTTCATTCACTCCTTAACCCATTGCAATCTGTGTCCATTTGGACGACCCTCTTGAAAAACTGCCCTGCCTGACACTGTTGACCATGCCCTCCTTTTTGAAACTCCCTTCTTCTTTGACTCCCCAAACACCATCCTCTCCTGGGCTTTCCTACATCTCTGACTCCTGCTCAGTCTCTTCTGAGTGTTCATCTTCCTCAGACAAGCCATTAAAAAAGCCCCTAGTGTTCCGTCTTCTCTAAAGAGTCTTCCTGGCTGATCTCACCCATACCCTGACAACTCCCAAGACTTTATTTACAGTCCAAATCTTTCTCCTGGGCTTCATATAAATTTATCTAATTGCCAATTAGGTATTCCATATATATCTGAAACTCAAGAAACCCTACTTAAAATTCAACTCATCATTTTCTTCCAAAACCAGCCCTAATTGTGCTCTTCATCATAGTGAATGGCACTATGCCACTCAGTTGCCGAATCCAGAAACTGGGAGTCATCCTTGTCTCCTTTTTCTCCCCAGTCCCCTCACCTAATTGGTGACAATTCCACTTGCTCAGTATCTCTCAGATCTGCCCGTTTCTCTGTCTCATTGCCCTGGTTCAAGGCCTCACACCCATCATTTCACTATTAGATCTTTAAAAAGTATCTTATCTAATCTTCTTGCCTCTAGAACTGTCTCTCTCCAACTCATTGTCTACACTGCAACCAGATCACTTTTTCTAAATCATTAATCTAATTTTGTCCCTTCCTTACTTAAACTATTTCAGTGTTTCTCCAATGTTTTAGGATAAAGTCCAAAGTCTTTAGTGTGTCTTTCAAGGCTTTTCTTGATCTGAAAACTGCCCATCTCTCCAGCCTCACCTCTTACCATCCAGCCCTCAACCCTAGAGCCCAGTCTTAGAGAGCAGGTACCCAAAGACTCCATCCACATTTTTGCCCATAGCCCTCTATACACGCTCTTCCCTCTTTCTGGAATATCTTTCTTCAGCTGATGAACTCCTACTTATTTAAGACACATGTCTGGATTAGGGGTCTCTGCTGTGCATTTACATGTTGTCCTGTGCTCTTGTCAGCCTGAGACCTACCCCACAACTTGCCATCTTCCTTGCTGCCCTGTGAGCTGCTAGGAAGCAAGGTCTGAATCTTATTCATTGTTGTATCACCAGCATCTTATCTTGTACATAGTGGAACATGAGATTTAGAGGCAAGTGGGAAACAATGAGAATGGGAAGGGTTAGGCCCAGGGGAGAGAGGGGCCAGGAGCCACCCAACAATGCAAGAGAGGTGAGGTCAGGAACTAGCCAAGGGTTAGCAGCACATGCATTGGCAGAGAACTGACAGAAGCAGAGAGGGGACGTGAGCAGTGCTCTGTTGGGAAGAGGGGCCCTAAGCCTCAGGTTTGAGCCAGGGAAAGTTAGCTTCTGGTGGAGTACACCATTCATTCTCTGGCTAGGGCAAGTCCCAATGCTGGCTAGAGTGGAAGGGCAGGGACTTTACTTCCCTTGGGAAGGCTCTGAGAAGTGCCCAGACACCATGGCCTCTGAGCAATCATATTGCTGACAGCATTCAAGAGCTACAAACCAAATGGAAGAGACAGATTAAGGCAGATTTACTTGGAGCCAGGAGCGTGAGCCCTGGGCAACCCAGAGAGCCCTTGACTTTTCTCTCATTCCCAAGGAAATGTATAAAGACACTGTAAATTTCTCCATCAAGTTTTCCAAAGTCTCAGTGAAAATTTGTTTCCTCTTTGTGTCCGTCTCTTTGACAAATATATATACAGTGGCCCTGACAGGAAATTCTCTCTCTCATGAGCTCCCATTTCTCTTCATACCATCCCCCACAAATGTTGATACAATATTTATTAAGGCTTAAATAGCACTGTTAAGTGCACAAGTTGATTTAGAATGATGGAGTGTGTCAAGGCAAAGAACAGGAACTTAGCCGCAGAGCAGGGACCCCCAAAGGAGAAGTAGATGCATCATTAGCTAAAGACCCAACTCGCAAATGTTACCAGCAGGGAAGAACTATTCTTTAATTAGGGCTTTCTTTACACCTATTGTTAACACCATCTTTTTATAAATATATTTTCAAAAATATTATAAAATAATAAATGCACAGAGTTTAAAAATTCAAACAGCATAGACTGGCATTAAATAAAAAGTAAAACTCTCCATATCATCTCCCTCACCCAAGTCTCACACTTCAGAGGAAACCCCTTTTCACCTTTTGTTTTTAATTCTTCTGATAAGTTACCACCATAATTCTAAACAATACACTTAGATCTCAATTTCTTGAGTTACCAGCAGTAGATAACATCAAGTCACTTCCATTCTCTTTGATAGAGGAGGAATTTAGCTCACCACGTTTCCCTCTGTATCTCTCTCTTCTGAGTTTTGTTAGTTATATTAGGGTGTTTAGTTTTTTATTATAGTTTTTATTTTATGTTTATACTTTTAAATGACATACATAATTCTCTATTTTTGTTAATCTTCTTTACACAATATCTCTTGTCTCATCTGGATGTAAAATGAGGAAAATTGCACCCTATACCCACTGCCCCCACCTCCTGCTCTCGACTTGAATTCCACCAGCTGGAGCATTACCTTGACAGTGTCAATTATCACATGCGCATTCTACTCTATAATGATAATTAAGTGTTCTGTTTTGATCATAAAAATTGAAACTAGTAACCATTTAATTATAACTATGTAAATGTGATTATATAACTATTAGTCATTACAGAAATAGTGTGATTAGATCCATTGAAAAAGAAATATGGTCATTTGTCACTGATTTTTTCGAAGGAGAAAGTCCCAAGGGTTAAAGTCAAATGGATTCTCTTATACTCCATCAAGGGCTCAAAATCAGACCACAGTTTTGCTGGGTTTGTATTGGAACCAAAATTTTCTTCTCTAATTTTTCAAATTATTTTTTTGGTATTTCTAGTTGTGCTTTATTTTATTTTATTGAGAGGAAAAAAACCTAAGTCATCTTCCCCTTGGGACCAAGAACTCTCAGCTTCTTAATTATCCTGCCTGTTATACAATGCTCATTCTATTCTTGGAGAAATTCTTTCTAGGGTCCTTTGACTTCGTATTTTAATTTGAGCTGTGTTTTTAGGTCTGCTGCAGAGGTGGTGTCCTGAGGTTCCTTTCCGTTTCACACCCAGAATACCACCACCGCTTCATGGACCATGATCTTCTTCTCTCTCTCCTGTACTATTGGGACAGTACATCCTCAAATTTCTTAAAAGAAAAGTTGTTTGATAGATAAAGATTCTGAATTCATTCTTAATCCAGCATAGCTGGAAAAGTGTTTATTTTACCTTCATACTTAATTGATAGTTTGGCTGGATATGAAATTCTAGATTTAAGGTCTTTTTTCCCCTCAGAAATTTAAAGACAATTATCTTCTGTCTTCCGGTGTTTTGATAAGAAATATGATGCCTATCATACTCTTATCATTTTGTTAGTACTCTCTGTCTTTCTCTGTCTCTCTGGATGCTTCTAGAATAGCACTGTACAACAGAAATATAAGTGAGACACATATGTAATAAATATTTTCTAGCAACCACATTAAAAAATTAAAAATAAACAAGTGAAATTAATTTTATAGTGTATTTTTATTTAATCCAATATATCCAAAATAGAATTTCAACATGTGATCAATATTGTAAAAGTTATTATTTAGATATTTCACATTATCTTTCTCATACTAAATCTTTGAAATCTAGTGTATATTTTACACTTAAAGCACATCTCACTCTGAAATAGCTACATTTTAGATGCTCATTAGGCACATGTGGCATCTAGCTACTCTATTAGATAGTGCAGGTCTAGAATCTTCTCTTTATTTTTGTAGTGTATCGCTTCACCTAAATATATGGGTGTTTTTTCACTTTCCTGCTCAGAAATCACTGTGCCTTTTGAATTTTAAAACCTGTGTTTTCCTTTAATTGTTAGACACACACTAGTACAATTTATGTCATCATTTTCTCTCCTTTATGTTCTTTCTTTCTGGACCTCTCATTACTTGAATGCTAGATCTCTTGGACTGATACTCTGTCTCTTAATTTTCCTCTCGTGTTTTTCACATTTTCACCATTTTGCTCTACGCTTTGAGAGATTTCATCAAATTCATCTTCAGCTATTTTATTAAATTTTTTATGTTGGCAATCATATTTTTAATTTCCAATAATTCTGTTTTTGTTTTCTGGAGTTTTTTTCCCTTGGCAGGCTGTTTTTGCTTTATGGGTATAGGATCTTGGGTCTCTCTGAGGACTCTAATCAGATTTTCAAAAATTCTCTCCATTCTGGAGATATCTTTTTCCTTTGGCTTTTGTTTTTTATGTTAGTATTCTCCATGTGCTGCTTTATTGTCTGCTGGTCTTGGATTGCTCATTCATATTTATGAATGAAACACTCGGTTGAACTAATACAGAAAGCTGTGATGGGTTTCCTCTAAGATGTCCAGTTCTACACATGACCTGGCCTCTGACCTGAATCAGGGCACTGGCAGTGGCCGATGGTGAACTCAGTTCTTGAGAGCTGGCACCACTTTATACCCCTTCCCCCACTAAGTGCCAAAATTTTTAAAGAGTTTTATTGTAGGGCACCAGCATGCCCATGAGGAGCCCTGGCCTTCCTCAGACAGCTCAGTTTATTCCTGGACATAGCTATGTTTTGGTTTATTAATTGAGTGTCTTACAGAAATAAGAATCTCTGGGTTGCTGATGCCCTCCCCACTTCCATTCTTAGTGCTGCTATAGACTTATTCTTCACTGTCATTTCACCAGGCTATTGTGTTCACCTGCCATCTTGAGCCAAAGGCCAATCATCTTTAAGGGAAATATTTCTCCTCTCCAAAAGCCATTTTTGCCTGTAAGACAATGAATAAAAGTCTGACTTTTGAATTTGATTTTCATGGTGGACCTTCTATTGGCCAAAGCATAGTTTTTTACACTGTCAAGTGATGATCTGTCTCAATGGAAGTTTGAACAGAGCCCAGGCATGTGGGTGTTTTTTAATTTTCCTCTCCAAAGATCTTAGGTTGAAACATTTTTATGGAGTGTGTACAGACGCTGCCAACTCTTTCCCCTCCCCTGCCCCCCCAACAATGAGTGCTGTGGTGGAATTGAGGAATAAGGGTTTGTCTGTGTTTTGTCACCTACAATATAGCAGGAAAACACTGGCCTAATAGTGAAGAGACATGGATTCTAGTCTCTGTGTAGTCGCTCTCAGTTCTGGTGATGGTTCTCTATCACTTCTGAGCCTCAGTTGCATTGTCTGTAAAGAGGGCATAAACACTCTTCCTGCATGTCTCATGGGGCCAATATAAGGAGGAAAAGAGTGATTGTACTGACACATATTCAACTCAATAAATTTTGTGAGCTGATTAAATGAAAAGTTCAAGGCTGGTGTCTCATCTTAAGGCCTGACTGCTCTGTGGATAAAGGCAACAGGGATGATCAATCTCCTTGCCAGCATCCAGCTTGGCATGCAGAGTGGACCAGGCTCTGTCATTTCTCCCGGAGAACTTTCCAGAATGACTTTAGTGATCACCACAAAAGCAAAGGAGCATAGATAGCTCTGATCATGGCCTTCCCTGGCTTACTGGCCACTGGTTCACAACCAACAGTTTCTCATGTGGTGGAAGGGGAACTGCCAACATATATAAGATACTCAGTCACCACCAGGAAGGCTAGGGAGAAGACGGGTCTACAGGAAAGGGTGGGGATTATGAAAGGGCCCTTGGCCACTTAGTCTCATGTGCTCCTTTGAGAGATGAGGGACCAAGTGGCCCTGAGGGAAAGGGACTTGCCCAGTTAGTGACAGAGCCAAGACAAGAGTTTCTCTGGCCTGTGGGCAATCACCACACACTATATTGCCCAGGACCATACCCCACCCCAGGAAAGTCTCATTTTGAAGCACTTCCTGGAGGTGTGTTTCTCTTCAACATTGCCAAGCTGGGTTTGGGGAAACTGACATATACCTCAAGCCCAAGAAGGCTTTGGACCCCAAATCTGTGCGAGCACCTGCTGGCACTCACAGCTTGTAAGAGATCTCTTGAGGGGCAAGTTCCACTTGTGCAGCCCCCAGGCCACTCCCCTTCCCGGTGACCTCCAGAGTCCGTTCCGGCCCTGAGTCCCATTTGGCAGAAGCGCGCATGCCCATACTTTGTGGCAAAGCCCCAAAGTGCCCGGCACATTCCAGGCTCACACTGTCTCCAAGGGGCCCTGGGGCCCTGCCAGAGAAGGGTAATGGCAGGAAGCCATAATATATTAAAACAGTAGATTAAAACAAACAAGAGCATTTTGGATCGTATTACACATCACTTTCCTCATGTCTGACAACAGAAAAAAATCAAAGACGGTAAAAGACAATCGTAGACCATAATGGTCTAATAACTTGGTGATAAAAGTGCTTGTGGGAGCAGCGTGGGCGTAGTCTGCTCCTGGGGCAGGAATCAAAGCTCTCCTCCAAATCCACAGTGGTGTGCTCAGAGGCATTACTGCTTAAGTGCTCGTTTAAGACTTCCTCCAAAATGCAGCACACCCGCTGGAGAATCGTAATTAGGCCTCAACTGTGGGCCATATTCACACATTGTGCATCATCCTTAAAGATGACAGAAAAAAAATTACCCAGGGCCATGTGGAGTGGATATTAGATCTCTCACCATCGTCCTCCATGAAAAAAAAAACCCACTTAATAATCCCTTGTCTAGACTCACAGCTTTCTGAATATTGAGCAACATGACTTGGTTTTGTTTTAAAATGGAAGAAAGAAAGTCAGGGAAGCAGGAAGGCTGGGAGCACTGGAACCCCGAGATTGTCTTTATGGGGATGGACACGGTCAAATCCATGAGACAGTAAGAGTGTAAGTCACGTCCATTCCTGGGGCGCTGCCAAAACCCAAGTGAGACAAAAATTCCAGAAAAATCTCAGATCAAGTTCGTCAGGAGTATACCAGCCCAGAGCTTATTAAATGTTTGCAGCATGTAATCTTTTGAAAACCACTTCCGTCTGATAGTTCGTATGATGAAATAAAATGCCGCAAGAATGTTCAACCATTTCTCCATTACTCCTCTTTCTTTTCTTCCCAAACTTCTCCCACCAAACCCATTCCCTTCCTTAAGTTTCTGCTCATGGGAAATAGCTTCTTAGGAATTGACTAACAAATCTGCCGATCACTCACACTTTCCACACCAGCATTCGTCTTCGGCTTCTTGCTGCTTCTCCCTCTAAGAGCCTATTTCCTTCAAGAGAAGAACTCCGTTTGGTCTGCTCCCCAGGGGAACAGAATTAACCTCGATTTCAGTCATCTTTGTTTGTATTCTGAACCCGCCTACTGCCATCATTTCTTCATCTTCTTTTCTAAACTGATCACACACACAAAGAAGTGTCATACATTTAGTGGTCTTTTTTTTTTCTTTCTATTTCCCATCACCAGGAGCACTTATGATTCCCATCGGCTCTTCTGTGACCCCATTTGGCCCTTGGCCATGTATTGTTTTAGTTCACTTGGCTTTTTCATGGGTTACAGTCTTCTTTCCTTGAACACACAACAGTCTGTTCCATTTCAGTGTATCTCTCAGCAAGACCTAGTGCAGTACTCATGGCGGAACCTCAGTAAATCCTTTTTCAGTTGACTGAACTGTTGAATCCAGCCAGCTCTCATCTGGAGTCCCAGGGAATAAAGATAATGAGAGAGAACTGAAATCTTTAGACAATGCCCAAATGTCATTTCTGTTGTTAATTTTTTCTTGTACTGTAACCTCCCACTCCCTAACCCCATCCCCCAAAAAACACGTTCCCTCCCCATCTTTATAAGACTTGGGTAAAAAACAGTCCATCTTTTCTTCTCCTAGCTTTGGCAAGATGTGAAAATGAGCAAAGAGAGACATGATTAAGAAAGTGGAAAATATAAAGTGCCTTATAACCCTCACAGTGGTTCAAACCCAAGGGAATCAATAGTTGACTGTATGTCATCATGTATATTTTCTTTAGGAAAATGGTAAGAACTTTGGCATATATTCTCTCTTTTATTTCTGTTTCTTAAGTCTTATTAGCCCCCAAAGCATTCTTAGAATGTTTCAGAATTTGAGAAACCATTTCACATAGATTTATCTCATTTGATTTTCATGACAACTCTGGTGCTGAGTAATAGAGTACTGTTTCCTCTTTACAGATTATAAAATCTGCACTTTAACAAGAGCCTCATGGCTAATAAAGGAGGTATTACAGGTCAGTGAGAAAGGAATGAATTATTCAAATGTGATTTTAGGAAAATTGGCTCTCTTGGTGGTGGGAAACACCTAAATCCTCATTTCACATCATGAAATAAATTGCAAACATGTTAAAATTATAATACCCCAAAATTATAAAAAACTGTAAGAAAGTGTAGGTAAATATTTATTTATCTGATCCCCACAATGAGAGAATTCTCCAAGCATAAAACAATGCAGGAAGTCACAAAGGAAAAGACTAACATTATATCACACAAAGATTTTAAATGTCTAGATATAAAAAAATAAGATAAAAGCAAACAATAAACTGGAAAAATATTAGCCATATACATGACAGGTAAAAGGTTAATATTCTTACTATATAAGGCATCCATACAAATCAATAAGAAAAAGAAATAGAAAAATGGTAAAGGTTATAAATAGACAATTTACAAAAGAGAAAATACAAATGCCTACCTAATACACATAAGAAAAGCTATTCAGCCACAAAAAGCAATAAAAGAAATTAAAAGCAAAGTCACCAGATATAGCTTCTTGCTCATCAACTTAGCAAAAAACAGAAAGACTGATAGTACCACATGCTACAGTGTTGAAGTGAGAGAGGAATATAAATTATATGACCTTTCTGGAAGGCAGTTCGGCAACGTGTATCAAGAACCTTGAAAATAATGATATTCTCTGACCTGGTAATTCCTCTTTAAGGACTCTGTCCTAAAGAGTAATCAGAAATGTGGGCTGAGATATACGTAAGACACTCCTCAGGAATTTATACCGATAAAATATGGAAACGGGCCGCCTGGTGGTGTAGCTGTTAAGTTCGCGCATTCTGCTTCAGCGGTTAGTGGGTTGGCGGGTTTGGATCCTGGGCGCAGACCTACTCAATGCTCATCAAGCCATGTTGAGGCAGCGTCCCATACAGAAGAGCTACAACTCTACAACTATGATACACAACTATGTACTGGGGCTTTGGGGAAAAAAACGAAGAAAAAAAAAGAGGAAGATTGGCAACAGATGTTAGCGCAGGGCCAATCTTTCTCAAAAAAAAAAAAAATACAGAAACAATGTCCCCCAATAAGATAGTGGTTTAAGTTATGGCACATCTATATAATGGAATATTATAAAGGCATTAACATTTTTGAATAATTTTAGTGGCAAGGGAAAATATTTATGAGATAGTGTTAAGTAAAAAATGCTAGCTGCAAAATGGTGTATAGCGTAAGACCTCAAATACAATCACGTGCAGCATAATGACGTTTTGGTCAACAACAGGTTGCATATACGACAGTGGCCCCATAAGACCAGTACTATAGAGGCCAGGTGTATAGTAGGCTATACCACCTAGCTTTGTGTAAGTACACCCTTTGATGTACCCACAATGACGAAATCTCCTAAGGCATTTCTCAGAATGTATCCCTGTCGTTAAGCGATGCACGACTGTATATAAATATAGACCTAGAAAAAAGACTGGAAAGCAATGTCAACAGTGGTCAGCAGTGAGTTGAAAAATGATTACATACTTTAAAAAATATATTTCTAATTTTCTACAATGAAAGGCATTTATTTTATAACCAGAAAAAAACATAATTGAGAAAAGCCTCTGTGTTTTTAATGAAAAAGTCTCAAAAAGGTAAACAGCATAATGGAACTCAGCCTCTAGTCACATGGTTCCACATTCACAGTTCTTTCCACTCTACACACTTGTTTCATTTCACGGGAGGAAAAAAGACCCCACACAACCACAAAGGCCACAATGCTCTAAAATCACTTCTGAGTTAGTGAATATACACAGTTGCAATTACATAGTTATTAGTAATTAGTCCTAATTAGTTCTTCTGTGTTTTACTTTTTCTGTTGAATATTATTTAACATTTAATTTCCCATGTGTCAGTAGAGTCAACATGCATATCATTTTAACGATTGCTATGTGTCACCAAACCCTGTCGCCCTTTCACCCTGGGCAGGTAGTGAGACCACATTTCCCAGCCTCTCTCGCAGTTAATTTCAGCCAGATGACTGAGTTCTGGCCACTAGAATGCGGGTAGAGGTAATGTTTCCAGGCATCCAGATCTGGTTCATGAAATCTCCCTTGCAGTCCTCTGTGATCCCTCTGTTCCCTCACCCACCTGTCAGACACAGAGAGGAAATGGTGCAGCCACTACACGGTAGGAGCGTGGGTTCCTGAGTGACTGTGTGGAGTAGAGAAACTCCTTTCCCTTATCGATCCACATGGGACTGTGATGTGGGCAAGAAATAAACTTGTACTGTGATAAACCACCAAGGTTTAGTGTTGTTTGTTGAAGCAGTTATCCTACCCTGACCCCTAAGACTTAGCTATGATCCATCATCTTAACAGATCATAGACTGCTTAACCACTTTCCTGCCTTGGGTGTTTTCTTGTTGCTAAATAATGCCATGATTATCTTTGAACAGATTATGGTTTTTCATTTGCTTCTTCTGTCTTATGCTCACTGAGTATATTGCCCAGAGAGGATTACCAGGGGGCAATAACAAGACATTACCGGGAGATTAACTGTTTCATAGCTCTTGTTACACTGTTGCCAGACTGCTTTCTAGAAATACTGCAGCAAATGAGTGCAGCCTCAGCAATGCATCCTGTTCCCCCGCATCCCCAGCAACACTGGGTTTTATTATTTTTAGTTATGTTTGTTAAATTCCTTAGCATCAATTAGAAAGTGCCGTTAAAAGGATTTTACTGAGGTCATTTACACTTGCAATACTTAATGGGAGTTCCTCTACTGTAGAGTATGTGGCAGATAATATTTTGCTCTACCAACCCCACCCAGTTCCTTACCCTTTGGCCTGCCCTCTGATACAGGTAGCCACAGGGACGTTCAAATGTCCTGCATTATGAAAGTGATGACAGGGCAAAATGCAGTAAAAGGAATCAAGCTTTCACGTCTCCCTTACAAAACAGGTTTTCAGAAACTCACAGCAGAGATTGTAGTTGTAAAGGGGGAGAAAAGCTTGATGGGTTTCAAAGCCTGGCTTTTGAGTGTAAGAAGCCTTAGGCCTGAAGGACTCAGGGCATACGGTTGAGGCATAAATAATAGATTTGGAAGAATACGTGATCAGTCAGAGCCAGACAGCTCTGCCCCAGGCTAGATAAAGTTTCTCTGGGCTGAGGCAGTGGAGAAGTTGAGAAGGAAGAGAGGCTTAAATGGCGGGTCCTGGAGGCAGAGGTGTGTGACAGAAGCCTTGAGGGGCAAATTGAAGCCCATTCCCCTGTGCTCGGCCTGTGCCCCAGTGGTAGAGTGGAGAGGGCTGTGCGGATTCGCCCATCCATTCAGGAAGTGTTCATGGGCAAGCGCTGTGCTGAGCACTGTGGATACAAATAGACGGAGTCCTTGCTTTCATGGAGCTGACATGCTAATGGGGGGAAATAGACAATAAACAAACAAACATATGTACATATATGTGGGGCCTTATATATATGTATACATATACATATATCATGTCAGTGGTGATAAATGCTCTGAAGACAAAACAGGACAGAGAGTGATGAATGGTGCTGTTATTGAAAATAAGGTGTGAGGGAAGCCTCTCTGAAAATATGACATTTAAACAGTGAAGTGGGGAGGGAACCTGAGCATATTTGGCCTTAGAGCATTCTAGGAAGTGAGAACAGCAAGTGCAAAGGCCCTGAGATGGGATTGTGTCTTGGCATAGACAGATCTGCAAGGAGACCGGATGTCTAGAGCACAGAGAGAGAGAGAGAGAGAGAAGAGAGAGATGGTGGGTGAGATGAAGTCAGAGAAGTTGCAGGCAGGCAGGGCACAATCAGCCTTTCTGGGCAGACAGGAGGGAGGCAGCCTTACTTAATACAGGGCCTCTCTCCTCTTTTCCCAGTGTAGTGTCTGAGTTCCAGGCTACGAAGGGCCAAGGCAATGAGAGTAGGGTGTCACAAGGGGAGTATCTGGGCTCTGGTCACCTCAGATGGCACCGATGATCCCCAAGGTCTCCACAGCATCCTCCCAGCTCCCCACCTCCAGGCCTCTGTGCCCACTGTCCTCTCCCCACCCCTTGGCCTCTCGTAAGCACACAGAAGACTGTTGCCCCCACTGTCCCGTACTTTGTGGAGGGGTGCTTGCAGGATGCTGGGCAAAGTCCAGAGAAGCTGGTCTTTGTACCCTGTTGCCCCCTTCTCCCCTGCTTTGCAACCTATTAGCTACCTAAGTTCTCACTGCCACAGGCCTGTCCTACCAGATATGTGCACCGGGGTTCAAAATGCCCCCGTTCCTGGAGATCAGGAATTCAGACTAAAGCAATTTGATTATGTGAAGAAATAACACGTTCATCAAAACATGAATTAACCTTCCACGGAGATTAGTTGCTACCTAACATAAATAAGTCTCAAATTTGGTGAACATGGAAAAGGGGAGTTTTTTTCTTTTTTTAGCAGTTTCTTACCTGTTTTTCCACTCGGGCAGGTGAACACACACTCACACCTGCATGCTCTAGAAAAACAGGGATCAGGAATCTGGCACCAGCTATCGACAGACTGCCACTCCTCTTCCAAATGAGCTGCCGGCCTGGGCCTCCTTTTCATCTCAAAGGCCATTTGGCATAACCTCATTCATCTGCACAGACTGTCAAATTCTCTCTCCCGGACTTTTCCTGTGACCTTCATTTTATTCTCCGCTCATGCCTGAGTGTGGCAGCTGAACTGGATTGATTAAAGTTTTAGCCCTGTCTTGTTTTAATTCTAGAGCTAAACGGAGCATTTAAATGAACTTGTAGCAGGAACGACTGTCAGGATGCTGAAATCTGGTTAACATTTCTCCCTCGGCAGCCCCACCCCCCATTATCACTGCTCCATCTCCAGGTTGGTTTCTGGGTGATGTTCACGGTTGGTTAAAAATGACATCATGGCAGTGAGTGAGAGTAGATTAATGCTCATTTCCACCCATCCATCCATCACTGGGGATCCTAGGTTCATTAACTGTGCTCCGGTCACGATTTCCCTCCATTTCCCATAATTCATTGAGGGGCTAATGAACTACGATTGAGTTTGTCAGTTTCCCCCAGTTTTGACTATAAGGGACAACAGTTCTTTGGTGCCAAGTATCTTTTATCCTGGAGAAAGACTGTGAGGAGAAGGGGAGAGAAAGGCCTAGCACAGTGACATAAATGTCAAAGCACACTCATTCATCATTTCTATTTACAAACCCTGTGAAGGGCTCCCACAAGATCAGGGATGCTAAACTCACACCTTTTCTTCTGTCCTGGGTCTTCAGTCTGATTGCAATTTTTCAAGGAGTCACCTGGTCCCTCCATTCTGTTATCCCACTGTAATTGTCTATGTTCTCCTTATGATGGAGGAAGGATCATGGGAGAAGAGGCACAGGCATCCATCACCCAGGGGCAGATCAGGCATAAAATGTCACACCCATGCCCCCACTAAACTCTCAAGGGTCTGCTCATCCATTCATCCATCCATCCATTTATTCAATTCAGCAAATATTTATCACTGACCTTCTATGTGACAGGCACAGTGCCAGGTGCTGGGGGGTTTTAAAATGTACCAAGGATTTTGCTTTTATTCAGGTATGGTGAGGCCAACAGATCAGGAGACAACTGCCGCTGAAAAGGGAGTTTGCTACACCCCGTGAGCAAGTCCTATAGGTTCCATCTTGAAGCAATGGAATGCTATGCAGCAATAAAAAAGAACAAGCTACAAACATGTACAATATGGATGAATCTCAGAGACATAAGGATGAGTGTAAGAAGCCAAATGCAAAAGAGTTCCATTTATATGAAGTTCAAGAACATCTAAAACTTACAAAAGTCAGAATAGTGGTTACCTCTGGGTGGCTGGGTATCGACTTAGAAGGGGTGCTAGGAAAACTTCTGGGGTGCTAAAAGCTTTACATAAGGTGCTCTGTGTGGTTGTTATATGGGTGAATCCAAATGTAAAAAAGAAAGAAAAGAAAAGATAGTTTGTTACTTACAGTTCCCAAGAGGAGGGTGCATACCACGCCACACCACTCCACACTATGCAGGGCCACACAGGGAAGCACCAGGGTTAGTCAGAAGGCAGAAGGAGTGAGGGCAAAGCATGGGCAAAAGTCTTTATTGTGGTTTTCATGGGAAGGAATGGGTGAGGCAGGCTAAGCTGCTGAGCAAGCTTGGGATTGGATAGTTTAAAGAACTTCAGCAGGCTCTGGGCTACAGGGGTGGTCCTCAGTTGTCTGGTACCCAGCCCTGGGGTGATTTACGGCAGGAGGATAATGTCCTGGACTGCCAGAGACTGATGAAAGGAGGCAGATGGGGTGCATGGACTTGGCATTGGTTGGTTTGCATATCAAAGGCAGGCTTGCAGACAAGTTGTTCATTATCTCTAGGAATTAGCTAACACTTGGAGGAGCAAGGCCCCTGGATCTGCAAGGCCCCAAGACGTCAAAGCGTCATATAATATAGAAAATAAAAACATATGATTAGTACATGGGGTTTCCCAAAATGACAGTGTCTGCCCTTGAAGAGGTCACAGAACTCAAAACAAACAATTGCAGTAGAGTTTGATACCATAATGGCACAAGGAGTTGTACCAGTCACCTTTAGGGATGTCTGCCCAGCTCACAACCTCCCACTCTTAGGAAATACACTCCAAATTTAAAGGAGTAGCAATAGCCAGGTTTGTAATTCATGACTTCACCACCCTTCCCTGGCCATAGCTAATTGGACCAAAGTGGACACCTGGTCCCAAGCTCAGCCAATCAAATGTCCTCTCCCACAAATTTGGAATTGAGATTCAGAGACAGCAGATCTATGTGGGTGGGAATTGTAATGGGTCAACCCAGGAGCCAGGAGACAGTCTTACTTCACCATATAGACCAGTGATCCCCAACTCTGGATATAGATCAGTGATCCCCAAACTCAGTTACACATTAGAGCCATATGGGGAGCTTTTAAGAAATACTTATGCCAAGGTCCCAACTTGGACCACTTAAATCAGAATCTCTGAAGGTGGCGCCCAGGTTCAGAGCCCCTGTTCCCAGCCTGACCTACCCTTCACAGCCATCAAAACTGAAGTCTTGTGCCCTAGGCACTCTGAGAGCACCACTGCAGGCCCCTGTCCTGTCTTGCTCTGTGGAAGTGACATAGGATGTGACTTTGTGTGGATATTCTACACGTCCATTGACTCATGAAGCACTGCAACAGGGAAGCTAGGGAGGACTTTTAATCATCGTTCTCCCACTAAGCTTCTATATATAAAATGAATGTCCACCAAAGGAAGATGTGTGGTACACCCAAGAAGTCAATACATCAATTAACCAGGAATTATTTTTAGAGAGGGGGATGAATGAGAGGAAAGACGAAGTTCCTGCTCTGGAGGAGCCTTTAACTGAGCCGCGGAAGGGGTTCAGATGTCGAGGTAGATGTATACACACAGAAATGCATATGCACACGTGCGGTCTATTTGATTGACAGTAGGAAACCAAGCATAACATACACTGAATGAATGGCACTCCGTGTGACCAGAAAGGGAAGATTGCTCTGGGTTGGCTGGTCCTGGAAGACTTCCCAGAGGTGGGGGGATTTAACCAAGTCTTTTGAGGAAAGGTGGGCTTCAAACAGGTGGAGAAGGCAGGCAGCCCACTGCAAGCCCATGGACGAGGGTAACCATCTAGGAGATGCTTGAAGGAGCACCTTCCCCACCCCACTGTGAAAAACCAGCCCCACCAGATGGTGTTCTCTGCCCTCTCCCCAGCCTGTTCCCAGCAGCTCTCCTCAATCTAAATTGTCCTCTGTTCCTCAGTCTCCTACAGCCTTGCAATTTACCCCTTTCCATCCCACATAGGTGACTTCCTTATCCATCAAGCACCCAGAAAAACTCAGGGGCTTAAACTGCCTCTGGTCCAAATCCAAGAAAGCACAAGGAGCTAGGTGGGGCCCTCTGACCTCCGGGAGAGCAGGTGTCAGGAGACGAGGCAGGTGCTCAGAGAAGACAGGAGACCTGCTCTCACCCCTGGGCAAACGCCCCCTTTCAAAGACACTGGTGCACCAAACACTGGAAACTCAGAGTCAGTTCACAGTCGAACCGCGCCCCACCTTCACAATAACCACTCTAGGAGGTAGAGACACAAGACTTTTGTTCCAGCAGCTCAGCTCTTCCCAGGAACTAATCCATAAATGCCCAGGGCCTGGAGTAAGTACAAAACCTAGCCATTCCAGAGAAAATGTCCTTCCTCCATTCTCTCTCCACATTTGCAAATCCCTCCCCAGCCTGAGAAGAACCTGCCGTCCTAGTGAGAGCCATCCTCCCTCTGAGGCTCTTCTCATTCCCTCCGACTGCCCCCACGCCCCCCACTCTCCCTCTCCCCATCCCTACCTGGACCCCTCATTCCTTTACTGCAGCCAACTCCCAAGTATTTAGCCTAAAATTCTCAAATACCTGCCTGGCCCTCTAAGGTCTTCAAGCCCGCAGCCTCTGGTCGGAGTTTCAGGTCAGGAATATCCCCGTTCTGTGCCCTTCAGGGGAGCTCAGATTTCCACACATGGCTTCTCCTTTAAAAATGTCCTTCCCCTGCACTCGGTTTGGGTGTGAGAATAACATGTGGGGACACATGTCTCTTGGTCACCTCCGTCACGAGGCTCAGTTTCCCCTCTGGGAAATCCAGAGTGGACCCTGACCTCTCGCCAAGGACCACCCCTCCCCCACCCCCTGAGCCTGTTTATGGGCTTTTACCCACGAAGGCAGCTTATTCGCAGCTATAGGCTTTCAGCCCCGCTCGGCTCCGCTCCTTTCTGCTGCTGTGGACCATTCTCCATGCCACTGGGGAGTGTAAATGCTCCTCACATGCATTTTTGAGAGACCTTGGAAACCTCTGCATAAATCAGGAGAAATTCATTTATGGTTTTAGAATATTCCGGATAATTTATTTGGTGTCAAGGATCCTGAGCCTGAGCCTTCACTTTTCAACCCGGACCCTGCAGGGCTCCATTCCATTTCCCAGGCATGTTAGTTTTGGTTTGCTCTGAAATGCTAGCCAGCCACAAGGAGACCTTTATCATTATTCCAAATAGATTTTTCCCCTTTTTAATGACATATTCTTTGTAGGTTTGACACTGAGCCAGGGCTTCTTCCCCTTTTAAAAAACCAACAGCTAATCTAAAGCTCTTTCTTTCGAGCCACGCAGGCCATGGCTCTCACATTTCAGTCTGGTTTTGCTGTCCTTCCTGAGGGTTCGAACACCACATGCCAGGGTACAGACCTCCTCTGGATAACTGCCTGCCGTCTTCAGGCTGGCCGGGGCAGCAGCACATAGAAAAGTGAGCCTGTTTATGGTGACACAATCAAACAAGTAACATCTACACCTGACAGTCTGCAGATTTGGCATGCCTGACATTCTCGGGGCGGTCCTACCAGAAGTGACTGGAGCAAGATGCAACTGACATTTGTAGCAATTTGCACAATGTCCACCCCCCGAGGCTCTTTTCCGTCCTTCCTGACTGTAGATTGAGATTCAGATGTGTGGCGTTCCAACACTGCTTTTTGCTCTCTCAGTGTTTCCTCTACCCCGAATCATGTGATCAAGCCTTAAACTCCCGTCCTCAGAGGACAATCAGAATGACACCTTTAGTATTTGTGCCCGATTTTATGGCCGCATGATCCTGTGCCCTTTGGAGTTCAAAGGTCACATCAGGCAGCAGGCAGGGAGGTTTTTGATGCAACCTCTGAACCCCAGAAAACAAAAGGACAGAGGCCCACAGAGACAATCCATCTAAAAATGGTCATATAAAGAATGCAACTCAATCAGCCCGGAGCATGCAAATCAGCGGACATTTTTACGGAGTGCCCCGCTAAATCCAAACTCATAGCCAGAAGAAGGGACACAAGCCCCATCATCCCAACTCATAAATCAAAGCACGAGAAAAGCAAAGAAACGAGTTTACAACCGCCTCAGAATAGAAGGATTTGCAAGATGTGATTTATCAATTGGTTTCCTTCCCTCCTCCCGCCCTCATCCACACACAAGCACACACACTCTCAACACACACGCTGGTCAAGACCACGCCACCATGGGAAAATCAAGCACTTTCATTTCCGAAGGTTTGTTCCGTGGCTAAGCCTGCCCTGGACAGATGCGTGAGGCTTGTCAAAGGCCAAGTGCTTTCTCGTTGGCCACCAGAACCATCCTCAGAGACAGACTGAAAGACGAAGACTCGTCATATAGGTGAAAGGCTGGCCCACAAAGCAGGTCACGTTCTGCAGAACAGATGTCAACTCCCATCCTACACAGACTGTCCCTCAACAGCGCTTAATACCTGGCACACGTGCCCCGGGGCAAAGGTCAGACTAATTTCTGAATTGATGAGAAATATTATTCCAATAGTTAGGGAGCTGAGCAGGAGGGGCTCCTATTTTTCACGACTATCGAAGTTTTATTTCTTTAAAAAATAAAGTGTGTATCTAGTTTAGCTAGATAAGATGCTGATGCTGGGAAAGAGATCTTGAGAACTTCGCCAAACAAGTCTGCATGAGTGAAAGTTCGGTTCAGAGACCAGACCGTGGGGAGAAAAAAAATAGATCTGATTTAGCCTTTAAAAGAAGATTCAGTTTGCAAATAAATATGTATCCTCTTGTACAGTGAAACTGAAAAATTGTGTAGGAGCATCCAGAGCCTCATGGCAGAGCTTCCATTTGGAAGACCTTCCCTTGCTTTATCTCATCCAGGCCTCCTTTCCTTTGAACCTTGTGTCAAATTGTAATTTCACTGGGAGGAGTGAATATATTTTTAACTCTATCTGAACAGTAGCACAACTGTGTTTAATAAAAATGTGTCCTGGGGCCGGCCCGGTGGCGCAAGCGGTTAAGTGCGCGCGCTCCGCTGTGGCTGCCCGGGGTTCGCTGGTTCGGATCCCGGGCGCGCACCGACGCACTGCTTGGCAAGCCATGCTGTGGCGGCGTCCCATATAAAGTAGAGGAAGATGGGCACAGATGTTAGCCCAGGGCCGTCTTCCTCAGCAAAAAAAGAGGAGGATTGGCGGATGTTAGCACAGGGCTGATCTCCTCACAAAAAAAAAAAAAAAAAATGTGTCCTGAACAGTGAGACCCCAAAACAATTTCAGATAAAATAAGAATCCCAGAAAGAACCCTGGAAAGAAAGAATCCTGGTCTTAGAGTTGGAAGATCAACTCTGTGTGACCTTGGACAGGTCACTTCACCTCTCTGAGCTGCAATTTCTTCATCTGTAAGTTCAAATCACACTTGTGCTTTCTGGGGACCTGCTCTGGACAGGTTCTGCCCAGGTGCCAGGACGACCTCTAACCTGTTAGGATTTCTCTGTTTCTGGACAATCTTATCTAGACACAGGAGAATGGACTAAATAGCTGTTTCTTTAACCCTCTTCTTTAACCCAGGGATTCCCCAACCTGTTTCCTTCTCAGGAAAGATGAAATACAACCCACTGAAACCATTTTCCGAATGAAACGTGAGCAAAAAGTATTCTTCTTAAATGTGCTGCAAAATTCTCCATGCTATGTTGGAGGCCCAGTCTAAGGAGTATATATGAACTACACTAAGGCTGGTCAAAATTGGGAGTTTCCAGAGCCTCAGGGTGCTCCTGGGTAGTTTCCGCCAGATTGAGGGCTCAAGGCCACTGTGGCTGGAAAGTCTAGAAATCACTTTGTCAGATCGTCTCTTTTGTGTCCGCTCCACAGACACTCAGAGGGGGTGAGGAGCCCCCAGAGGTCACAGCCAAGATTGAAGCCCAGGTTTCTCCACTCCCAGCTCATCATAAAGGCTACCATAGCGAGGGATTACTCTGGTCCAGAGCATTTGCTTTTTAGATGTCATCTCGGTCATCTGTACAACAAGCCGAGGGTAGACATTGCTTTCCTTTTCTTAGAGAGGAGGAACCAGAGGTTCGATCACTTGCTCAGGTCTCACATCTGGTACATGGGGAGCCAGGATTGGGTTCCAGGTTCTGCTGGATTCCAGGCCTGTGCTTATGACCACTCACTTCAGCCCTAAGACCCCATTTCTATGCTCTGACCATACAATGCTGCCTCATAAGCCAGAGACTGGAGCCCACCAGACCCTGAGGAGTGTGTGGGGGTGGTTTCTGGGAAAGGCAAGAGGGGAGGGCATATGGGGTTAAATGGTGTCCTCCCAAAAGATATATCCATGTTCTAACCCCAGACCCTGTGATGTGACCTATTTTTGAAAAGGGTTTTTGCAGATGTAGTTAAGGATCTTAAGGTGAGATCATCCTGAATTATCCAGGTGGGCCCCAAATCCAATGACAAGTGTCCTTATAAGAGACAGAAGAGAAGGCACAGACACAGAGGAAGAGGCCACGCGAAGGCAGAGGCAGAGATGGAGTGATGCAGCCACACGCCAAGGAACACCTGGAGCCACCAGAAGCTGGAAAAGACAAGGAAGGATTCCCCCAGAGCCTTTGGAGGAAGTGTAGTCTGGCCAACACCTTGATTTTGGACTTCTGGCCTTCAGAACTGTAAGAGAATAAACTTCTGGGTTTTTAAGCCACCTGGCTTGTGGTACTTTGTTACAGCAGCCCTAGGACACTAAGGCAGGGTAGAATAAGAATTCCCTTTCAGAAGAGTCATGAGAGTTTTTGGGAGGTGTAGATCCAGAGGGAGTCAACCCCATCCATCTGCTCCATCACAGTTCTCATTAAGCCAGAATAGTTAGTTATTTAGGCTTCTGAGGCCAAAGCAGTAGGAGCTGTCAAACTGAAATCTCCATACTTCCGGTAAGGATGAGAGCTTACAGGCCATCTGGTAAATTAGCACCAACCCCTGCCCAGACCCTCACCTGCCATTCTCATGCTCTTTACCATTAGAAAGCGTCCAATAATAGCTTTTTGGACTATTATTCTATCTACTCTTTGCCTAATGGAACCTGATTTCTTCTCTTAGTAAGACTTGTCAATTGAACCCAGACATGTTCTAGCCTGAGTCAAAAATCTAGATTTACAAATTAGCCAAGGCAGGAGTGTTAGAGAAAAACTCTTTATGTCACTGAAGATTTCCTTTAGATTCCTATCCCTCCCAAATGTATGTTACATGTAATTAGATTTACAAAAATTCCATTTCCATGGAAACTTTTAGGAACACGCCTCTTCTTGAAAGCATGGTCCATGGTACAGGCCACCTGTTTGCTCATGATGAACCCTCCGATTATGGGATGAAGGGCGGAGGGAGCTGGACTTCCTTATAAGATGGCTCTGTGACAGAGAACATCCACAGGAGGGCGAGATGCATCTCCTCACGTCACCACTGAGGGACTGAATCACCCTCCCCTGTACCTATTTGTCTCATCTATAAACCAGAAGGACCACCTATTCCAAATCAGGGCAGGTTAGAAAAGGAATGGCACAGCTTAGTTCTTACAGTGTGGACACAGATGCTCATTTGATTGTCATCCTTGACACGGTCTTCCAGTGTTTCCCAACCCTTTTCAGGCAGGACATGGGTCAGATCCTGCTTTGCTTGTGCTGCTCCAAGGAGCATGGAATGGCACCATTTTGGGTGGCCAGAGGTGAACAGCCTAGGAGGTCAGGCTACCTTAGGCCACACCTGGCCACCCCAAGGGCGGAGGGACCAATAAGCAACCAGAACACCAAGAAATCTGCCAAGCACAAGAGTCAGGAGGCTCTGCCTTACAAATATTATTTTTTTAATCTATTTAATATTTAATAAACCAAATAAAAAAAATAAGAGCCCCAATTCTCAGAAACAAATCTTAGAAATATGGAAATATTTGAAGATACCTCTAAAGCAGATAAAAGGAGAGTAGAGGTTTTTAAAAATAGAAGCTTATGCTAAGATTTTTGATAAAATGAAATCACCATAATAAAAGTTCTCTGGAACTGTGCTTCTAACTGTGAATCATGCCAAGAATTAACCACCTCTCCTTGGAGATTGGAAATTCCTCGTGGCTGTGTAGTTTGGGGAATATATAAAAGCCCAACTTTCCTTCACTTTCAGAATGAAGACTCCTTTCGTCTATCCTCCAACCCTCCCAACCTTCAGGTGCACACATGTGTACTCGCACACACACACACGCAGACACAAGGAACCAAGAAAGGACGGAAAAGAGATCAGTAATGAGAGAGCCCACTAATGGATTGGCTTAAGTATAGAACAACATCCCATCACTGTTCTAGAAAATAATCAATCAAGCACTTAATTTTAAACATAAAAGTAAGCTGCCAGGAGACTGTTAATAGATAACCAAATAAATTAACAGTTGTAGGTGGGATTTGAAACCAGGTCAGATTTCCCTCTCCCCTAAGCTCCGAGCCAACCATGTAAAGGGTCTGCCCAGCTTGGCACTTGATCTCACACTGTTTCAAAGTGGGACAATTTGTTTCAAAGTGGGACAACTCCTTTTAGCCAATATCCCCTCTCAGCAGGCTCATCACTTCAGGGAATTATCCTTTGTGCGTCTTCCATAAATTTTATAACATCGCTACTTTAAAATATTGATGGGCAACTTGGCCTTGGCCCAGGCCCGCAGTGGGTTAGTGTGGACATGAAAACCTTCAGGAGCATAGAAACAGGAAGGAACACATTCCCTGCTGATCTTTCTTAAAGGGACAATTGTGTAAGTGCAGTGGTTACCTGAGCTGGAGGGCTGCCGGCTTTGATGGACCACTCTACCCTCTGGGAGCCGGCTCAGAGCCACGCAGGGACAGGAGGGTGTGCGGGACACACACAGGCAAAGCTCAGGTACCTGCAGACCCGTAAAGGGTAAGTGAAATCCACATAATCTCCCAAGTTATTTTAACCTGAAACTCAACTTTCTCTGAACATTCAAACTCTTTGCAAAGTTATTGATGAAAAAAGATTGACACCTTTTAGTCTGTCTCTTCTCCCTCTACGCGTGACCTTCTCGGGGCAAGTGGCCAAAAGTACATGCAACAAGGAACATAAAAGCCAGGACTGGAGAATTGATCCCTGATTCCTGGAGGCTCTACAAGGGCTCTGAACTTTCTGTCATCACACCCTCTTCATAATACCCCCTGAAAAAACAACACAGTGAAATTCCACCTCCTAGAATAAAGTCACCACTGAGAACAATACAGCAATAGTCCACTAACCAAACAAATAACACAAGTTAATAACAGCTGCCATTTATCGGGCCTTTAACACACACACACACACACACACACACACACACACACACACCCAGCACTGCACTGTGTTAAATGCATTATGCATTTGATCTCATTTAATCCTTTTGAAAAATCTGCAAAAATATCTTTTGATTCAGAAAATCCACTTCTAGGGGGCCGGCCTCTTGGCTTAGCAGTTAAGAGCGCATGCTCTGCTGCTGGCGGCCCGGGTTCGAATCCCGGGCACGCACTGACGCACTGCTTCTCCGGCCATGCTGAGGCCGTGTCCCACATACAGCAACTAGAAGGACATGCAACTATGACATACAACTATCTACTGGGGCTTTGGGAGAAAAATAAATAAATAAATATAATTTAAAAAAAAAGAAAATCCACTTCTAGGAATTTTTCCTCTGTAAATGATTGAGGATATGTCCAAAGATTTTGCCAATAAGGATGTTTTTCAAATATAAGCAAAAAATGAAAATAATAAAAAGTTCCAACAATTGAGAGCTGGTAAACAAATTACAATATATCCATACAATATAATGTTGTGGAGCCATTTAAAACTATGTTGCAAAAGAATATGTAATGAAAATAAAATATGTCCATGAGAGAGTATTCAGTAAGCAACATAGAGTATAGAAGAGTAGGAACAATATGAGTATTTTTATAAATTTAAAGTATGTAAGATATATATGCATAAAATATGTGATATGAGATTCATCAAAGTGTCATAAGATTATGGATGATTTTTTCTGTGTTTTATTTATCTTACTTTCTAATTTTTTATAATGTATAATAAGAAAAATATTTTTTAAAATATATGACCTCAGTATTACATCCAAATATTCATAGATGTTAGTTAACTTAATAATAGCCCCTTACACATAGAAAGTCTTTTCTAGTCTATGACACGGTCTTACACACATTGTCTCAGCTGTCCCTCACAGCAACCTCTTCGGGTGGACAGAGCAGATGTTTTTGAGTTCTGGAGATTTTCAGACATAGAACACTAAAGAGCATGGTACCAGGATCCCGGAGCCTCCCGGTCACCCCTCGGGCAGGCTGCACACAGGCCTCTCTGGAGGACAGCTGCCCCGGGCTGAGGTCCACAGGCCGTCTGCTCGAAGCTCTCACACCCACTGTGGGGAATGCAGCTCCAACTGCTGCATCTGAGGCTCTCAAAGTCATCTGCCCCATTCTTCCTTTGGCTTTTCCCTCCATGAGTGCTTAGGTTCTCCAGGATTCTGCTCTGCACAGGACAGGATGGGAGTGGAGTGGAGGAACATTCAAGAAGACATGGTAAGCAAAGGCTCTGACAAGGAACAGAGTCAGCAGTGTGATGGAGCTGGCTCGTGCTTGCTCATGAAAGCCAAATATTGGCATCTCTTCCCAACTCTGCCATTAGTGACATCACAAAGGTAGGTTGGAATTGGCCATGGTTGGAGTATTTACACCATGGAAACTGGCAAATGCTATAAATTAGGGCCTTCCCCCTCCAGAGAGCCAGTCATTAAACAGGTACCAGAACACCACTGGATAGTCTCAGAAATAGAAATATGTATATTGAGGGGCCAGCCTGGTAGCTTAGTGGTTAAGTTCTCACGCTCCACTTCCCCAGCCCAGTGTTCATCGGTTCGGATCCTCGGCGCGGACCTACACACCACTCATCAAGCCATGCTGTGGCAGTGTCCCACATACAAAATAAAGGAAAACTGGCACAGATGTTAGCTCAGGGACAATCTTCCTCAAGCAAAAAGAGGAAGATTGGCAACAGACATTAGCTCCGGGCCAATCTTCCTCACCAAAAAATAAATAAATAAATAAGAAATCTGTATATTGAAATGATGGTCAATCTATCCAGACCCTTGCTTTAAATAGGATTACACCGGCATAGACTAAAGCAGGAAGTGAAAGTTGTTTTGAAAGGATGACACATTATTCAGAAACCGTTTCAATATTTACAAACCTTGTCAATTTGTCTACTCTCCACCCTCCTTGCTGTCACTTAAATTTGTTTCCTGTTGCTGTGTCCTCTTCACAGTCAAAGAAAGACCTTGTAGTGCACATCTTTTATTTCTAAAGTTGATGGGCCCAAATGATGACTGAATCAAGAAGAGTGGCCTGGTCACCACTTAAGGGCCGTGTCTGTGTCAGACACCTCCACCATCGTGGACCTGAGACGTCTCTCAGTGTCCCTCGGGTGTAGTGGCTTGTTTGCCTCTGCTCTGGCTCCCAGTCCTCGGGCCACCCCCACTGGCGCTTCATGAACCATCTCTGCTCCTTCCACACTTGTGGACAACTCAGCTGGCAGTGAAACTTGATCAGGAGATAATTTGGTCCAGATGGTGCTAATGCAGACAGAAATAACAGGCAGAAGCATTCAGCGGTGCATATCCTTAGTCTGGGGGAATCTGCTTCAGCGGTGCATATCCTTAGTCTGGGGGAATCCATTTAAATTTCTTTGAGAAGTGACTGTAACCAAGCTGCCACATACCCTCAGAATGCTACCTCATGTTGCACAGCTGCAATCAAACGTCTGAGCATGCTCCCAAAGACACCTTCAGCTCTCAAGAAGGGCAGGCCAGGCTAACCTCTCTCGGATAGCACCAGCACAGCTCGGCTGGACACTGGCCTTTAGGGGATATGGAACGGATCAGGCATAAAACCCTGGTGATATCCTTAGCTCCCGAGGATCAAGGGATTGAGGCAAAGGATAACACGGGACTGGAAACAAAAGAAAGCTGCACGGAAGCACAGAAGGCAAAGTGGCTGCAGAGAGTAGTTGTCTTATTTTGGTCAAGTTCTGAGGCACATGAAGAGGCTGGAATTCACAGTTTGACACAGTTTCTTCTTTTCTGTCATGGACTCAACATAAGAAAGACACAAATAAAATAAACTGCTGGTCTGCAGAGCCCAGCCCTGAGAAAAGATCGATCTGCTTCAGGAAAACTAGGAACCATGAAACCACAGGCACGAGGGCATGGTGACGACACTACTTGAGAGGGTGGCTCTGGTATCAGTGAGGACCCTGGGTAGCCTTCAGGGCCAGCTCTGGACACAGCACCGACCTCATTCTCACCGGCTGTCAGGGACATCAGAAGGTTCGGCCTTATGTGAAGAAACGGCCCCTATGAAACAAGAGCTGGAACTCAGAGAGCCACCACCCAGCTTAAGAAAGAGCGACTCATGCTCCGTGAACAGCACAAACTGCTACCTGTGGCCCTCACTTGTGACGATTCTCCCGGGCAGAGTGAGAGGAGAAGTAAAACAAAACCCCACTTTTCTGACCTTAGCCGTTGGAAAGTTCTTCTATCCAGCGCTCTGGCTGAAACTGGGAGAGCCACACATTCACTTTTCAGGGATTCTGTTAGTACAACAGATCCATGGGATTTTGCTGGAGACAACTGGAATCTTACTAAAGAGATTATCTACTCACCATGGGGTAGCTTCCATTCTAAATAGACAGTGATACAGAACGAGAGCCACCTCTCTATTATTATTATATAATGAATCTGGAGAACAATACAAGTATCAATCCACTTACATCATTTCCATCATCCCAGAAAACTTCCTCTTTTAGGAAGTATTGTGCTGGTAGATGGTCACCAACCAGCTCTCTCAAAAAACAATCTATGCATACATGTGTGAGAGTACAATTATGATAAATTTTGCTGATGTAAAAGATACAGATAATAATAAAATACACAGTACTCTTTACTGTAAATTCCATATAGTCAGTTGATGCTCAAAGAATACTTTTATTGATTTTTGCCAAGCTCTTGTATCTGTAGCCAACCTATGGTTGCAAATGATAAACAAGGATAGTTCTGACACGAAGGTTGATGTTTTTGTTTACATTAATGAGTAAAACAAACATGAAACAACTTTGTATATAGAAACCAATTGGATAAATCGGACAATAACTGTCAAACAATGGAAGAATATTCCTCAAGTTTTTGTGTTATGCACAATGTAATGGCTACGGACAAGACAACTTTTAATTTGCATTATTAACATTTTTCCATCACTTTCTTAAGTCTAGGTAATCAATCAAGTCCTAATTTATAGTATTTGCTGATTTCCACAGTGTAAATAGTCCTATCACAGCCAGTTTCAAGCTACTAACATGATGTCACTGAACAAAGTTGGAAAGGGAGGTACAGTAGCTCACGTAAGTATTTCCACCATATAGGTACAATAAACATAAAAAACCTCTAGAACAAAGATAATAAAATATAGCAAAATAACTGGGAAGTGATGAATTTTGATTGTTACTTTTGTTTTTAATATAATTTAATTGTAAGATACAGAATTTTCTTTTTTTTTTTTTTGTGAGGGAGATCAGCCCTGAGCTAACATCCGTGCTAATCCTCCTCTTTTTGCTGAGGAAGATCGGCTCTGAGCTAACATCTATTGCCAATCCTCTTCTTTTTTTTCCTTCCCCAAAGCCCCAGTAGATAGTTGTGTGTCATAGCTGCACATCCTTCTAGTTGCTGTATGTGGGACGTGGCCTCAGCATGGCCGGAGAAGCGGTGCGTCGGTGCGCGCCCAGGATCCAAACCCGGGCCGCCAGTAGCGGAGCGCACGCACTTAACCACTAAGCCATCGGGCTGGCCCAAGATACAGAATTTTTAATGATTGCTGTGGTTAACAACCTGAAATTTTAGCAACCAGCCAGCACACCTCTGCTTGTATCCCTGTACAGTGAATTCCACTCCATATATAAAAAAAATTTTTTTTAATAAGGAAAAGGTAAAAATACAGGCTACTTCATGAGTTCTCAGGGTAAAATCTGTTATTTCTTAATATGTCAAGACAGTAAAGCTTTGGCCCATAGGGGAGACAGGAAGGAGAACATACTTGGGCTGTGTGTTCCCATTTCAGGAGCAGGCTGCTCAGAGCGTGTGCCTGGGACGCCAGAGTGACAGCTATCAGGCAACCAGAAACCACACCCGATTCCTGCCCAAGGGCTTACAACTAAGACTCAAACCAGGCTTTTTTCCAAAAATGTTTTTAATTCCAACATCCATCTTGATGGCTTTCTGTAGACTAATTTAGCCAGTAGCTGTTATACTAAAAATGGAAGCTAATGATTTCAGCTAAAAACAACTAAGCCGATGCTATCAAAGTATATTGTAAGAAACTGATTATCATGGGTGCATTTGTTTTTCACTTCCTTTTCTCTGCAGAAAGGCTTAATAAGATTCCCACCACAAAAGCAAAAGCATTTCTTCCTCTCCTGGGACCCTAGATCATGAATGTGTTCTCTAGAGGGCACCCACTCCCCAGAGCTCTTCAAAGACTCATCGCATGCAAGGAGCAGTGGTCCCATTAAAGGGTACCACCCGCTATGGCTCATCACATTAGTGCCATTCAGCAAATATTGGCAGCATCAACCTATTTCTCTTGAGCACCCACAAGCACCCACCAGTCAGCTTGGTGCCATATAGTTCAGCACACTTTATACTTTCCAAAATAAGTGCATTTGGAAAACAGGCATGACTTCTAAGGCAAAGAGCAGATAATAGTCATACTATACAACTCTCTAGCTGGAAGAAACTTAGCAAAAAAAAAAATCGTTTTCAAGTGCCACTGTTTGAATTAACCAGGAATGTTAGAAGGTAAGCACATGAAACTTCAATATAATTATGACACGACTAAATATTTTAACTGGCAATGAGTCAAGAAGAATTCAAGTTTCTTGAGACATTTGATATTCAGATTTAATCCATTGATGTATGTACTCTGAAATCTTACAACGCTAGTTTTTATAAAACGAAATTTGAGTGTCACAGAAAGCCACCTGGACTGGGAGAAGTTACTGAAGGAATCTTAGAAAGGAATCTCAATTATTAGGCAATTAGAAGAAAACTAGAAATGATATTTACAAAGACTTTCTGAGGCACAACCACGATTAAATATTTTTAATTTTATAATTTTTAGAAATAATGAAAGAAATGATTAGCTTTTGTCTTCCTCTGAGGATTTCCAAATTGCTATGAAGACTAAGAAACTGAATGATCTGAATTTAGGGCTCTAGTTTTAGTGTTAATTCAGAATTATCTTTTTCCAGTTTGTGACATCTCAACGAATTTTCCATTTCCTGCTAATGTTGGGAAGCACGTTCCTGTGCCATCTTCAGGATTCTGACAGAAGGGGTTTTAGAGGCTAGGTTAAGAGCTTAGAGATGCAGTACTAAAGATGAGTTCAGAGGCTCCAGGCTTACGCACCTGAGCATGCACACACGCACACAGAGGTTAGCTCTTTCTTACAGCTGCCGGCTTTAAATTCTGCCCTCTGGCTACAGCTACACACGTTGGCCCCCTACCCCATCCCCACCCAATGCCAGCAGGGAGGAGTGAGCACAGCAGAGTTTCCGGGACTGCAGCCCCACGTGGTCACCTACACTCTGGGCCGGGTGCAGGTCTTATTACACCCTCTGGGTGTAATAACATGTTTTCGATTAACACAATGACATCAGATTGAGCAAATGATCTCTTAAATTAGGGTTTAAAATACCTGAAATTTAAAATACCTTAAATTAGGGTTTCTTGAATTAAATACCCAGATCATGAGAACAGGTAGCTGAGGGGAAAAAAGATGCAGCAACTTTATTCTGAGATTCATCTCAACAAATCAGAGTATTTTCCCCGAAATCAAGAAGAAAAAAAAAGGAAAAATGTATGTTTAAAATCAGCTGAACACGTAAACGACCTAATGTAAATGTAGGTTTAACATAATGTGCCTTCTGACAGGCTGAGTTTGGGCCACTTGGAGCAGAAAATCCACCTTCCCTTCATACCTACATAACCATCCTTGTCCAAATAATTTCAGCCATAAAGAAAAATTTAGCAGAATCCTAGAGAAATGTTACATTCTGCTCATGGGATTACTTGAGCAAGGACTGTGTACTCTGAGGTATTATCAGGAAAAGTCATGGATATTTACTATTTAGTCAGCACCAACAAGCCACTGACATATATTTAAAGGGAAGAGTTCCCTCCTCCTGTGCGATTCATCTAGGGACCTGGGCCTCATAGTAACCCTGGCAAGCTAAACTTCCTCATCATCACAGCTCCTGCAAGTTGTCTCTATACATCGATTCATCAGGTAAAGCCAGGTCTGTGCAAGTGCAGCTTGAGGAAACGGCCAGCAGAGCAGAGCTAACGACCAGGGCAAACATTTGTATTTCCAAGTCCACAAATAGGGTAACAATTCTCAAAAACCACTAGCTCTAAAAAGAGCACTCGTTGATTTTGTCCCTTTCCCATCTTTGGTTAATAACAGTCAGAGGTAACACTTCTTAGAACAACAAATGCCATGGACAGTGATCCCAATAAATCCCCTTTTGCCTCTCTCTACAAAGGCTGGTCTGGTCCCAACTCAGAATCAAGGATATTATTCCAGACAGCTCAGTCACTGTTCATTGGGAAGTTTCCTTAGCAGATACCCTAGCAAAAGCTCCTGAATTGGAGTTTTCTGCAACTTCTCCATAATAATGTATATTCAACTCTAAAGCAGTTGAAGTGAAGGAAGCCCTCAGCAAATTTCCAGAAGGAAGGACAACGGCTGCAAGCATAACCTGCCTTCCAGTGCCACACCACTAACCCAGAGAACCCACCTCACTGTGGGACAGTCACTCAAAGTCTACCTTGAACCTAATCGCCAAAAGCTGATAGAAATGGATAGAGGAAAATTCTAAACAACCATCTATGCCTTGTACCTTTCTCTGGAAACACAATCTACTAACAGGAAAACCAATTTGGAAAAAAAAATGTAGATGCTTCTCAAATTTCAGAGCCGTTATCAGTGTAGGAAAACTATTAACTAACGTGGATGGCACAGTTCTTTTCCTGTATTACAAAGTAAATTCCTATTTAATAATTTTGATTATTAACAATTTAGATTAGCATTTTTTTAACCAAGAGCATGAATCAAATGGGTTAAAACCTTAATGATGTCATAATATTTATTAACATAGTAAATCTGAATGTAGAAGATCTATGAGTCCTCTAATACTTCCACTCTATGAACTGGCTTTAAAAAAATCAAAGAAATGCTCTTTTGAAGAACAAAGTTTTAGGCAATGAGGAAAGAGAAAGCAACCATTACAAATTCATTATGGATCCATCAGAGACTTTTTAATCCATTTAAATCCAAGTATAGAAGATCAGATTCTGATCCTATATTACTTCTACGTTTTTAGAACAACTTTTCACTCAAAAATTCAAGATTACAATGGCATTAAAAATATCCACAGGAAAGGAAAAGACTGACATGAAATACAATATGATTAATGGCTACTGCAGTTGAGTGGTTAGCTGTCTTTTCTCTATTTTTCAAAGTTCCTATAGCATGTTATATAATTTTTGTAATAAAAAGTTATAAATGAAGGAAGAATTCAAGCTTACAAAACACAGTTAACTTTATAAAATAATTCAAACAAATATGCAGAAAGGAGACATTCACCCAAAATAAGGAAGATGCTCAATGGAAGGCTCGCTGGGTCCCGGGGAGGAGCTTTAAAGATGAAGCCCATGGTTAGCGTTCCCCGGACTGCTGTCCTGGGAGGCAGCAAGCAGCCGGAGCCCCTTTCCTGCGGCTCCAGATTCCCACCAAGGCGTGGACGACGCGCTGGGTTTCTACACGTTTCTTAGCCTTGTGTGTCTGGGGAATCTCAAAGTACTCTTGGAACCTGTACTTGGTTTGGTTGTGTGGTGAGGAAAGTGAGGTTCACACACAAGTACCAAAATGACCAATTAGCATGACAGCACTGGCAGAAGCACCACTGTAAGCACCTGCGCCGCTCGCCGGCATTCTGCCACCCGCGGCTCACGGCAAGATTCGGTAACATTTCCTCTTCAAATTATACTTCACTTATTCAACTACGTTCACGTAAAAAAACAACTAAAGGTATGAGACTGTAAACAGATCTCATTCACAGTCAGCCCAGAGAGGGGACTCTCTGTACCCTTGCAGGAGGTTTTCTGTGCAATAAAACCAAAATCTATATTTAAAATACGTATTTCATAAGATAAATTTTTAAAACTCATTTTTTAAATAGCCTAGTGGACATTCCAAGCTAGTCACTTCACCCAGAGTGAGGGATATAATGCTTACTGTTTTGGTATATAAAAACAGAAAACCCTCAATAAGGATGTCAGAGTCTGTTCCTCAAGAAATCACATAATTTGTGTCCAAAGGCCGTACATACACTAATATCACTTCCCTCCTTGGTCTCTAAATACGTCCTCCTCTGCATTGGAGGTATCTGGAGGTCCAGCATTTGCCTAATCCCACGGGTCCTCTGCGGGGTCACAGCTGCTGGCTGGTGAAGAAGGATTTAGTCTGCCTGCAGACAGGATTTATGCAGAGCGGACAGCTCAGAGTCAACTGCTTGGAGCACAGCTCGTTGGACTGGATGTGCGAGTGTACCAAATCTGCCAGGGCCTGGAGGACGGACGACAAGAAGCAAAGACTCATCAGAGGCGAAAAGTCTGCTCATCTCCCCACGCATTTCCCCTCCCATCTGCCCAGATAATCACTATGGCTTGGGGATTCTTTTAATCTGAATTATGAATCCTTTGAACCAAATTCTATAATATCTTCCTCTCTTAAGAATCCTCAGCTTAGAGAAAACTTAAAATAGAGATTTTAGAAAATGAAATCCTCTTACCCCACCTGCTAAACCTTGTCTCTGAAAGGCAGATTTTAAATTAGACATAGGTGGGTAGAAATAAGAAAATTGGGGCCATCTAAAGGAAAAAGGAGAGTATAAGGAATTCGATTTTACTTTTGTAATTAATTGGAACTCAAAATGTTCTAATATGTGAGAAAACCAATATTCTGTAGGAGCTTCTCAGAGGATTAGTCTCTGATATGTTCTACTGAAATGGTTGTAACACTATGGATACCTTAGAGAACAATGGATTTCCATTAAGAGACTCTGCTCTTCTGATGTTTTCAACTCCACACTGAATCAAATGAGAAAAGGGAGGAAAAACACATACACATTTTATTTTCCTTTTGGTTTTTTTAAAGAAACTGACTTCTGTCAAAAAAATAAACACAAACACAGATACACACACACAACTCAAAGTCTTACTTCAAAAGTGTCCCCCAACTGCTCAGAAATGGAAAACGGTTACGGACCGAGCACAAACGTTGATTTTCACCTCTGTTACCATAGAATTGCTCTTCAATTTCTATTCCCTCTCCACCCTACTACCTTCGCATAGGTGCCTTGCTTCCAAACCATTGTTGAGGTTGTATTTGATAGAATTCTCAAGTAATTTAAATCGGCTTACCATTCTTTTTTAATTGTATTGAACGTAGATTGGATCCAATCAGAGTTGGGATTTTAAATATATTCTTATACAGAAAAACCTAAAATAAAAATCTGAGGATTGTTTCATTACCATCCCTGCTCCCCTCTCCAAAAATATTCAGTTAATCATCTCCCAAATAATTGAGAAATATCTAATTATTATTTACTCAGGTAGTTAGGATCTTCTCTCTCCCTTTCCAAAATGCTGATGACTTTTCAGCCGCTTTATCTTTTAAGTTAGCATCAACATCAGGAAACTGGCATGGGAAAAATGCAGAGATTCAGCAAACACACAGTTCTCAACTTAAAAAGACTGTATTCTAAAACTTCATGGAGAAGTCAGTAACAGCAAGATAACCCGTGTTGGCAAACTATGAAAGGATACATCTCTGTAGGGCAATCCAGTAAAATATGTACCAACATTTAAATTGCATTTCTAGGAATTTATCCTAAGAAAATAACTGGAAAATGAAAAAGAAAATGATGTTTATTACAGAGCAGTTTATGATAGTAAAAAATTAGAAATATGTTAAATGTATACTAATCAAGGATTTGTTAAAAATAATTACATAGAACTAATTATACTTATTGATTTGGGTCCATAATATATTTTTAAGGAAAAAAAAGGTTACAAAACAGTATGAATAAAATATGATTTTTGTTAAACATGTAGAGGAATATCATTTTAATTAAAATACACACAGAGGAGAAAGGGGACTTATTTTTATCAAAATATTAACACATTATTTCTGCGGGGTAAGATTCAGAGTGAGTTGTACTCTATTTATACTTCTCTCAACTGTCTGAGCTCTTTATTATTTTTATTATCAAAAAGCAAAGTTATTCCCATCTGGGGAAAAAATTCAAACTATTTTTTAAATAAAGTTAGTTGTTTTAAACGCAGTATATTCTCCAGTCAAAATAATGAAATAAATTGTAGCTCAATGGTTTTCTTTATTCTCTATATGGACTAATTTATTAATCATTAATAATCCATTTGATTACTAAGTCATGACCTCAGTTTAATAATATGAATGAATGTGAATTATCATTCAATACAAACAAAAATTTGTTTTCCAAACACACTACTATGAACTATATTTGCACTTAAATCTTTTTAGTGGGCTCACAATTAGCCAAGGTCACGGTGGGATACAGGAGGCATCGTTAAGTGAAATCCATAGACAATCCTGCAACCTCATTTTAGCCAATTACAACTTTCCCATAATTTCCTTATCAGAACTACTGACAAGTAATTTAGGCACTCCTGAACTTCAGCGATGCTTGATGACCAGCATGAATACACAAAAACCTGTGGGGCTGCATGCTGGCTAAACTTCCCCAACCCACTCTCCACCCTGCCCTGCACCTGCCACCCAGTCCCAGAGAGGGTGAAGTATCCTTTGAGGCCAGGTCTCCATCAGTCGCCCATGGGATGACCAGGGACAGGAGTTCTGGCAGCAGATGAGGGAGGAAGGGCTTCCTGGGTCCAACGCTTCCACAATTCCCATAGAAACAACGCTATAAATCAGAGTCAGGTTTCAGGCCGGCCCTCAGAAGCCATGAGATGGGTGAACAATAGTTTTTCTCCACCCTGACAGACAACTCACATCCATCTTATATTACAAGACACTAAGGATGGTATTTGTTATTTCAGTAATCAGATTGATCACAACATAGTAGCAAACAACTAATTGAGTGAGTGTATAAAAGAGGTCAAGGAAATTACAACACACATTGCTTCGTTTATTCCACGCTCTTCTCTTAAATGACAATGACTCCTATATGCCTCGAAAACCCAATGAAAAGCAGTGTGATAGCCCCCAAGTAAAGGGCACTATTAGGCAAAGAAAAGGAGTTACAGAACAATAAAAATTTTTCCCTCCAAACCGGTGAGAAGTACAATTATTTTTTCTTAAGGAAATGTAGTTATTATAACTTTCAAGTAGTACAGTAACTCAAACTAAACAAAATGACATTGCCTGCAGTGGGCCACTTGGTTTCAGAAAGGCACAAAAATGCTTTCCCACACAGAATTACCTTGATGTATTCAGAGCATTACTCAGATTAAGTGTTATTTAGAACAATGAAGACACAGTACACGCAAACACATGTACCAGACAATATTTTTGAATGATACAATTAGATCATTGCAGAGAAAGTTTCCTTTTAAAACAAATTACAATGGGATTAATAAGCCAGATGGGAGCATTTACCTCTTTGGCTAGAACTTGCGAGTACTCGATATCCAGTTCATACAGTGTTTCAATGTGATCGCTGGTAAAAGCAATTGGAACCAAAAGAATATTCTTCCTCCCCCTCTCACAAAGCCCTTTGATAGTCTCGTCTGTTTGAGGACCTAGCCAGCGCATCGGACCAACCTATGAGAAAGGAGGATGAACGCCATGTTTATGACACATCATAGCCCACTGCCCTGGGCACACACACACCTCCCTCTAAGAGCGAGAGCCATACTTTACACCTGCTTTAATGGGTTTTTTTATTTCTACATTAAGCTTGAATACTTCTAGAAGTTGGTAGAATATAAATAACAATTTCCGTCATTACAACTAGAAACAATATATTAAATCAACAGAACTCAACTAGTCATTTGATTTCCCCTCCACTTTATTTGCTTACAGAGTTCTTTCCACCCACGGTGAGCAATCAGGCTACAGAACATTCTGTCTACAAGAGAGAGTCAAATCTCATCGTTTTATAACTAAGTCCTAGTTTAGACTTCCTCAAAAGAGCTGACCGTTTGCAAACCTGTGGGAGCCACCTACCTTGGACTGCCAAACCAGTCGGTAGGGGTTGGAGTAACCCAGCTTATCCATGACTCTCTGGACAGTGGCACCCACCTCCTGAGGATAGGGATCCCCTCTGTTGACCACCTGCAGCACAGACACACGGGCGTTCAGTCGGCAGCACCACGAAGGGTTCTGAGAAGCCTCCAATTGTGTGGTGAGATGGTGTGAGCCCTCAACCAAGCCCTCCCTTTCTGTCTTCTGCACTGACGACGACATGATCTGGACTCAATCGCCAAACTTCCTCGGGTCCATTTCTTCATCGGCCAGAGGAGAACACTGCACTCGGTCATCTCTAAGGTCCCTAAGAATATGTCCGATTCTATGTTCTACGTTATTCTTGGGAGAGTGACAACGTATAATGATGGGGGACGGGTCTCTTTGTCCTCCACCTGAAAGAGGGAAACGACACAGAAAAACTGGGCAGGAAGAGGCAACGTGGGATGGGACTTCTACCTTGGTAGTCACTTGAGTGGCTGATTTTAGAACAGGAATTGAAAGAGTGCTGTATGGACAATGTACAGAACTACCGAGTTTATGGGGACCAGGTAACAAAAGGGGTAAACGCTCGTGGAATAAGAGAGAGGAAAGCAGCAGCATATGGGTTCAGATTCCAGGCTCCTTAAGAACATGACCTGTGCCTCCTCATCCCTTTTCTCTCCCCACTCTTTCCACAATGGACTGTAGACAAATGCTTTGTGCACAGCGACTGTCTGATAAATGCTCCTGACAGTCAGAACAGCTTGTTAACACCTTTGGAAAGGTTCAGTAGAAATTTTAGTTCTACTGCTTTCATATTTAGTTGTGTAACGACTCCCTAACACCCTTACCCTGCTTTATTTCTTCCTATAACACATATTCCCTCCTAACATACCACACTATTTTCCTATGTTGTGTGTTTATTATATGATTCCCCTGCCTCTCTGGGGGCAAAGATTTCTGTCTATTTTGTTCATTCCCATGTCCTATGATAGTGGATAGAACAGTGCCTGGAATACAGTAGGTGCTCAATAAATACTGTCGACGTGAAATACTGATGAACTATTTTATGACAGTACTCAAAGTTAGTCAAAAAGCCATTAGAAACATAAATGTGGAAGGAATGAGGGAAATATGAAGTAGCCATTAGAACAGCACAGAAATAATTGTGACAGGCAAGATCCACTGATGGACGCTAAAATTAGTGGGCAAAAGGCCAAGGAACAACAAGACATTTGCAGAGTCTCAAAGCATTTCCCAAAGATATTTTTAATTACAAAGAGAAAAACAGTTACTTTACAATGGACAAATACAACAGACAGCACTTTAAACAAATAACCAAGGACCACACCAGCAGCAGTAAGACACAGTGACATCACACGCCCCTGACAGGATGGATGCCCTGAGAAGGACAGATCACCCCTGGGGTATTCTTCCCAATAATATATAACCTCAATCTAATCCTGAGAAAATACCAGACAAATCCAAATGGAGGAGAATGCTACAAAATAACTGACATCCACATATTCACTCTTCAAAAATATCAAGGTCACGAAAGACAAAGAAAGTATGAGGAACTGTCACAGACTGGAGGCTACTGTGGAGACATGACAACTAAATGCGATGTGGGATACTGGACTGAATCCTGCAACAGAAAAAGGACAACTGCGGGAAGAAGTGGTGAAATCTGAGTAGAGCCCGGCCTCCAGTTAACAGTGTCGACACTGCCCAGCTCTTCATTTTCATCACTGCACCATGGTTATGAGAGACGTGAACATTAGGCGAAGACACGTGAAGCATATATGGCAACTCTGTGTACTATTTTTGCAACTTTTCTGTAAGTCTAAAATTACCCCAAAATAATAAGCTTTTAAAAAGTCACTAAGGGCAAAAAAGAGTCATTAGAAGTAAATGTAGAGGAAAAGAAAAGTTTGCTAGATGGGTTTTCTTCCTCGACAGTCTCACTGTCTTCCCCACCCCTTCCCTATCCCCATGACTTCACGGCATTCCTCAGTCCCACACAGGCCTTGGAGCAGCAGAAAACCTGGAAGCAGTATGCTCAGGCCCTGGGGGGTGAGAGGAGGGAAGGCAGCACCTGGAACTGTTCATGTATAGAATGTGTTTCCTCCCTGCCCAGCTCAAGAGCTTCCCTTCTGGCACTTCAGACATGGCCTCATCACCTGAAGGACAGTTACAAAGAGGATGAGGTGGAGCAGGAGGATGGACATGTGAAGAGGATCTGCACAAACCAGAAAAGAGAATAGGAACTCTTAAAATACAATAGGCAGGCTTCCAGAAGAGAGAAATTCACCTCCAGAGCCACCTACTGCTTAGTTGAGATGTGGGAGTGGAAAAGCTACAAAGGGCTCGACCCTGGTGACCACCAGGTGGCAGTAAAAACCAATTAGAAGAGTGGCCCCAGACTTGCAGGTTAACTCCATTAACCTTGGAGTTAAAACCTTAATAACACCTAAGAAAATGTAATTCTCCACCTCTCTGGCTTTGAAAGCAATGTTTTTAGGACACAATGACAGTTCTGAGGCGATGAAATTGCTGCTTATTCCAAGCACTTCTATACAGCACACTAGCTTGACCACTCTTGTTTTCAAAAAGGCAACAGCCATGGCACAGATGCAGTATTTTAATGAACCCACAGTATACTACGATAAACTAAGGAGCAATCAGATCACAACTTGATACACTCTACATTCACTTGCCAAAATGTGGTCCCAAGTCTTAGCAAATTAAAAACTGTAATCACTTTCCGGAATTCAAAGAACTTGATAGGGGCTAGCTATCAAGTCTTGACAAAACAATGGGATGGAAAGCACTCGGTGTGAATGGAGGCCCTACAATTCAACACACTGAAACACCAGGCTGAGCTCCTACAACAGGGCAGGCAAAAGCAGTCTTCTTTTAACTGCCCCACTTACTAAAAATTCTTATATATGAACATATCTTCAAGTTGTCATTTTAAAGGGGTTCATTAAGACAGTATCTAGTCACAATATTATAATCTGAATTAATTGTTATTAGGCTTCAAGAAACGAGTCTAGTTAAATTAGCACCAAGTTAAGTCTGCAATTTTAGAATTCATCCTTGCACTGGGCTCGGGAAGTTATGGAAGCTGGGTCACATTTACACATTTAGAAATCGTCTACCCCAAGATCATCCAACAAAATGTTCTTACTTACAGACATTGGCAGTGAGTGAGCAGAAAAAAGAATGACCACCTCGCTTCTCTTCTCAAGTGGAAAACGGTCCAGTTCTTTCAGAATGTGGTCTGCAAAGCACTTCGGTAATACCAAGAAAGGAAGGATAAGGAAGAAGTGGGAAGAAAGAAATAGAAGGAAAAGAAAATATTTTTAAAATGAGAGCTACAACCAAAATCTCACAGCAATTCTCAAAAATTGGAACTCTCTTTTAAAAAAATTGCAAACAGTACAGTCTCCTCTTGCTTTGGTTTATCATCAAAATGGCTCATAACAGTTTCAGGAGCCTAGGGAATTTGATGGGAAACTTCTAAAGCTCGCTAATGGCTCACTGAAAATGAATGCTCTGGATGTGCTTCCCCTCGGGAGGAACAGGGCACACTTCCAGATGGAAAGGAAACACAGATGGGAAGAAGTTGTTTTAAGATCTCTCATTTGCTCGGTGAGCAGGAAAACAGCTTACAGGGTCTTTCTAAATCTTCCTTAGTTTGGCTTTTAGGCATATCACATTAAAACACATTAGACAGAAATAGCAGAGGAATAAGAAAATACTCTTCTATTTTTATGACCTTTTCCGTCTGAGCCCAGTATCCTCACTAAGTCAATCTTCATAACAACAGACGAGAAGTGGTACAACCTCATTAAATTCACAGAGGTGGGAGGATGCAGTGACCTGGGGTCCCATCAGTCACATCTGTAGAAATTGGGCTACAACGCAGGCCCCGCCTCCTCCTCCAAATCTCTGTCAGCCAGACCAGTGAATTCCAGCGTCTAGCTGGCACTTGCTGATTCACATCAATAGGTGCTGAAATACCAGATCTGAAGAGGCTTTCTTTCATCTTATACTTTAATCATTCTTTGTCATTTAACTTACAAAGCAAATGCTACAAAGGACATTAATGGGTCAACTGACAAAAGTGGAATATAAATGTAGGTTAGATAAATCTAAGTATCTATGTTAAGTTTACTGAAGTTGAATATTGTATCATGGTTACGGAAGAGAATATACCTGCTATTTAGGTATAAAGGGTGATTTTATATATTTTACTCTCAAAAGGTTCAGGAGAAAATATATGTATATATACACACACACATACATACACACACACACAGGATGCAAATGATAAAGCAAGTGGGATTCATGGTAATAATATGTGAATCTAAGCAAAGAGTCAAGTTCCTCATACTATTCTTAGTCCTGTAATTTTTCTGCATGTTTGAAATTATTTCCAAATAAAAAGGTTTTTAAAAACTTATAAAGGACAATTTACCAGAACCATGTACATTTGTACTTGTTGGTATTTTGATATATCAGTGGTTAATACTATAGGAAGAGCAAATTATCCCCTAATCAATATTAAGATATTATTAATCTTTCTGGACCCTCAAAATTTGGTAAATAAATGCACTAAGGTACAAAATGGTACCTAGAGAGTTATTTCTCTTTTCAAAATTTATATTTTACCTACAGAGTAAATCTGATAAGATTAGATACAAACAAAAACAACATTTTCTGGTGCTCTTTGCAGTGCTTGGAAACTAAGGATGCTCAGAAAGGACTGTTTCTGGACTAAAGCCTAGACCAGGAGGCCCACTGTAAAGTTTACAGAGGAGCCCAGAAGATTCATTTACTCCAATTACTCCACCACTAGATGAACAGCAATATTAGAGACGACAGTAGTAAAATGACTATTTTGAGTATTTACTATGTATAACAAGTAGAAATGTAGATTAAAAATAATATTTTTAGTTTTAGTTGTTAACTATATTTTTAGTTTTAGTTTAGGGTTTGTTTTTAATTTCTGCTAGATATCAAATCTCCTCAGATAATCTACATAATATTAAGAATAAAGTCTATCTATAAACTTTTGTTTCCAAAAAATGTCAGTATTTTTCCTTTTCTCATCTTGCAAAACTGCAAGCAGAAACACAATTATTTATGGCTTACAACAGACTCTAAGCCATCAGCCAAACTGAGGAGCTGGGGGCAAGCAGAAGTGCTATTTAAATCATCTAAAATCCATCTGCGGTATTTTCTATGCGCAATCCCTCTGCAGAATGAAAGAGGCAGGGGGCTCTCAGAGCCTTCAATCACATCATCTAGGAGGGTAGATAAATGCCTCTAAAATTCCCTTTCATTTTATGAACTGAGATTTCCTCAGTTAAGAGACCCTTCCATCTTTCTGCTTCCCCCCTTTTCAAAGGGCTGAATTTTAATGCAAATCTAATTACTCACTCGATCAGGGCAGGCAGATGCTGTGCAGATCCCTCGTTCTCTGCTACCACATGTCAGTGCTGACCTGAAACACCCCTCATTTCCAACTACAGGCCTCGAAGAGCAAAAGAGGGCACACTGGAGCTCCAGGCGGCACTGCCTGGACCCAGCAGAGTAAACGAGTGGGGGAACACCACACCAAGACCAAAACTACACCCATCCCTAAGGGAAGGCACCTGCTTTTCATTTCTACTTAAAACTGGATTTCAGTCTAAGCATTAACCCTTGCCTTCATCTCTGTGCCTAAGGAACGCTGTCTGCTCCGGGGAGAGCTGGCCTGCTTTTAACAATGTCTAGCACCATCTAGTGGTTACAGATTTTAACGACTCCAGGCTTTTTAAGTTAAGCTGGTATTTTGCCAGTTAGAGAAGGTCCAAGGAATGAAACATAAACTGGATGAAATCTAAATCACTCAGTATTTCTCCTACCTAAACTAACTCAAAGGCAGACCGAACAATACTATATTTGTATGATTTAGGGCAATTACCCACAGCACTCTGATATTCAAAGGGCAAAAAAGTATACAATAAACACCACTTCAAAGCCATTGGCTTTAGAATTGTAGTTTTAAGGGATTCTCCTAAAATCATCTACTAATATAAATATTATAAATATAATTGTGTAGGAGAAATTTGAAATTTCTTCTAATAAATGAAACTTTCTCAATTGAAATAAACGTATTTTCATGTTTCAGAACACGTAGATTCATTGCTTTTAAATTTTTTTAATCTTTTGACATTTTAAAGGATTTAGAAAATAGACGATTTATTTGTCAGTCATTCAATCTATGAATGTGAATTAGCTGAAACACCTCACATAATCTTTAACATTCTTCTGGTCACTGGGAAATACAAAACTCAAAATATAAATCTGCTACGGTTTGTGACTAACGATATTAATCTGAAGAAAAAAAGAATCTAACCGTTACCTTTAAATTTATTTTCTCTTGTCATAATAAATCAAGACTCTAATACGTTAATCCCCAGAACCCAATTTAAGCAAGAGAACTACAGTACAGCTCAGAAGGACCCCCACAAACCAGGCAAAGACAAGAATCTGACCTGCACCAGAAGCTGGGGAGACAGGGGCTGCTGGCAGGTGCTGGCTTACCTGAATGAGAAGGGGATGTGTGGGCCACCTGTCAATAGTGCTCCACTTCATCGTAGGCTTCTTTCCCACTTCATTATAGTATCTGTAAATGGCATTTAAGCTGCTGCCTGAAATATACAGGGGGCCGCTTAGTAGACGCATGTTGATTATGGTGAAAATAAAAAACAGACTAGTAAAGGCAGTAATTATAAGTTCAAAATAGGTAACTGCTTCTATACTGAATCAGTGTAATTACAATCATCTCAATACTCTAAAATGCAGATAGATTTAACTACCCTGCAAGTGAAGATTACTAAAGAGCAATCAATTTCAAACGCCTTTAGAAGATTATTGAGGCCATTTCTAGTGAGAAACACGATGGAGGTGGATTTACAAAATATAAGTAGTCGTTATTTGCAGGGACCAAGTCTTTCACTCGAAAGTATGTTAAATTTTTTTTCCCATTATGAAGGTAATCAACCCCATTACAGAAAACGTAGGGGGTGAGTAAAAAAGGAAAAAAGAACCTGGCCATTATCCCAGCATGCTAATACAAGTCACTGTTTTATTCTAGCATAGTTCTTTTCAATTATTTTTCTTTATAGCTGTTTTGTTTTACAAAGTTGTAATTTTAGTAGATATGCAATTTTGTATCCTGAATATTTGGGCTATTTTTACTTAACATTATAAGAGGCACATTTCCCACATTACAATAAAAGCTTTATAACTCATCTTTTTAATGGCTGGTTGATGAGAAGAGCAGCTTATGGAGAGCAGCTGATTGAAGTTTCCATGAGCACTCTCTATTTTTATCTGCTCCTACTAAATTATCATCATTCCCTAGAATAAGTTAAATGGATACCAAATCTTCACAGGTAATCTAACAAAACTTGTATTTCTAAGCAAGAGGTAGAAATCAGGAAAATTCAAAGACTAAAGGAAGGCAGATGGTACCAACCTTATGCAACTTTTTCCTGGCCTAGGGTAGCCGGCAACAGGGCCAAGCCTTAATCCTATGAAACCAATCCCAACACAGGGCCTCTTCCTCAATCTTAACACAGGGCAAACCTTCCAAAACATTTCCATGCTTCCAACACCAATCCACTGGTTTCTCTAACTATGAAAGCTATTAATCTGTTAGGTCTCTAAATTAAAATGCTAGTCAGGACAAAGCCATATTTAAATCAAATGTACTCTTAGGCTAAAACTCAATTTTCAAAAAATAAATGAGTTCCATTTTGGTGAGTAGAATACAAGTCAGATAAATCCAAATTGCATCCATTCCAGGTTCAAAAACAATCTCTCCAGAAATCACAAAGTAGTCGACACCATATTCACACTGCAAACCACATTTTACAGATGAATATCATTTTCAGATGTTCAAAAGGACTTCTGAAACCCACATTAGTTCTACCGGGTCACTCAGAAACACTGGATGAACCACCAGAAGTAGTAATTAAGGGAAAACAGAACTAAAAAAATTGCTTGTGATTGATACATAGAATCTACTGGCTCTGCCACAACGATGTGTGTCTAAATGATGTACAGGTAAACAACACTCTGGTGGCCTCAAAGAAAGAATGTACTTCCCAAGGCTGTCAGATCCCTGAAGTGAAGATATACCTGCCCCTTACACGTGAGAGGTACTGGAGAACAACTACACAGACACTGACGTTCTACACACCAGTGGAGCCAGCTGTCAAATGAAATCCGCAGTCAACCCTTTGTCATATGAATAACCATCTTCTTAACTTGTCTAATTTCGAGAGCAGACATTTACATGTCGAGGTATATTTTTTAAAGCAAGGCAAAAGTATAGCTTAGAAATTTATAAAATCTGATTTCTTCTCCAGTAGATTACCTGACATTTTGAAGCTGCAGGGGTACATTTCCAAAAGAAATCACAGTTCAAACTCCTGAGGGTGTCTGAGAACTCAGGCGTTTTCACAGGTGCTTTGAACAAATATTTAAAGCACACAACAGGCTTTGAATATGTGTTCCAGTAGTTTTGATTCTCCTTATAGATACAGAAATGATATATAATAATATACAAAAGCAATTTGAGAGTAAAAATGTGCTGACCTCAATCCTTGAAATACAATGAAATGTATTTGTGTAGAAGGAAAATGTATTTGTGTGTGACAGTAGAAGCTTTACTTACAATTAATGATAGAGATTGGCAAACACAGATTATTCTCCAGCTCCAGTTAAATATATAAGAAACAACAAATAGTAATATTTTCCAAAATCTAGAACACTAAGAGAAGTTTACAAAGGAACCCCTCACTGGGCTTTGGTTTAACCAGTAACCAACCCATAACTGAAACATAACAAAAAAATACCAATATTTCCAATGTTATATGAGCACCTCTGCTTTCAAAATGAAAGCAGCTATCATCTTTGCTACATTAATAAGAATATTAGGGTAGCCATAAAAATAAGGTTTATTACACAAACGTAGAAAGTGGCTTAAGGTTCATTACTGATCTATTACATAACTGCACTAAAGCATGGAACACTAGCAGCCACTGCCTTCCACCCACCATTTGTAATTCTCAGCAGACTGGCCAATAACTCAAGGGACAGATGAACCATGAGATTTCAAATGGACTGACTTGAACTCTCGTGTTTAAAGCAGATATGCTGGATTTGCCATTCAAATCGAAAATGACTTATTCTTTCATTCTGCACTCAGGTTCTCTAGTTATTTCTGCCAGGGCCACATCTACCTTCCCACTGTCAAAGAGAAGCCCTTACCTGTGGTAGAGCAGCTGTACTGTGGATACTGTGTGAAAGCAATAGCCCTTTCAAGCCCATCTCTCTCCATCTCTTCAATTGCTTCTTCTGTTAAAGGATGGACATACCGGAATCCAATATAGTATTTGTGAGGGGCTATTAGGAAGCATGCGTGGAAAGGAGAAAGTATTAATCTTTATACAGATCCCTTGGAATCACCAAACACAATGCAATGCCCACAACAAAGAACAGTTAACCTAATTTCCTGTGATGCTGATAATGTGGCAAGTTTAGAATATTCCTTGGATCTTACCCAGGCTTCCTTCAGCTAGTACATGGACTTGTCATCACTATTTTCTGGGATCAATGTCCCTGTCCCGACACACACACCTTTACTTAGCACTTGGTTTTTAAAACTCAAGCTTCTGTGCCTTACTCTCTGCTCTTGGCTGAGATAAGAGAGACTCAAGAGAAGGGAGGAAAGAACTAGCACTTATTCTTAAAGTGTAACCTCCTCTTAGGTACCAGATACCAGAATAGAAATTTCACTTTTTTTTTTTTCTCATTTAGACCCCATTTTTCAGATAAGGAAACAGAGACTCTCAAAGGTTAATGAACCTGCCCAAAGTCACACCTAGCAGATGGTGGGGCTGAAATTATAACATGGGTCTCCTCACCCCAAAGCCCATGCTCCTTCCATGCCCCCAGCCTGCTTCCACCAGCTGAGTTCCCTTAGACCCCAGGGCACCTAGTCTGCATAAAACTAGGGATACTCACTAAAAGTCCATTGATAACAAATGACTGAAATGATTCTCATTTAATACATGAAAAAAATCCAACAACAATTCTTAAATTGGAGGCACCAACTGGGATTTAAAATAACTGTTCTTGGCACCTAAATGGCCCAAGTCAGTGCGTGTCTCTGTGTTCCTTCCCCACCACTTTACTAATTCCCTCTCTGCCTCCTCTTTTATCCTCTTGTAATTTTCCCCCTATGTTGTAAAAACATCTGCAACCACACAATTCCTCAGGCATTTATAAAATCATAAAACTGAAAGTATCCTAAAGTTACCCAGTTTTGTGTCCTTGTCTTTTTTTTTTTTTTTAAAGATTTTATTTATTTTATTTTTCCCCCCAAAGCCCCAGCGGATAGTTGTGTGTCGTAGCTGCACATCCTTCTAGCCGCTGCATGTGGGACTCGGCCTCAGGATGAACGGAGAAGTGGTGCCTCGATGTGCACCCGGGATCCGAACCCGGGCCACCAGCATCGCAGCGCGCGCACTCAACCACCAAGCCACAGGGCCGGCCCTGTGTCCTTGTCTTATCATAGAATTACACCTAACTTATACCCAGGGATGATATGGAAAATACTACATAAACATTAAGTAACAGTAAACCTAAGATGACATTACTGTTCAAGCATTAGCAGGGGCATTATATATACACACACACACATAATGTTTTACATATATAAAATATATAAATATAAATAAAACCTTCCTCAATAACTTGACCCCGGGAATCGTGAATCAATGGAGCATGTTACCAAAGACAGAAGCAAAATACCGATGGGAGAAAGAAGCACGTCTGTGCACGGGAAGGACAGTCTGATTAGATATTCTCTGGTTGGAGTCTACAAAGAGGAAGGAAGGGCATAAACAGAATCATCTAGGCCACCAATTTTGTGGTCTTTTGCATAAAGTATGGTGAACTGCAGTTAAAACACAGCAGAGGGGGACCCTGCAAGCCAACCCCAAACGACTAACTGTTCAAAAATTTTGTGGTTCATGCTAAACTGCCAACTATCACAATCTCAGCAAGTACATTTTTTTTGTGTATGTGTGTGAGGAGATCAGCCCTGTGCTAACATCTGCCAATCCTCCTCTTTTTTTGCTGAGGAAGACCGGCCCTGGGCTAACATCTGTGCCCACCTCCCTCGACTTTATATGGGACGCCGCCACAGCATGGCTTGCCAAGCAGTACGTCGGTGCACACCCGGGATCCGAACCGGCAAACCCCAGGCCGCCGCAGCGGAGCGCGCGCACTTAACCACTTGCGCCACCAGGCCGGCCCCACAGCAAGTGCATTTTTAAGGAGCTCTTGGTGATATGAGCTGAGGTTGAAGTGGAATCTGCTTTCTAGTCTATTTTGAAGCAATACAATCATCACATTGACATAATAAGAGCCGCCAGAGCTGCAGGTCAACCAGCTCCTCACGTGCTCTTTTCACCTGTCCGGTATTTGAAAGTTGCAGCCTAAAATGCCTGGCGTCTGGGAGTTCCTCAAATACTGCAGCCTAAGACAGGTGGAGAGGCTGCCCTCACAGATAAAGGCAGGGTGGTGACCACATTTTAAAGCGAGAGACAGTCGAACACTCTGGAAAGAACAGATAATGCTTTCTAAACTGTCCAATTAACGATGGCCTGCAGAAACGTATTGTAGAAAAAGTGACCATGTGCTCTCTCCAACTGGGCCTATACTGAGGAAATGACAAGAGTTCACGAAGGCTCCTTGCCGGTCGGGACAGATCTCCCTCTGTAGCTGGCTGTCCCCAGCAGGAGCACAGCGAGAAGGAGCCTCCTGGATCTAAACCAGCACCACACCCCGTGGGCACATCTGGCCAGACTGACTTCAAAACACATGACTTGCTGGCCTGGCCTAGTCTACCCTCAAAGCGGCTGCTCAGTGAACACTCTCGGGTGAGAACAACAAAAAGGAAAAAAAGGAACAAACAGAAAAACCAGATTTTTAAACAGTAAAACTTCATTAATTTCCAGCCCATTAGTTTAGCATGTACAATAGTTCCAATGTCTTATCTGTACATGACTGAGAGAAGTTTGAAATATACAGCATAATGCCTTTTAATTTGTAACAGATCATGAACCCTATGCCTACGATGAATTATAACAAAAGTTCACATTTAATGAATTTTTGTCATGTACCATGCAGCACAGTAATGCCTTCCACAACTATCTTATTTAATTCTCACAATGATTCTAGGAGTTAGGTTCTGTTCTCATCCCCATTTTCAAAATGAGGCTTAGTCGGGTGAGTAATCTGCCTGAAATCATACAACCAGGAGGGCGGAAGCCAGCTCCATTTGAACAAGAACCCATGCTCCTCTCCATTATGCATCTTGCAAAGAACAACTGAATTATTCTACTGAGTAGCACTTACCTACAACTTCACTAAAAGTAGTCATAATCTACATAACTAAACTTTTTTATATTTTGAGATTTAGACTTTTCATGAAATAATTACACTTCTCATCTCTTTCTTTCTGTATTCCCTAAATTACTGCAATGCAGCATAACTATATTAAACCAATTCCAAGTTGTATTCCCTCATATACAGTCATGCGCCATATAACTTTTCAATCAACAACAGACCACGTATACAACGGTGGTCCCATAAGATGAGTACCACATAGCCTAGGTGTGTAGGAAGCTATGCCACCTAGGTTTGCGTAAGTACACTCTATGATATTCATACAATGAAATCACCTCACGACACATTTCTCAGAACGTATCCCCATGGTTAAGCGGCACATGAATATAATTCACTGTATTAGTTAATTGGTCAATTCTCTGCAAAGCCAGTGCAAGTCTCAAAATTTCTATACTGGCTACCAAGCAACAACCACTTTCCTAAAAAATGAGAGCATGAAGCATTTTTATCTGTTTGTAATCATCACTTTTTGCCTAAAGAGAACTTTTCCAAACAGACATAGTTCAAAAGTAAACTTGAATAATTTTGTAGGGAAGAAAGTGTAACAAGAGAGGAGGAATGAGAAAGAGACGAAGAGAGGGAGAAAGAAAGAAACCAGAAAGCAGGCAGGAAAAGCAGCACAAAGCAGGGAGGGAGGAAGGGAACTGACTGCTATACCCACCCCAAGAGGCACCTGGGTCTGCATCGCCAAGCTTCAGGTCCACTCGGCAGAGCGAGAGAAGCAGGACAAGGGACTTCTTTCCAGGCAATCTGGATGAGCCCCTGAGAAGCCACAGAGCCAGACCTGTGATCTTCTTGGTCTTCAATGCAAAGCTCCCCCAAAGAAGTTTCCAAACCTCGAGGCTACTTCATGTTTCCTACATCCACACTCTGTGTGTCATCAGCCCTCATAGACGTTTTGTAGAGCATCTCTGCAAAATGTCTTCAAAAGATTTTCTCTCTGCCCCTCAAGCAGACCAGCCTGCAGCAGCAAGGTCCCACTAGACTGGAAACGCCTTGTAAGTAGAAACCATGCTTTTTGACTTTGAATAGCGGCATCAAACAGTGCAGGGCACTCAAAGGGCCACTGATGAATGAATGAGTGGGTGGTCTTGTGCCTCACTAAGGACCACTACCATACCGCCAAAGCAGGCCTGCCAAAATAATTAGGTGGTCATCCACCACACAGGAAAAAGCAGTAATTTAACTTGCCTGCCTCAGAGAGTCCCAACCATGGGCCATAGAGGATGGTGATATGCCAAATGGTCATCAGTACCAACGTCCTCCCAAGACCAGGCCCTGGATGAGGTTCCAAGATCCAGAGAAACCAAAAGTACCCCCCAAGAGAATTTACTCCTTGCCTCAGTGAAAACTACCAGGAAAGTCAGCTCCACGAAGGTAAGGGTGTGACTTATTAACTACTTTATCCCTTGTCACTATACCTGACATGTGGTCAGTGCTTGTAAGTATCTGGTGGTGGTCGGACGGAAGAATGGATGGATGTGGGAATTACTGGATGAAAGAGTGCACGAGTGAGTGATCAGATGGGTAAGTGAATGGAACAAAAAAGGAGGAAAGATTTCTTGTCACCTTAGTAACAATCTAGTGACTGAACAGGCAAGCCACTGAGCTGATTTGTGCTTCATGGATACCCTAAATTTATCCCCAAAGTTATAATGAAAAATAACTTTTTTTTTCCTATAAGTCTCTATAAGAATGCTTAATAACTGATTTTTCTTTAAAAATTACTCCTACAACAATCTTGACTATGAAAATATGAAGTAGATATTATTATTCTTTGGTCCCTATCAAAGCAGGGGATAATTAATCCTAGACTCTAGATGCTTGTAACTTCCTCTCTTTGTACTTCCTCTCTTTGGCCACATATTAAAATGATCATATGATCACACAGTCAGAACACCAAGTGATGTAAATTTGTAGAGCAGTCATTTGCATAGAAAGGAATTACAGAACACTTGAAAGCTATGCTCTAAACCAGACTGTCCGGTATCAGGTACGAGTTGTGTGACTTCAGTCAAGTTACTTAACTGTATCTGTTCCCTCATCTCTACAACGGAGGTAACACCTACCTTAACCAGTCATGGTCTGAACTGAATTACATCCCTTAAACACTCCATGTACTAAGTACGGTGTTAGATGTTCTTGATCATTATTTTTTTTTTAATTTTTTTTATTTATTTATTTGTCCCCCAAAGCCCCAGTAGATAGTTGTATGTCATAGCTGCACATCCTTCTAGTTGCTGTATGTGGGACGCAGCCTCAGCATGGCCGGAGAAGCAGTGCGTCGGTGCGCGCCTGGGATCCAAACCCGGGCCGCCAGCAGCAGAGTGCGAGCACTTAACCGCTAAGCCACGGGGCCGGCCCTCTTGATCATTATTAACAATTCCTATTAGAATGGGAATTTGGCAAAAATTGGCTTATTATATAAACTTTGTATTTCAAAAAATAATGATAATAATATATATAAAAAATAATAAAATGATCAGATGTTTGATAGTAAGTGGGACACTGGGTTAAATCCAGGCCATTCGATGGGACTCTTTCCAGGCCACCCTGGGAGGCCGAGGCCATCACCTTCCTGCCTGGTCTGGAAACCCAGCAGCCTCACCAGAGAGAGGAGGAGGTGGAAGGCACACCTTCCATCTGTATTGCTTTCTAAGGCTGACAGCTCTACGGGGGTCCTTTATGGTGATGAGTACTATACTAACACATCCACAGAAAAAATGGCATCTGCTTGCCTCCCTTTTCCACTGAAGACAGCGTAGCAATTGCAGATCTGATTCATGCTAAACCTTTTATTATGATAAACTGTTAATGACCAGACGGTTTGTTCTCTGTCAAGTAGGTGTGAGTAGAGGTCAGCCAAGTTTCCCTCTCCAAACATTTTACAAGATACATCGTGGCACGTGTGGCTGAACTGTATAAGAAATGCCCCTGAGCCACAACCGAAGGCAGGAAGCAAACCTAATATTCAGAAGCGCAATTGAACAATTTTCCAAGTGAGATGATCTACTGAGGGCTAGAGCCCTTTGTCCCTGCACATGATGGGAAACACTGGACCCTGAGAGCAACTTGAGCTGACGTTCAATGATGTCTTCTCAGAGAAGGAAATGCTTTTGGTCCTACCTAGCACGGCTGCTCTTGGAGGGTGGCCACTGTGTCACACTCCTGTCCTGATCCTGAAGCCCTAAAATGTATCTGCAATTAATGTATTTCATGTGTCCTAAGCTGCACGTTTTTTGTTTTAACATTCCTCATATTGGTCTGCCTCTACAACAGATACTGTTTTAAAATTAACTGGAAAAGTTTTTTGTGTCTCATATTATATAAGGACAATGTGTGACCTGCACTCAACGGCGTCTTGAACGAGATTAAATATGCATTTACAGTTCATTCCTGCAGTGTTTCATTCTGCATGTTATCATTCTGTGTTAGACGTTCTCAGAGGACAGCTACCAACTGCAATGCTCTTTTTAGTATCACATCCGATAAGGCACTTAAATGCCTCACAATGGTGGTATTGCCGAGAGCCGACTGCTGCAAGTTGCTTCGAGTCCCATGGCTGCAGCGATAGCCAGCTAATTGTGCTCTAAATGTTGATCTAATTAGCTATTCACACAGAAAGAAAAGGCAATAGCAGCAGCCTCAATCCATTTCCAAAAGACTTCTTTCCAGGGCATGATATATGCACCTGTTCTCCATGATATGTAGCCTCTTCCTATTAATCTAGCTCAAATTAACACACACCTCAAACTTCCTTTTGAAACTAATGTTCCAAATCTTCAGCTTTTTTATTTGCAACATAAGGAAGTAATAGAAAAGGCTATACAGCCAAGGACAAAGGATAATGCCTCGAGAACTGAGTTAAGTGACCCTGTATGACATAGGAACTCCCACAAATAGAGAGCTGCCAATACAAAGAACTGCATTTGGCATCCAACAGGGTTTTGAATTTCATAACTATTTTGAAAGAAAAAACCCTAGGGAGCTGTTAATTAAGAAACACTGTACCTGTGTGCGGGGACAACTCATCTAGCAGCTTCACCATGCCTTCTCCTTGCTTGGAAGTCCACATCTTGATGGGGGATCCGCCTCCGATTCTGCGGTACTGCTCCTGAATTTTGGGGGTTCGGCGTTTGGCGATGATTGGTGCCAGCTTACTAAATCATTTAATATGTAGGTAAGTGGATGTTATTCCACCTTAGCAAACTCAGAAACATTTTCTTCTCAATAACAAAAAAGATAAGAGAAATTTTAAGAAGGCCTAACAAGATCAAGTCTTTAAAAATAGAAGCTTGAGGTCATTGACAACAGACAGCAATGTGGCCTAGATGAGAGAGACAAAACTGGACACTCTCTGAGAAGTAGCCACCTCTGCCCCACTAGTCGTTCTAGCAGCACACCCCAAAGATTCAGGACACCAAACACCTGTGCAGAGACGTTGGACGTGTGCTAGCTACTGTCTTCACACCTCTTGATCCTGAACCCAGCAGGAACCGGCACATATAAAATATTAGGAAGCATACATTCCTCTTAATTTAAGAAAATGCACATTAATCCTATAGATATACTTGCATATGTAAGCAAAGATGTGTGCAAAAGAATGTTCACTGTAACACTGTAAACAACCTAAGTGTGTGCATGTGTGTGTTTGGGTATGAACGGACTATTTCTGCATGTAACAGTGCTGATCTCCAGGGGGGGTACCTGGGAGGATAGAGTCCAAGGTGAAAGGAACATTTGCTTTTTACTATAAACACTTTATTCTATTTGCATTTTTTATCACATGCATGTATAAATTTTTCATTACAAAAACCTGTTTTAAAAGAAAAAGGAGAGGGCCGGCCCCATAGCTTAGCGGTTAAGTGCGCGCGCTCTGCTACTGGCGGCCCGGGTTCAGATCCTGGGCGCGCACCAACGCACCGCTTCTCCGGCCATGCTGAGGCTGCGTCCCACATACAGCAACTAGAAGGGTGTGCAACTATGACATACACCTATCTACTGGGACTTTGAGGGGGGCAAAGAAAAAAAAAAGGAGGAGGATTGGCAATAGATGTTAGCTCAGAGCCGGTCTTCCTCAGCAAAAAGAGGAGGATTAGCATAGATGTTGACTCAGGGCTGATCTTCCTCACCAAAAAAAAAAAAAAAATTTCAAAAGAAAAAGGAGAGAAGGAAGGAGGGAGGGAAGGATGAAAGGATGGACAGCAACAATCCATATTCACAGTACAAATGAATAATCATCACTGCTTCCCTGAGTGCTAATCGGCTGTGAAGTGCCAAGTACAAATATATCTTTAAAGATCTGTAAAGGTACTTCAGCCGTGTCAAGATAACTGCAATCTCCAGAGCTCTGGGGAGGAGAGGGCTCAAGGAGAACCTCACTAACTTGCTCTCTCTCTCCCCTGCAACTCTTTAAATAGCACATCCTTCTTATATCTAATAGGAAATAATAATGCTGCTCTAGCCACTACCAGACACACATTAAAACCATTTATTTTTTTAAAACTACACAACTGAGATACAGGTAAGGCAAAATGCACTGCATAAGTTATGAATAAGTACAGGTGTTTATATGTATCTTACTTTTGAATAGGAAGTGTCATGAGGTCTCGGTCCAAGAAGAGCCTCAGAAGGAAGTCATGAACTTCTCCAAGGGTTTCAGGGCCTCCCATGTTTAGCATTAATATTCCAGTTTTCGGCTTTCTACATAAAATAAAATGCAACAGTTGACTTGTAACACTTACTGTTTTCCTTTAGGGTAGAATCTTGGTTCAGCTAGCAAACTCTTATCTAATCTGCTCGATGCAAAGGTAAAAACCTACAGACCTTTTCACAGCCACCACATGGCTACCTATCTGGGAACGCACAAGGCCTCCGGTTCTGCTCCGTCCCAGCTCACACTCTGACCTTCGTCTCCTGCTCCAACCACAGCACCAGTCTTCAATGGGCTCGAAATGTTTCCCTATTAAACTGTCAGCCCTGAACAAAGATCCCAATCTTTGGGGACTGAGAGTCAAGATAGAAATCCAAAGTTGTCCTGAGGCTGAAGCACCTGTTGATGTGAATGCCTTATGAATACAAAGGTCACTTGACCTCTCCAAACATCAGTTTCCTCATCTGTAAAACAGAGTCCACCACCTACCTCAAACGGTTGTTTTGAGAATTAAATGGATAATGTACTTAGTCACTTACCATGATCTGGCACACAGTAAGTTCTATTATACACAGAGAAGCCATTAAACCTGCACAGCATACCAACCCATCTCTCACTCTGCTCCTTTCTCTTTAGTCAACTATTAAATTAAATTATTACTGACAAATTATTTCTTGCTACTCTGCTTCCTTCTCAGAGCCTGCCTTCTTCTTACCCCTTCTTCAGTGTCTCCTGCTATAATAAACTACAGTTCTCTCTTTACACTCACCTCCCCATCCTTCACCTAAATCCACTGCTTAGGTAATTCCCATAAGAAACTGCTCTAACTTACTCAAATTAGTCCCAGGCTAAAGAATCAGGCACTGTTTCTTTATGAATAAGAAGAATGAATAACAAGAAGCAAAAAGAAAGCAAAACTCTGTAACAAAAGTTCTAAGTCAAGCAGCTTCTGGGAAGTTTAAAACAAAAGGACGATGCAAAAATGTACACTTCTAAAATCCAGAGCAGCTCTGGAGCCTACACAGCCCAGAGTGAGCCAGGCCAGGATGAGCTCTCTATGCCTCAACCTCGCCAGGGGGCAAAGTGAAGCCAGAGCGGACCAAGTGCCTTCTGCACACTTCTGGGAGCCACCAGAAGACCATGACTAGAGACTCGGAACTATGAGGTCAGAGCCTGAGAGGGACCGTGGAGAACTGGAGGCCTTGTGTGTTGCCACGAACGGCAGTCACAGACGGCAGTGAAAGAGTCTGCAGGTGGGGAACTAAAGGCCAGGGGGTGTTCCATTCATTCCTTTTTTCTTTATTTTGCATTAAAAAAAATTTTAGATATAATTCACACACCATAAAACTTGCCATTTTGAACTGTACAATTCAGTGGCTTTTTAACTCCTCAACGTTTTCACCACCCCAAAAAGCAACCTTGTACTTGTCAGAGCCATTCCCCATTCACCCTCCCCCTCACCCCTGGCAACCACTAATCTACTTTCTGGGTCTATGGATTTGCCTATTTAGGATATTTCATAGAAACAGAATCATATAATATGTAACCTTTTGTGTCTGGCTTCTTTTACTTAGCATAAAATTTTCAAAGTTCATCCATGTTGTAGCCTGAATCAGTACTTCTTTCCTTTTCATGGCTGAATAATATTCTGTTGCATGCATCTACTCTCCATTCACTCTTGATAAAACAGCTAAGAAATAACTAGCCTGAGGTTTATCTAAAACACCATTATTACAACAAATGCACTTTCTAAATCTCCTCCATCAAGGCCACCTCTAGCTACTGCAGTGACTAAACCAATCCTGTTGCGATGGCTCTCCTTTGGAAGACCATTCTTATTGTGTTCTAAAACTAATGATATTATGATGACATTCTAATTGCAATTTTAAACAACTGTTAACAACATTTGGCAATAATAGGCAGTGGAGTGTGTCAAATTTATACAGGTGGAAACTGTTTTCTTGATCAAATACATTGTAGGTGAATGAAGTGAAAATCTGAATACTTAACCTAAATTTTCAAAATAAGAACTAATTCCTGGGGAAAGGGAAATGTTGCATAAAGTCAGGGATTTTCTAATTTAGACCTCATTATAAAAATTAACTAATTTAATTTTTTAATTAGTTAAAAATCACTGTCTTAGACCAGGATTTCCCAACCTCAGCACTATTGACATTTGGGGCTGGATAATCCTTTGTTGTGGAGGGCTCTCTTGTGCACCATAGGAGGTATAGCAGCATCCCTGGCCTCTACTTACTAGATGGCAATAGCACACACTCTACCACTGTGACAACCAGAAATGTCTCCAGACATTGCCAAACATGTCCCAGGGTAAAAAATGCCCTCCCAACCCGCTCTGGAGAATCACTGTGTTAGAGGCAGGGGATTTAATCTCCTTTTTACTAAACCAAGTAACTGCTTTGAAGATGTCATTGTTCTATAACTTTTCCACCCCCTCTGACCAGGAGTCCTATCAAAGAATTAACAAACTTGTGTTTAGTTTTCTTTTCTTGATACCTGAAAATTTCAGATTCATTATATTGTGAAACTGTAATATTCCCCTTATCTTTCTGCTTAGACCACCAGTGTTCTCGTGGGATCCTGTCTTTCACCCTCAAAATCTGTGACTCACAATAAATTAAGGGCATTTTTCCATGGATTGCTGCCAGTTAACAGATTACTGGTTAAGAAACCCGAGGCTAAGAGACTTACCTAAGCCACAGAGGGTATCAATGTGCAAAAGGGATTTAGAACTGCTTTTCATCTATAACACCTGAGCTCAGAATAAGAGTGGCTTTAAATGGGACATTACTCTGCCCTGCAAACCTATGTTTTGCAAACCATGTTGATCTTATATGTGAAAGAGACACACACAATTTAAAAATACCTAAATACGCACGCACTTAATTCAAAACTGTGTTGTGCATGATGAACGGCGCATTAGTAAGCACTACTCTGACACCCCTCTATTCCAGAATGTAAAGTGCAAAGCTTTAGTCAAGGGTCTCTGCCCTTCTCTCCAGACAGAGCACATCTGAGACCAAGGTCTGAATGGGCAAGTCCTCTTTGTTTCAAAGTAAAAGCATATACCGCAAAACACTTAAAACTTCTCACTTGGAAAGGTTTCACCATTTTGCCATTTTTATATTCTAGGACTCTCAAAATACGAGGTTTTTCCTTTGAACTATTAATTGTACATAACAGAAACGTAAGCTCATCAATTAATAAAGAAATAGAATAATTCTCTTCTACTGTATATAGTCAGCATCGAGATAAAGAAACCAATTCCAGCTCTTCATTAAACCTACAAGACGTAATCGGCCTGAGGACCTACGCTGCCTCTAGACTAGGGTCTGGCAAACTACAGCCCATGTGCCAAATCTGCACCCCCCAACACTACCTGTTTTTATAAATAAAGTTTTATTGGAACACAGCTCTGCTTATTTGTTTCCATATTATCTACGGTTGCTCTCACATCATAACAGCAGAGTTGAAGAGCAGCAAAAAGAAACCAAATGGCCCATGAAGCCTAAAAAATTTGCTATCTAGCCCTTTATAGAACAAGTTTGCTGACTCCTGGTCCAGAAGAGTGTCTAGTCTAGTATTGTCTAGTCTAGTCTCATCTAGTCTAAGCACTAAGCAGCATAATGCCTTCATAATGTCTGGCATCAGAATGATCCACAGGGACACTCATCACTTCATGATCTCTAACACCTAAACACTAGAAATAACCTACATGCCCCATAATATGGGACTGAATAAATACATTATGATTTACTAAATTACTCTTAAGCTATTAAAATAATTAAGAATATATATATTTATATGGTAACATTAAACAACCGGAAGTTATAAAAATAATATGTGCAGTATCGTCACATTTTGGTAAATATATACTAACTGAATATTAACAGATACAGATATAGAGACAAAATATTGGGTGGTGAGATTATCAAGGATTTTTTAAATCTTTTTTTTTTTGGCCTGTATTTTCTAAAATGGACTTATTTCTTCTGTATAAATATGGTATAAAGTTACTTAATAGAATTTGCATTTTTTTAAGATTTTTACTTAATTTTAATAATTTAATATTAAGGCTACTTATATTATTGACTTTTGCCACTAGGATGACATGATAATGAAATAATTTTCCTTCCAGGGTTCCACACCAAATCAGTTCTTCAGGTTACACCAAGTACCCTAAGTACTCAAAGCACTTTGTACTATGGCTGAGGTGAGAAAAAGAGGGGCCACGGGGGGCAAGGAGGTACCCTGCTCAACATGCCGCCAGGACGGAGACGGTGTCTGTGCTTCCTGTCGTCCTCATCAGACTCGATCTTTTAGGAGAGTTGAAAGAAGATGATTTGGGGCCCCATCCCTAATGCTCTATCCCCTACAAACCTCAGTTTACTTAGTGCTCAATCAACGTACCCATGATTATACAATGTAAAATAACAAACACAAAATAAGACTATTTTATTTTCAAAGCTGTTTAACTTTCATAGAACATTTGGTCTACCAGAAAGACCAAGGAGTTAATAGTTCATAGCTACTTTCTTTCTTTCACTCTGCCTAGCATTAAAGTGCACTATTTTTATCTATGTACTCATCTAAATAATTGCCCTTTACAGTCTTCTGTTGCCTCTGTACCAGAAGAAGACCTGAGAACAGCTGTGGCTTCTGTTATGGAAGAGGACACCCAGCAACGATGTCACGCCTGCTGACGTCCATCCGCAAACAGCAGAGGTGAGGTACGAAACACGTACTGTATTTCTTTAATAAGTTATAAATCATATTACAGCATTTATAATTGTGTTCACTGTGTTAACAGATGAAAAACAATGGTAGAGTTTACCACAGAAATCCTTCGTAGATTAGTTATTCTTTATCCTGTACAGGATAATACATCTCTAGATATAATTACATCTCCAGGTATAATTACGTTAGGTTCATAAATACATTTCCAGCATACATACAATTTGTGTTATGTGACATATTCCAGAACTAAATTCCTACACAATTTGCAGACTGTAGTCAACTCTGCGTCCTTTAACAAAAGCCTTGTGGGATTTTTGTCAATCATATCTCAATAAAGCCAGAAAATAAATAAATAAATAACTTAAAAATCTGCAAAAATTCAAAAAAAACATTTAAAAGCCCTATGGGGGGGGTGAAATCTGTAGTTTAACAGCTACTGAAAGGAAGCCAAGAAAAACATACCACTCCTTACATACTGGGTTTTCCCAGCACCCTTCCTCCTAGGTAGCTTGTATCAATAAAGAGAAACTGGGGTTTGCATCAACAAAGAGAAAATCCTTATTAGTACCTAAAATTGGACTCATACCTCTTCCCTGGTTGAACTTGCGGTTGTGGGCTTCTGGCAGGTTGGGCTGTTTCTGTGGCGGCTGCTGCTGTGGCCATATTCAACTGGCACCTCCATGGCTGACGGGCCCTTGAGCTGCTTTGCACCACTGTGACAAAATTAAAGCAATAGCATGAAATCTAGCTGGAAAGTAATTTCTTTTGAAGAGGTCCTCAGAGCATAATTCCTGGATTTAAAATTTAAAGAGCTGCTAAAGCAGAGGTGATTTTCCTGGCATTTCTCTGCAGGCAAGTGAAGGTGCTTAAGACCTCTCCAAGGGGATGTGGTGGTGCCCCTAGGGTGACTTATCCGGACCTGCACAGAGCCTTTTTAGAAGGCAAGAAGCCTGTAGAAAAGGTTAAGGGTCACTGATTTAAGGAGTGGAAACTGGGCCAGTTTTCAACCAGTGGCACAGATCTCCTAGCTGCCGACAAGTCTTCTTCAACAAAGCACCAGTGCTGAGAACCCCAAGATTGCCCCTGGACTCTGACAAGTATGCAGTCTGCATGGCCAAGGATTCATGGAACTCCAGAGTCCACACCCCACATTCCTGACCAGGCTCCCAGTACTCAGGACCCAGAATTTCCTGCCCCCAAAGCCCCACACCCACTTCCAGAGTCTGCACAGGCCTCTTTCCAGGGTCCATCCTCCTGAAGGCTGATCGTGCCATCAGTATAAGCAACTCTTGACCTGAAGAGTAGCCAACAGGTGGCTGTTTGCAGGGGCAAGAATGGAGCTTGAACATACAGACTGGAGTGTCCACACGTATGTATGCACAAGACTCTTCACAAGGCAGGACAGAGCTGGCAGTGGGAAGAGAAGCAGGGAAGCCTGCAGGCCAGAGGCAACTCTCCCAAGGCCTCCACATATCTGCTGGAGCTCTGAAGAGTTCAAGAGCTCACCCTTCCAGGTCGTTATGAAGGTCTATTCGTCACTGCAGAAGAACAGAATATATTTCACAGTTTGTTAGCCCGCTATCCCAAATATGGTATATGGGTCTCCATTTGTACTCATGTCCTGGGCCCCACAAGAGTTAGTGGTGGGCTGGAGAACCCACCTGAATTGAGGAGTCCATGGGCCATACTCAGTACAGTGTAGCCCCACACTGTACACATGACCTCCCTTCCCCATTCTCAAACCACAGGTTCGAAACCAGCTTGAGATCAGTATTCTTCTTCCCTCTTCCTACTTGTGAGTCAAAGGTGTCCTGGTGAGGAACTTGGGCTGGGGACCAGCAGATCTGACTGAATCCAGCTGTGCCACTTACTAGTAATGTGACTGGGGCCGGGTTATAATCTCTCTGAGCCTTAGTTCCCCCAGCTGTAAAGCGATGACACCTTGCTATCAGGATCCTTGTGAGGATTACAGCAGATAAGACCAGTGAAGCATTCTGTAGTGTCTGCCACATATGATTAGTGCAGGCATTAATGATTGGTAAGTTTCATTTGCAAGTGTCTAGAGCATAGGGACTATACCTGCTCTGATTTTTATCACCTAGCATGTCTGTAAAATACAGCAGAATGGTACCTCCAGGCCACTTAGATTTCCAACTATCTAGATGGTGCACATTCCCAATAGAGCCAATTACACAAGCTTGTGCTGAATAACCCTTATTAACTCAAAGAGGAAGTGCAAAGATTGACATAAAGTTCAATTCCGCTCAAACGAAGTCTCAAACCAACTCACATTTCCTTATTTAGACAATTTTAGCTCTAAAATCCTGAGCTGCATGATGAGATTTAACCAGGTTCTAAGTCATGCCACAATGTCTGCACTTCCTTATATGAATGAGATTCCATGGGGTATGAGAAGAGAACTTTGGCATCCCATAATTTGACTGCTGGTAATAAAATAAGATTTCCTCCTACGAACCTTAAAAAGGGGGTGGGGGAAAACAGGGGTGAGACTAGAGTCTCCAAGTAGTATAGTAGTATTTCCGAGTACAACTTGGGAGCTGGCAGCTTTTTGAGCTGCTGAACTATCACCATGCCCTCTACTTACAAAATTCTCTTCTCTGTGGTTGCACAAATTCTCAGAGGACGGTGATGCTGCTAATAATGGATCCTTTCTGCTCAGGACTTAGGGTTAATACATCCACCTCTCAAGGACTTCTCTAAACCTCTCCCCTAGTGATCTGAAGGTTCTAGAAAAACAAAGAGTGTCTCCTACCAAAAGATTAGTGTTCCATCCAGCTGAAGGAATTTAAAGTGATCATTCACACAAATGACCAACTCCTGAATATACTCAGCTCATAGCTGAAGAGAAATCCGAAGGCACAGGCAACACTGTGTGGTGTAGAGAGTATGTGATCTGGAGCCAGACAGATCTAAGCAGAAATCCCAGACAAGACCAGCAAAGCTGTGTGGCGGAACTTGGGCAACTCCTTGAGCTACTCCAAGTCTCATTTTCTCATCTGTAAAATGGTGATAAGGCCAACCTTGCAGGGCTGTTGTGCAGATTAGAAAAAAAAAATCTATGTCCAGCCCCAAGAACAGTGCCTGGCACACTGTATGTGGTTAGACAAGAGGGAAGATTACTCAGTAGTAGGGACTTGCCCACTTATGAACTAAGACCGGGTTTCTAACCCCACTCTTGACACGGACAAGTGGTCTACCTTCGGAAGGCCTACAAACAATAAAAGCTACAAAAAAATGAGGGATATGCAGAAGATGATGTAAGAAAACAAAAGTTCATAAATCCCGGACAATATGTGAATCATTCAAAAGTATACCTATGACTTAAGAAGTTCATAGGTATCAACTGGTTCTCTAAAACCAAATTATTTAATATTTTGGATACTTCGGGGCCCTGCAGGGGAGGGTAGAAAGCAAGGCACACAAGTACTTAAATATATAATAGAGCCCTTTTCTATCACATACTAGATGAGGGTTACTTCAAAAGGTACTTGGGGGAGGAGGCTTAAAAAAAAGAATGTTATTTTCTGGTATGGAGCCAAAATGTTCTAATGTCTTTTATTTAAACACTGATACTCTTTCTCACTAGTCTAGAATTTTCTTTCTAATAAAAAAGCATATATAGTATATGGTCCACTCTAGGAAGCTTCTTATGAATTCTGTAATATGCTAAAAACAAAGAGTATAAAACTTTGCTTTTCCACTTTTACTTTCAGAATTCATTTTGAGAAATACTACTCAATTTTTTCTAACCCAGATAATGTTAATCCCTTCATATCAAACAAGATGATTAAAGTATTATAACTACATCTTAAAATCAGAGTCCATAATACAATTGGATTTCAAATATACCTCTGCTGTGGTTTCTGAATCCTTCCACTTGGTTACTTATAACCTGGATAACCAGTCATTTAAAGTTTCTCATATTGTTCCATGACCTCAAATCTAGAGCCTGTCAGACTTGGCCACAGGAAGGGTCCATGACAGAAAAGATTAATTTCCTACTTCTGTCAGCACCATTACTGGCTCTGCATCTCCTCTTCTTAAAAGAGAATGCCTTTTGTCTCCCAGTGCCCTTAGTGACCTGATCCTCATTGTACGCTGGATCCATATTATTTTCCTAACAAAGGTACCCGCAATAAGACATGGAGGTTCAGAGTGGATTCTCTCCACCCCCTCTCAGTAGGTGCCAGACTGATGAATTAGAGAACTTCTTTAAGTCAGGTCTGTGCCCAGTCACCATTCAAAGGCATTAATTAAGCATCTTAGTACCTGGCAGCCTTTGACATAATACCTGAACATTTTGAGGGTCCTGACGTATCTACTACGGCGACAGGCAGTGATACAGGCTTTACCTGGATCCAGTTAATCTCATGTCAAGCCTATGAGGTATTACCGTTCTCCTTTTTACGTTTATGAAAGCTCAAGCCAAGCTGAGTACCTTGCTCAACGGGTCAGAGTTAAGAATGCTGCAGGCTAGCGTCCCAACCAGGTGTGTCTGACCCAGAGTCCCATCAGCTCATCTTGTGGATACAACGTACACTGAAGGTTTGCATCAGAAACGTGTGCGGCTGTCAGTGGGTCTCATTTGTCCTCCACATGGCTCTAGAAAACAGTAGCCCAGGCTGCCCCGCGCTGGGGCCTGCTGCCAAGGGCAAGTGAACACTGGTGATGCCAGGAGCTAAGGCAGAGCAGCAGTGGGCACAGTGTGACATCCATTACCAGAGAGAGAATCCCAGGGCAGATGCCCATGGTGATGAAGACGATGCTGCCTTCGTGACCGCCCCCTCTGTGGCAGGCCCTTCACACACCCTCCCTCCCGTACTCCTCACACCAACCCTGTGACTATCATTATTTCGGTTTTACAGAAGAGAACCAGGGCTCTGAGAAATTCAGCCACGGCTCGCGGCTACCCAGCTGACGGATGGGACTCCAGGACCCCTCCTCGCGGCCTCCCAGGGCCCTCGGGTGACCTACGTACCCCCCTCGCCCCTCCCAGGAGACGGCCCCTTTCCTGTTCCTCTTCCGCGACGCCCCTCGCCCCTTCGAGCGCAGCTTCCTGCGCAGCCCACCGCCGCTCCCCAAAGCCCCCGGGCCAGAGGGCTCTCGGCGAGAGCGCCCGCTGTCCCGCCGTCGCAGAGACCCGGGCCTCGGCGGCGGCCGTGACACCTCCACTTACGCCGATCGCGGAGCAGGGCGCCGGCAGATCTCAAGGCCGCAGCCATGTCGGTACCGACTGAAAACATTCCCCGGGCAGCCTCGGCCCGGGACCCGGGTTCCTCCCGCGGCGGCGCGCTCAGGAGTGGGCCCCGCCAGCGCCCAGCCGCAGAGCACCCCCACGGCACCCCACGCCGCCTTATCTCGCGTGGCCGCGCTCATTCGCGGCCGGGCAGGGGCGGGGCCTCGGGGGCGGGGCCAGGCGAAGACACGCTTCTCGCGGGGAGCCCGCCCCCGCGCGGGGGCCGCCCCCAGGGCGAGAGAGGGCCGCGAGCTGCGCTGGTGGTCCAGTTCGCACCGCCCCCACGGATCGGTGCGCCAAGGCCCCGCTAGACCCCTGATCCCCGTGGCCTGGTTGCATGTGCCAGCTTGACCGAGGCAGGAACCGCAGCACAACTCAGCAAAGGACTTTCTAGACGTTTCCGTTTCTGTTACGTACTTAGGTTTGCCTCAATTCTTCAGTTTGCTTGTCTGGTTACAGCACAAATGCGCCGACCCTGTTTTGTTTTCAGAATAGGAAAAGGAATTATTTTCTATTGGACAATCATGACATAATTAGTCAGTTTCTCTGTAGGATCTCTATGTTAACGGAGTTTGACAAGTGGGACCAGAAAGCAAGCATTATACCGTTAACAGAAGAGCATAGGAAAGTGAAGGCCAGTCCGGCAAATGCATTTCTTGGAGGGATGTGTTTGGTGAGGTTTGTCAGTAACATGTCTGCGCACCTTCACAGGGAAACCGCCTGCCCCACTCCCGCACGCGCAGCAGGCGCCTCCCTCATTCCTAGCCATTCCTACCTTCCCACACCCTGGCCTGCCCACGCTGCCCGTATGTTCAGTGCATCATGGAGTATAAGACCAACGCTTGGAACAGAAAGGTCTCAGGCATCATTCATTGCACAAGTATTGAGCACCTACTGTGTGCACTGAGAAAACAGCAGGGGCTTACGTGGAAGTTAGGAGAGAGACAAAATAATCACAATATGTAGTATTTTGGGTAATGATGAGCTTTAGAAGGAAGAATGAAGCAATATAAGGGAAACGGGGGGGCTAATGTGATTTGAAATAGATGGGTCGGAGAAGTCCTGACTGACGTTTGGGCAATGACATCAAGGAAGTGAGGGAGCAAGCTATGTGGAAATGCCAGGAAGGTGGAGTCTAGATTGAGCTGAAAACCAGTTTTCTGTAGCTAAAATGTGTGCTCTTGATTGAGTCAGTTTACTTATTATTAGTTAGTCTTCCTTATGGTTATAAGCCCAAGGTCAAATATCATATTAAATGGATTGCCTTCCGTATTACCTACACGATCTTCAAATCTGAGCAGGAGGTATTCCCTGAGAAATGGGCACCAAAACTTGCTCCAAGTATCAAACTGCTTTTCTATACATTTTGCTAACTCTCTACTCTCATAATGAAAATTACATTGGTTTAATTTGCCCTTTAAAGAGGTGATCTCTAAGGATAATGTATTTCTCTACCTAAAGCCTAAACCCATTTCTTTTAAATAAACTACACGAAACGCTCCACATTTTGAAATGCTGTGCTGGAAAAAGTGTAGACAAGGCCAGAGAACTAGAAAAAGCCAAAGATTTTAGATGTCTGAGCTACGTGGGCTCTTCTCTGCTACCTCTGGGAGGCTCTGGATAAGTCACCCCTTCATCCTAGGGGCGGTGCCCCTCCTGCTGGGTAGAGATAACAGGGATCTTCTGACCCCTCCCAGGGAAGCACTGATGATTAGTGACAAGGCGTAAAGGTGCCAAATCTCATGTAATCAACGGTTGGGATGAGTTAAATTTGTATCTGACCAGAAAGGAGAAAGGAACCAGCAAAACATGCTTTATTAAATATATCAACAGAGTAACATTTTATAAAATTAATTAGCACCATTTCATCCACACCTTGTACTTTGATTTCTACTGACTTTTAAAAAACTCATTCAAAATTCCTCATGTATAAAACCTCCTGATGCACATGTTAAGACTCATGGGTTTTAAATGAAAACAGAACTTCATTCTTTTTTCCCCAACAGAGAGTATCATAACACTTCTTATTTCTAATCTATGGCTTCTCTCTTGCAAACATCAAATAAAACAGATTTCTGATGAGTTCATTTTTATGTTCTTGTGAAATGAAAGCGGATAAAATGCACTTTATATCAGTCCTTTTCAAACTGACAGAAAACACAATCCTTAACCCAGAAATCGTGAACTCTAAATAAGGGTTTACTAGGAAAACCAGAAAAGTCCTTGAAAGGCTAAAGAAACTTGCAAAACTGTATGAGATTTGTATATGTATGTGTGAGTGTGTAAGTATCTATTTTTTTCTGGCTTACATGTTTGTAAAAAAATTATATGCCAATTCTCTTAGCAAACAGAAGACCACAGGCGCAGTCTCTGGGCCAACTCAGATAAGCAGATAAGCAGCACCCTCACCACGGGGGAAACGGCTTGTCTGAGCCCGGGTGACTTAATTAGTGAAGAAAGCACTCTCCTGTCACAGACAACACACTCAGTTCAGCCTGTGGTCCTAAATCAAATGAATTTGTTGGTTTCAGCTCAATGCTTCAGAGAAGGCGGGGATCCCCTAATTCATTATTTGCCATGATTGGCACCACTGAGCTACACAAACTAAACGTAGATTACTCAATGCTGTCTCCTTCATCAGAGAAACAAGGCAAGGGGAGGGAGGATGTTCAGGGTGAGGCAGACAGTGGCTGCATGAGGCACACAAATGGTGAGCTGTAATGATGACTCACAGAAAGCTGATCGATTGTCCCCACAGTCATTTTACAGCAAAGAGGGCACCAAATCCAGGCCAACACGACGTGCATTTTGACTTTCCCTCTTAACCATGCGGAGCCTTAAGCCCACTAGTGGTGATGGGTTTATTAATCCATCTGCACATATTTACTGAGCGTAAACTTGATAGAGCAAAGCGCTCTATCAAGAAATGTGAAGGTGGGCCGGCCCCGTGGCTTAGCGGTTAAGTGCGCGCGCTCCGCTGCTGGCGGCCTGGGTTCGGATCCCGGGCTTGCACCGACGCACCGCTTCTCCGGCCATGCTGAGGCCGCGTCCCACATACAGCAACTGGAAGGTTGTGCAGCTGTGACATACAACTATCTACTGGGGCTTTGGGGGGAAAAAATAAATAAATAAAATCTTTAAAAAAAAAAAAAAAGAAATGTGAAGGGATGAAAAGGGAAAAAGTAAATTGTACTCTCAAGTAGTTCATTCATTTATGAAACAAATATGTATGGAGAGCCTACCTATGTCAGGCACGTGGTAGGCACTGGGTGTACAGCAGTGAATTGGACTGTCTCTACTTTCACGGTACTTACGTTCTAGAAGGCAAGGCAGACGATAAACAAAAGATATACACTATAATGTCAGGTATGACTAGGGACCAAGAAGAAAAATAAAAGAGGCAGAGGAATAGAGAGAGAAACAGGAACTGCTGTTTTCAGTTGTGCAGTCAGCCATGGCCCCTCTGCAAAGGTGGCATTTGAGCAGGGACCTGTGGGGACCGAGGAGCCTCTCTAGGGAAGAGCTTTGCAAGCAGGGGGATCAACAGGTGCTAGAATACATTTGAACCTTGAATTAGTTTCCTAGGGCTGCTGTAACAAGATACCACAAACTAGGCGGCTTAAAACAACAGAGTTGTATTGTCTTCTAGTTCTGAAGGCTAGAAGTCCCAAATCAAGGTGGCAACAGGGCCATGCTCCCTGTGAAACCTGTGGGGGAGACTCCTTCCCTGTCTCTTCCTGCTTCTGGTGGTGGCCAGCAATCCTTAGCATTCCTTGGCTTGCAGCCGCATCGCTCCAATCTCTGCCTCCATCACCACGTGGCCCTCTCCCTGTGTGTCTGTCTTCACATGACCCTCTTCCCCTCTTATAAGGACCCCAGTCATATTGGATTAAGGGTCCACCCTACTGAACTCATCTTAACTTGATTACATCTGCAAAGACTGTATTTCCAAATAAAGTTACCTTCACAGGTACTAGAGGATAGGATTTCAACATATCTTTTGGGGGACACAATTCACCCATAACCCGGCTTTTGAGGAACAGCAAGGAAGCAGTGTGTCTTGAGCAGTGTGTGGGGTGGAGTGGGAACAAACTGGGGCTAAGTGACGCAGGACTTTGTAGGTAATGAAATCATGGCTACATCTTATCAAGTGATCTTCCCCTAGCAGAGTGATTCATGCTTCTACTTCAGAAGATTCTGTCAGCAGTGTGGGTGTGGAGAAGAAACTGGCGCTCCACAGCCAGTATTAAGACACATACTGCATGACTAAATGCATTCATTTTCTTCTATGGATTGTGATTTTTCTGAGCTCATATTGGGAAAGAGTGGTTTTTTCCAGAGAGTTCTCTGCTCCCTGGGTGGTGGAAGGGTCCCTACAGAGCCTTTCTAGTTTGCTTCTGCCAGGATCCAGGAGTCTCACCAGTCTTGGACAGGGTTTGTGTTGATTTCTTGGCAGTCCTGCTCCTTGCAGGTGTGTTCATTCATCCTAGGGCAGTTGACTCTTCCCAGGAAGCTTTTATTCCCTATCCAGAGCAGATGGCAAGCTTCCTTGTCCTTCTCTGGGCTGCAGGGCCAGTTTTTCAGATTTCTTTTCACAGAAGGGCCAGCCCTCCGAGGCCCCACTTCATGCAGGCAGGGGTCTGGCCCTCACTGTGCCTTCCTCTCTGTGTGGGCATTCCAGGAGCTGGGTACATGATGTGTTCACTTTGTGAAAATTCATGGAGTTGCACGCTTATGATGTAGACTCTTTTCTGTATGAATGTTACACTTTTTTTGTGTGTGTGAGGAAGATCAGCCCTGAGCTAACATCCATGCTAATCCTCCTCTTTTTTTTTGCTGAGGAAGACCGGCTCTGAGCTAACATCTACTGCCAATCCTCCTCCATTTTTTTCCCGAAAGCCCCAGTCGATAGTTGTATGTCATAGTTGCACATACTTCTAGTTGCTGTATGTGGGACGCCGCCTCAGCATGGCCGGAGAAGCAGCGCATCGTTGCGCACCCGGGATCCGAACCCCGGGCTGCCAGTAGTGGAGTGCGCGCACTTAACCGCTAAGCCACGGGGCCAGCCCCAGAATGTTACACTTTAATGAAATTTTTTTAAAAAGGCCCCTCAGTGCCTTTATCTGGGTTCAACTCTTCCTCTAACCCCCATCCCTAACCTAATGTATCTGGCTTGGAGACCCTCTGACCTTCCTCCCCTCTAATTCTGATGCCTAGAGATGTTCTTTTCACACTCAGCTAAGATTTGGGGCAAAGCGCGATTATTATATTTATCTAGTAAATATACTTGTTTATAGTGGGGGAGGAAGATGTGAGCATAAGTTTCCCTGATAAAAGTGTGTGATGATTTCAGGCTGAGGGGATGAAGGAATGCTTTTTCATCAAAGTGGTATCAGAACTTATAAGAAGATCAGGATTGGAATATACTGAATGTGGGGGGACACTATGGAGGCACAAGAGCACATGGTGATCAGGACTAGTGCATTCACTTGGCCACCGCACAGGTATGGGCGGAGATAAGGCTGGGGAGATAAGGCTGAGGGCCAAGCCTGAGAGCGCTAAGGACTTGGGCCTTTGTCGGTAGGCTAACAGATCACTGATAGTCATGACAGTCACTGAGAAGAGTAGCCTGCTCGGGGCTGTTCTCTGAGGAACACAGATGAGCGAGCTGTGTGTGGGCTACGGTGTGTAAGAGAGGTGAGGCAGGGAGAGCAGACAAGAAACAGTGGCCACAGTTCACAGGAGAGGTGTTGAGGGCAGCGACCATGGGAAGTGAAGAGGGCACCACCAGGCGGTTAAGGGCACATTGGAGGACAGAGGGAGGGTGGAATCAGGTAACTCCAAGGTCTCCACCCTTGGCGAGGCCAAAAAAAGGAAACACATTAGTCAGCAAGACAGCTGGTTTGAGACAAAGATGAGTGTACTTTTTTATTGTGGTTGTTTTCATACTGTTTTGTTTGTTTTTACCTGAGTATGTTTTATGTTGCGGGAAGGACAAACACGTACAGCGATCCAACAGGAAGTTTTAGTTGTCATCTATGTAGAAATAAGGATTGAAACTAACCATTCATTCATTTATCATTTTTTTACAAAACAATTTACAGAGAATTCATCACTCTCCTTGCTAATTTGTCCTTCCTAATAGCTAATAACTGAGCATTTCTTTCCTTTCATTTATGCTCACTCCCTTTTGATTTGTCTTCAAATACAGAGTCAAGACTTCTGGGTAAAGATGGGGGCTTGAACACATGTATGTAATTTCACTCCTTCCCCCAAACCCCACTAAAATGTCAACAAAGTTCTTGTTGTTGGTAGTGGTGTTTTGTTTGTTTTCAAGCACAAACCTAAAAGGATGGGAAAAAGAAAAGGGAACCACAGCAACAGGGTTTTGGAACCTGGAAGGCAGATGGACAAATGGTTAATGATTTAGCAGAATCAAGAAAACTGAGTCCTAAGCTGGCCATCCTAAGACAAGAACCATCCAGATTTACACGACAGAATCCCTAGGTGACTCAGAATTAGCAGCACCAGGTACCTGTGGAAGTGAGGATGAGAGAGATGCTAGAATGAGATGGATTGAAAGTCTGTTAAAGAAGTGGTCGGGCTGCCCAGATTCCCCCCACTGCAGCAGGCAACTGCCCCCACTCACCCAGCAGCCAGCTGGAGGTTTTGTCCTGGAGACGGAACAGGGGGCTCTGGACTGAAGATACCGTTGAGAGCAGGAGCACCACTGAAAAGGGCCGAGTTCAGGCAACTATACTCACTGAAGGCACAGAGACCCAGCCCTCTCTGCCTTTTTCCCCACAGGAGACAGGAAGAGTCTGGAATCCAATCAGCCCAAGGAGGAAAGACCTAAAGATATTGATACAAGGACCCCCTTACTAAACAGCTCAGGCGCCTTACCCTACATGAGGCCCACATCTCCTACCCACTCACTTAGAGCATTTTAATCCCTATTTGGAATTCTCAGCAGATAACCAAACACCACGTGTCATCCGAGGAAAACTTAGTCAAAATTAACTATAGTGGAGCCATTTTAAATGGAGTCAGAGCTGCCTTTGCAGAGAAAATGCCTTGCTGTCTTGAACCTTGGACTAGGCCAAACCTTTGGATTGGGCCAAAATGGCAATTGTTTCACAAGAACTTGTTTGAGAAGTCAGCAGGACATCTTGATCACATAGACTGAGGATTGTGGACTTTCTGTAGAATCAATAGTCAATCCATGTTTAGCCAAGACTAGCTCTTTGCCTCCAACTCCAATTAAAATTCTTTGTAATACGACATCCTTTCTTTACCTTTAAAAGCCTTTGACTTTTACTCCCTAGTGGGACACCATTTGGGTTTCTACCTGAATCTGTGCTCCCTGAATTGCAATTCTTGAGACCCCAAGTAAACTTTTTGCTTCTCTTGCAGTTTATGCCTCTTATTTGTTGACAGCCTCTAACAGGAAAGACAGAGACCCAAACAAACAGAAGAAAACAACATGGTGGAAACTGGGATGATGTAGGAAGGAGAGAACTTGGACAAGGGACCATAAAGATGGAACTTATTGAGACCAGACTAAGAATTAAAAAAAAAAAATTACTATGCTAGCAGAGATGAAAAACTCAATAGAAGGATTGGAGAAAAGTTGAGGAAAAGTTACAAAAATAGCAAGCAAGCAAAAAAAAAAAATAGAAGAAAATTTAAAAGGAGGTCTAACATCTAAATAATAGCAAGAAAACAAACCAACAAACAAAACCAGAGGGGAGATTTTTAATAAAACAATTTAAGAAACTTTTTCACAACTGAAGGGCATGACTTTCTGGATTTAAAGGGCCCATCAGGGGCTGGCCCAGTGGCGCAAGCGGTTAAGTGCACGCGCTCTGCTGCGGCAGCCCGGGGTTCGCCGATTCGGATCCCGGGCGCACACTGACGCACTGCTTGTCAAGCCATGCTGCGGCGGCGTCCCATATAAAGTGGAGGAAGATGGGCACAGATGTTAGCCCAGGGCCAGTCTTCCTCAGCAAAAAAAGAGGAGGATTGGCAGATGTTAGCACAGGGCTGATCTCCTCACAAAAAAAATAAAAAATAAAAAAAATAAAAAAAACAATAAAGGGCCCATCAACTGCCCAGTGGAATGGATGAACAGTCCCAAGAAATATCATCATGGAATTTCAGAACACCCGGGACAAGCTTCCAGGATAGACAGGTCATATGTAAAGACTAGATATGAGAATGCTTGGGAATTCTCAATAGCAACACTGGAAGCTAGAATGCTAACACTAGATGCCAGGACTTTAAAATTGAGGGAAAAATGCTTTCTAACTCACATTTTTATATGGAGACTACGGTTCAAATGTAAAGACAGATTAAAAACATTTTTAGATATGGAAGGTCTCAATGAATTTACCTTCCATGCACCCTTTCTCAGGAAACTAGTGGAGGATGTGCGTCACCAAAATGGGGAAGTAAACCAAGAAGGAAGAGAATATGGCATACAGGAAAAAGGCTGTCTAATACAGAAAGCAAGGGGAATACGCAGGAAGACAGGGAAAGAAGATCCCAGGATAACAACTGTGTTCCAAGAAGAGTGAGTAGTACAGACTAAAGCAGAGGCTCCAGGAGAAGATTCTGTGGGAAGATGTAACTGATGGCTACCTGATGTGTCTGAGCATCTTTTGGGATTGAATTAACGAGAAAGAAAAAATAACACGACTATTAACTATGGAGAAAATAAAAAGCTGGGCAGAAAAGGAAAAGCAACCATAGTATACTATACGTCCAACCAAAGTTACGACTTAGCTAAGTTGGAAAGATAGGGAGATGAGAAGGGTACATGTGAATGGTGGGGTCAGGGAAAGGAAGCCATGAAATCCTCGTCTTCCAGAGAAGAGCAGTGGACAATGCCTAAAACTGAAAAATCAATAAAGTAATTTGAGCGTGTTATTTGGCGACATGGAGGTAAATGCCTAAACAATAAGTTAAAACTTTTGAACACCTTCATTTCATCGAGCTAGGGTACTGAATTGTATTAAATACAAACTTGATTTTTTACTAGAAACCAGCATCTTTGTCCTTCAGACTATACAAATGTTTCCTCAAAGATAATGTTCTTCACCTAATCATCACGTTAGTAACAATCCATGAGGCAGAAGGAAACTTCAGCATAAGAAGCTGAATCAGTTAATCAGCCAGCGATTACCAAATACTATTCCAGAATTTGTACATCATGACATTCCTTCTTTTGTCCTAGAAAGGCTGAATGAAATACAGATTCTAAGTTTAAAATAATTCGAGATTTGGAGTTTGAAATTTCATTCTGCCACTTATTAACTGTGTAGCTTTAGGCACGTTTCTTCATCTTTCTCAGCCATTATCTCAGGGATAATAGGGCTAACATGAATTACTTGAGAGGTTATTATGAGGATTAAAGCACATGGTAGTGCACGGCCTCACACAAAACACTACTGCATTAGTGGCAGCTCTCATAATTTTGAGCATTTCTCAATATGCCTTGAAAGCTAAATGGAAGCACGTGTAGCGTTTCTGCAGCCATTGATCAATACTGGACGGTCTTGGCCTTGCCCCAATGTTCCCATTCCAACTATGGAGACTCATGAGAAATAATTAAGTGAGGACACACAGTGATAATGACAGATGCTTAAGGTTGGGTATAGAGTAGTAGGGAGGGGCTGGCCCCGTGGCTTAGCGGTTAAGTGAGTGCGCTCCACTGCTGGCGGCCCGGGTTCAGATCCCGGGCACGCACCGATGCACCGCTTGTCCAGCCATGCTGAGGCGGCATCCCACGTAAAGCAACTAGAAGGATGTGCAACTATGACATACAACTATCTACTGGGGCTTTGGGGAGAAAAAGGGAAAAAAAGGAGGAGGACTGGCAATACATGTTAGCTCAGGGCCAGTCTTCCTCAGCAAAAAAGAGGAGGATTAGCACGGATGTTAGCTCAGGGCTGATCTTCCTCACAAAAAAAAGAAAAAAAAAAAATCATGGGCCCATCCCTGATATTTGGATTCAACTGGTCTGGGATAAGGCCTGGGCACCAGTATTTCTGAGGTCCCCAAGGGATCCCAATATGCAGGAAAGTTGTTTCTCATAGAGTTGAACTGTTCTGTATACTAAAAAAGAAATGTTTAGAAATTCCTAGAGGCAGCCAGGTAGGGGGGAGCTGAGCAACAAGGTGGAAAGCTAGGTGGCTAGAAGAGACTGCAGAACATTTACAAAAATGGAAAAGTTAATATTTAAGTCATTTAAATTGCCACAGTATTAGCGTTCCATCTGTCTCCAGAACTCTGAGCAGTCTAAACAAGTACCTAAGGTGAACGGGTTTTTTGGTGTGAGAATCAACTTAAAAAGCCACATCAGGTACAGGTTTCAAGGAAGAAAGAGCTGTGAGATGAGAATCCAGGAAGAGAAGAATCCCACGAGAGCAGTAACTCAGAACCAGGGTGTCTCTGAGTGGAACACTTGGCAGGGATGTGGGATGGGATTGTGACACTTGGATTACAGCAACCACCACAGAGTGAAGGGAACAAAGTCCACATGCGTGAGTTTTGCTGCTGCTGGCCTGAGGTGACCACAACCTTGACTCCCTAATCCCCCCAATCCCATGGCTCTCACTCAGTATTTAAAACTCTCGACCCATTCATATAATTAAAATTTAAGCTAATTGAGTCTAACATCTTCACCTAAATTCTGATCAAATGAATTGCCTCATTGAATCCAATTTGAGCTCATTCATGTTCTTACAAGAATTTTTTTTTTTTTGGTGAGAAAGGTTTGCCCTGAGCTAACATCTGTGCCAACTTCCCTCTATTTTGAATGTGGGATGCCTCCACAGCACGGCTGGCGAGTGGTGTAGGTCTGTGGCCAGGATCTGAACCAGCGAATCGGGCCACCACTGAAGCAGAATGCACAGAACTTGAACCACTTGGCCATGGGGCCAGCCCTCACGAGTATTTTTTATTTAAAGATACAGGCCAAATATACTACAAATGCCTCATTTCCATCTGTCATTTCACTTAATTGCAAAATAGGATATAATCTAATGTGTTCAAAAATAACACAAAAAAGGGGCTGGCGCAGTGGCGTAGCGGTTAAGTTTGTAGGCTCCACTTCGGTGGCCCGGAGTTTGCAGGTTTGGATCCTGGGTGCTGACCTACGCACTGCTCCTCAAGCCATGCTGTGGCAGCATCCTACATACAAAAAAAATGGAGGAGGATGGACACCGATGTTAGTTCAGGGTCAATCTTCTTCACAAAAAAAAAAAAAACAAAAAAAAACCCCACAAAAAAAGATTACAAAAATGATGATTTAACTAGATGATATAACTAGATGTTAGTTATCTAGTTCATCTAGTTCTAGATGATATAACTAGAACTCACATCTAATTTTTAAAAATCATTCCTCTTCATTACCACATAATTTTAGTAACACCTACTAAATTTAGTAATATCTAATTTCACATATACATATCATAAAAAACAAAAAGATAAAAAAATGCAAAAGTCATGAACTAATGGGAGACAGAGATGTTCAGCTTTAAAAGAATTAAGCCAGCAAAGAATTTTTACATGTCTGTTTATTGATTGCTGTGAATATGCCTACTGAGAATACATGACATGCATTTTTGGGGAGAAATTAACCAAATCTGAAATGAAGTCATTTAATAAGCCTGCTGACAGTTAACAAGGTAGCACAGATGAGATCTAAGGACACAGTGTGGGGTGACGCAAACAGCCACTTACAGTTGTCATGAAGATTCCAGCTGTAAATTCTTTTGGAACTTATTTACTCATAATTACTTAGGAACTACCACAAAGGAGGGAAGATCACTCTGCCTCTTTAGCTTACACTAATGCTAGGAAGGATGCTGTTCACTAAAGTATCAAAAAAAAATTTGCTCTTCAAATTGTTTAAAGCAATTCCATTTTTACAAATTCTTCCACATCAATTCGTATACCTTAGAATTATAAGCAGCATATAGATTTGAAAAGGTTAATAAATGGTGCAAAAGACTGATTCATTTGATTCCAGTATCTACTGCTGAATTATACTCTGTTCTGATACTAGCAGATTTTTACACCATATCATCAATTTTCCCCCAAGATGTTTGTTTTAACTCATTAATACAATAAAGTGATATAAATTAAGAATTCCAGTTACACTTAAAAGGGCAGAAAGATTAAATTACTGGAACGTCTTAGACCATAATTAAAAACTGTTTAATTATATATATGGTATATATATGATGCAAAGATTACAACCTATAATTGGATAAAATGCTGAAATGTATTCACAACTGCAGAGTTACATGCTGCATATTTCTCCCAAACTTTGTAGTGGATATTTTTTCTTAAAATGACAACATCAATGTCACTTGATATTCAAGTGATTTGGATTGCATTTTGGGGTAGTAGGAATAGAAAACAAAAAGAGAAAACAGAAACGAATATACCCCAATGGAATAAAAAGGGGAAGATTTTGGCTTATTGTTTTTTTTAAAGAGACGGCTTGTTCCTTTCATGAACCGTATTCTTTCCTTAATGCTTCAGGACTCCGTCACGGCGTGCAGCGCTGGACAAACCGAGGGTATAAGCAAACATCCCGGATGTGGTACCTATTCAGGATCCAGGTTAAGAATCGTTCCAAGCCCAAGCCGTATCCTCCATGAGGACATGTGCCATATTTTCTCTGTTTAAAAACAGAGTGAGAGAGAGGAATAAATGCTTAGTTTAAAATTGTCTAAACAATTAAAAGGATCTACTGTGAAATGAGTTTGCTTATTGCGGTTAAGAATTCAACCCTTAATCTATATGCCCTCATGGACCACGTTAAAGAACAATTTGGTATGAAAAATAAACCAGAGATTAAGTGTCACTCTGGAAAGAAGAGATTTCAAACTTTAAACTAAGTCAATGTCTCTGTTCCTGAGAGGAAAACCAAAGACAGCACTAGATATTGGTAGGATCTAATGACAAATTTTTAAAAACTCAGTAACAGTGAGCAAGGCCAGCCATTAAATAGGTTTTCAAATGAAGTTAACATACCATTGGCCAAAGACAAAACTAGCAATGTTCACATGCCACATTATTATAACCATGAAACTGAATACAGCTTGTTCAAATGCCAAAGGACCACCCCAAATTCTCTCCTTTTAAAAATCTCAATTTATACAGAACTATTACAGTGAAAAAATTTTTGAAGTGTTAAAAAATATTGTTTTTACCTGATCTGTGTACCAGTAATAGGGAGTGGGGTCAATTCCTTCCCTTTTATAACCTGCCAGCAGTTCTTCACTATCCCAGATACGCATTGAGCCTCCCACAATCTCACCAACATTGGGCATCAACACGTCGACCTTTAAAAACAAGTAAATAAAATGCATACTTACTACCAGGCTATCAGTCATGGCATTGCTCTAGAGTTTAAAAGAAAATCAAAATTAAGCTCCAATAGCTAAAGGAGCACTATGATCATGCAAAATTCAAATATTGTTCAAATTCTATAATTTAACAAGGTATGTTACACCCAATCAGAAGACAAAAACACTTTTTAAATATCGTCATTCTAGATTTATAATGAAATATTTGCCATGAGCTATATCTTATTCTAATGAGTCCCTACCCCCTTAGAAAGCAAAATTACTAATACTATTTGAATCACAAACTGACAGATTCAGTAAGGCGGGAATCCTCAGGACATCGCTGCATATAGAAGGACTTGATCTCCACGGGAAATCGACACAGCAAGATCGGCTCATTAATGGTGTCCGTCATCAGTCTCTCAGGAGCTTCTGGAATGTCCTGAGGTTAAACAAGACTTCATTGACATTTACACCTCGAAATGCAACAAGACAGAAGCAGCTCTTTCACCCAGTAGCAGCCCTCATCTTATTAATGCAACAGATTAGAGAATATACACCCACCCAAAACCCATACATATGGGGGTAAGGGACAATTTCTTTCAAAACCAAATAAACATATTAAAAAACTCATACGCAGTTAATGAAAGACCTGTAAAAAGATCTGCCTCCTTCTACAGTATATCTCAAGAGTCATGCTGCTTGAAGAATGAAAAAAAAAAAAAAAAAAACCCCCACCCAAGCTATTATCTCTGTGACTAGATACTGCTTAGTTATTTTTTTCAGTGGCTAGTTTTATCTAGCTCTGCAGCAAATGTGGTCCACTTAGTCCCATAAGGCATAGGATAATCAGTGAATGCTTCAGAACATCACTGATCTACACACAGAGTATCTTATTAATAACACCAATCTTTAAACGCTCCTGTTATCTGTACTTCTTTCCTGTTATAATAAATCTATATGCCTTCAATGGTAGAAAGACACAGTTGTAAGACAAATAACCAATGTCAAATTTGTAAGTGTACCCACACCTGGAATAGTTAGCCAAGAAATGTTAGATGATGATGAATCAAGTTAATATGTTTCTCTCTCAAAACATCCTTCAGTAAACCACACGTAAATTCAAGTTAAAACTGAAAACTCTTGTCCCAGTCAAACTGACAGAGAGAATTGGACAAGACTCATTGATTTGTTTAATGTAAGAACTTAGCAGTCACCTGGCACAGCTGTTTTCAAGCTCTAGTCCCTGGAGCCCTGCGCCCTCTAAAGGACAGAGAGGGAATGGGAGATGAGTGTGAGAGCTCTGATCTCTCACCCTTTATTTGCTTTCCATGCTGGAGTTCTGCATAAGATTTAATTGGGGGAAAGGGGGCCTTACTGCACATTCCAAAGTCTGAAGACCGTTTATCTACTCTAGCGTCCTCTTGTGTATGGGATGACATCAGTACTGAGTAAATGCTGACATGCGTGGAGGGCTTCCTGTGCCATGAACCCTGCTGGGCATTTAGCTCCCTGAGTGTGCACAACTTTACCAAGTGAATGTTACCTCCCAGGTAAAGACACAGAACCAGAGAGGGGGGTCCCTGGCCTTTATTTATACAGCGGTAAGCACAAAGGTGGGAGCTAGCCCACCTGGAGGGCCTTCTTACTTCAAAGCTTGTATTCTTTCCACTCAATCACACTACTTTGCTAAGTATTAGGTAATAGTAGTTCTCAAGTTTTCAGTACAAAATTTTGTTATTATACATCATCACCTGAATTCATGAAACAGTAAGAGTAATTTATATAGATCTAGTATACTGTTTGTCCTTTCTGTAAATTCCTTCTAAAAACAAAACAGAACTCTAGTGAGCAATAATTACATTTCATCTGTAAAACGGTTAGATTTGCAAATACTATGAAAGGAATAGTTCAACGCACAGGGAAGAGGGCTTAGAATAACGTTAACAATCTATACCCTCAATTCAGCTAGGAGGGTGGTCCCAGGCAAAACAGATACATGCTCACTTTATCTAGGACACCGAGCCACTTTCCCCATCAAGGCCTTCTCTCTTGGTTTTGCATTTGAACCAATGGCTAGTTTCTTCTTTGAATCTCCTCCACATGAAGGAGTTTAACCTCACTGTTTTGGGGGGAGGAGTCCTTTTTGAAAAAGCCAGATACTTTCCCCAGAAAAACAAAACAAATACATATACATATCAATTACATTTTGCGTATAATTTCAAAGTTCACACTTTCTGAAGCATCCTGCCAGCCTAGAGAATTACAACGAGAGCTTATAAGTCACGACCATGGATTGACCACGCTTGAAGAAGAGGAAAAAGGCAAAGGATGAGATGCGAAGGCTAAGAACTTTTTAGTATTTATTGAACACTACAGAAAAGGCACTGTTCGAAGGCTTACTCTACATCTACTAACTCAATGAATCCTCAGACAAGCCCAAGAAGAAGGTTCTGTTGTTATCATTTACTTGATAAGAAGATGCCTTGTGCATTACTGGTTAATGAATCCCACCTCTGAAACAACAATAGAAAGGAATACATACCTCTCCAAATTCATAGAAAGTTCCATCTTCTTTCTTTATGTTGTGTTCTTTTAGCCACACAATAGCATCTGAATAGTTCATCCGTCTGAAAGGCCGTTTGGGGGGCTTGAAGTTCTATAGTCGAAAGAAAAAATATAGTGTATATAAAGCAACCGTTTACACTAAAATTCCCATTTTAAGAAAAACTATTTACCATCATTGTAAAATATTATTTCAGACTAGAAAACAATGTGGACATTCCTAAAAATGGAAAACATATATGAACCTTCTCCTATGTAAATTAAAATATTATGAAGTATTGGCAATGACTAGTATCAAATTTTAGTCTTCAAAATATTAGTCCAGAAATGGGTGAAGGGGATCAAAAGGTACAAACTTCCAGTTATAAAATAAATAAGTCACAGGGATGTAACGTACAGCATGGGGACTACAGTTAATACCGTATTATAAATTTGAAAGTTGCTAAGAGAGTAGATCTTAAAAGGTCGCATCACAAGAAAAGAAAATGGTAACTATGTGTGGTGTTGGATGTTAACTAGACTTACTGTGGTGATCATTTTGCAAGATATACATATAGGGAATCATTATGTTGTTACATCTGAAACTAATATAATGTTGTTATACTGTATCTTGACAAATATACATATACTTGTCACTTATTTCAAAGCTCACTAAGGCATCAAATGTACAAAAACTGAGGGTGAAGACTTCATTGCCTTCCAAAAAAGAATCATAATTTTGTATTTCCATAAAACACTACACCCACCGGGTTGAGGTCATACACTATGCTTCCTGCAGGTGATTTCAAGACTCTCTCGACCACGTCACAAACCAAGTCCTCCAGTCGGTTCAGGAGCTCCTCAAAGGTCACGAAAGGGCACTCTGCTTCCACGTGACTGTATCTGAAGAACGAGACACTAGCTCGGAGCTGCTCTTCTTTTCTGCTAAGTTTCTCTCAAGCAAGGGTTTTAACACTGGGAAACAGCCCAGAAAGGCAACTTGCAACCTCACTAACCAACTCCCAACTCGGCAAACAAGTTTTAGACTAGCCCCTACCCTTCCCCCTTGAATAGTGATTTCTTATTTATTCCTTAACACATAAAGGATCAAGGCAAAGGGACAAAACAGACCTTAGCTAGCTGTGGCCTAAGACGCAAAACTTCTTATGTGGTTTCCATTAATTTATTCAACTGCCCTTCATATATCCTCTTAATATAGCACAATTTTTTACATAGACATCATTTGCCTCTATAAAGATTGCTTCTCTAAACAAATTTTCCTAAAAATTTTTTTTTAATTAAAATAAAAAGACAATTCCGTACTCAGCCAGGTGCCTTCGTGTTCTGGATTGTTCTGCCCTGTATGACTGTGCAATACAAAAAACATCTCCCAGAGTTGGAATGCAGGTCTCCAGGTACAACTGAGAGGACTGGGTCAAAAATGCCTCTTCCCCAAAATAGTTCAGCTTGAAGAGTGTGGCACCACCTTCCACTTGTGTTTGCACTAATGTTGGAGGAGTAACCTGTTCAAATGGAAAGAAGGAGTAAATAAAGGCCTATTGTGAGCACTACTATTCAAATTTAAAAATGGCAGAAGGTATCATTTGCAAAAGATGACCCACGCACACTTACTTCATAGTAGCCCCTGTCAAAGAAGTGATCTCTGAAGCACCTGGTGACTATGCAGCGTGCTTTTAGGATTTTGGACATGTTCTCTCCTCGGATCATCATGTGTCTGTTGTTGAGCTGGACATCAACGTCAGACTCTTCGTTGATCAAGTTATCAGCTCCTCCAGCAGGGGCCAACCCAATCAGTTCCCAGAAGTCACAACTCAGCTCATGGCCCCCAGGAGCCTAAATTTTTAAAAAGTGGGTGGGAGGGAGAAAGAAAGGAGGGAGAAGGAAACAAAAAACTAACATTTATTAAAGATTTTAATTTATGTCAAATGTTCAGCTGATATTTCTAAGAACCTCATCATTATTAGCCTACCCTTCTAAAAACAAAGACCTAGTAATTCAATTTCATATTGATACATTTAATATTTCTTTCAGAGTATATACACACACGCAATTTTTCAAAATTAGAAAAGCACAGGGCTGGCCCCGTGGCTTAGCAGTTAAGTGCGCGGGCTCTGCTGCTGGCGGCCTGGGTTCAGATCCCGGGCGCGCACCAATGCACCGCTTCTCCGGCCATGCTGAGGCTGCGTCCCACATATAGCAACTAGAAGGATGTGCAACTATGACGTACAACTATCTACCGGGGCTTTGGGGAAAAATAAAAAGGAGGAGGATTGGCAATAGATGTTAGCTCAGAGCCAGTCTTCCTCAGCAAAAAGAGGAGGATTAGCATGGACGTTAGCTCAAGGCTGATCTTTCTCACAAAAACAAACAAACAAACAAAAAAAGAAAAGCACAAACTAGAAAATAAAATAAACTATAATCCCATAACTCAGTGGAACTACTACTGTTAACATTTTGGTATCTCTTTCTAGCCTTTGCCAATTATTTAAAATAACATATTACCCACATTGAAAACTCCTTAAATGCAAAGGTTTTACTCAAAGCTATTTCTCTTTGGAACAGATATATAGTAAAAATTCAAATTCTCCCAAATAATTCCATTAAAAGCAATTCATTTTAGAAGCCACATATCATAGAATATATAATTATCTTAATGCCAAACACTGGACAGCAAGCAACATCAGGACAACCACTCCATTTTGCAATCACGTTACGTCCAAGCAAAATTCAGTGAACAGGAATCAGATATTTTTTCTTAATATAGGTTCTTTTACATGAACTCTGGGAGATTCTCTTTTATCAATAGTTCTAGCCTATTAGGTAGACTCTAGGGGCTCCCTCTGGTGGTTAATGTGTCAAATTTGTTTGTTTTCCTTCCCAGACAACAAATAAAACCACAGTAGTTATTTGAACAATAATTACCATCAAGTAACTGTTAACTGGTATAAGTTATGTGCCTTTTGGCTGGGGAACAAACCATTCTCTGAATATCAGAGTTATACTTAACTTTTTTTAAAAAGAGGCTTTCAAACTCTATTCAGAAAGTTTCAGATTTAGATTACTTTTCTTTCCTAAAATTTTTGGGAAGATTGTTTTCATTTCCACCTAGCTGAAAAATTATTCACACACCCACAGCAAAGTGGCTACAATATGGCCCATGAGGATTATTCAGGAATTCTATAAGGTTGGAAATCCCTGAGTTTGTTACATCATATGATCTGTACAGTGTACATATTTCACTGGAAAAGGAAAAAGTATACTAAATTTAGCAAGTGTACCATATCTGTGTATTTATATGCCCATTACCATAGTACAAATAAAGGCATTGGAAAACAAACAAATGAACATCTATTCGCCCAGAGACGAACTCAATCCACTTACCTGCTTGCCCTCTGGGGTAAGATTTAGCATTCCATACACTGCAACACTACTCTCGGTGGACAAGAGTACTCCATTGTAACACTGACACTGCAAAAAGATCAAGTTCAAATTTAGTTATTCACATTTACATTAAAATATTCTAACACACAGAAAGCAAAGGGGATTATTTACAAACAAGTTATCTGGGCCAAAACTAGTAAAATAAGAAGATGTCCAGGGCCGGCCCCATAGCTTAGCGGTTAAGTGTACACGCTCCGCTGCTGGCAGCCTGGGTTCTGATCCCGGGCGCGCACGGACGCACCGCTTCTCCAGCCATGCTGAGGCCGCGTCCCACATACAGCAACTAGAAGGATGTGCAGATAGTTGTATGACATACAACTATCTACTAGGGCTTTGGGGGGAAAAAATAAATAAATAAAATCTTTAAAAAAAAAAAAAAAAGAAGATGTCCAGCAATTTTTAATATTAATAAAGAATAGCTATTTTAGTAAGAGAAAGACGTATCTATATATAGATACACATATATATGTAAATATAAGTTTTATATATATACATATGCATAAATGACACTAACTCACATCTCTTAAAAATATCTGGATGGGGCCGGCCCTGTGGCTTAGCGGTTAAGTGCTCGCGCTCCGCTGCTGGCGGCCCAGGTTCGGATCCCGGGTGTGCACTGATGCACTGCTTGTCCAGCCATGCTGAGGCCGCGTCCCACATGCAGCAACTAGAAGGATGTGCAACTGTGACACACAACTATCTACTGGGGCTTTGGGGGAAAAATTAAAAAAAAAAAAAATCTGGAAACTTCATTTTTCTTTTTCTTTAAAATTCAGACAGTTAAAATAATACACAGAGTCCATCTAGGCTATGATCATCAATACTTGATAAAATCCTTAGGAGAAAAGCGATGGGGAACTTTATTAATGCAAGGATCAGGCTATCAACACCTGAACCCACTAATCATAAAAAAAGACAACTGGACATCACTTCGTGCTTCATGATGAGATGCAATTGGAAGACCTCAGCTTTTCCCACGACGTAGCTGTCCCCAAAAAAACCATGAATCTGATCAGACCTAAGCTCCAGCTTATAAGAAATACAGAGGACAGAGGACATGCTAAATGACACCTCAAGATGCAATCAACCAAATCCAGAATGTGAGAAGTTCCACTGGACAAAAGACCAGGTGTTTTCCAACAAATAAATGGCAAAGAGGGGGAAAAGAAAAGAGAATGAGGGCCGGCCCCATGGCTAAGTGGTTAAGTGCGCGTGCTCTGCTGCTGGCGGCCCGGGGTTCAGATCCCGGGCGCGCACCGAGGCACCGCTTCTCTGGGGCCATGCTGAGGCCGTGTCCCACATATAGCAACTAGAAGGATGTGCAACCATGACATACAACTATCTACTGGGGCTTTGGGGGAAAAATAAATTAATTAATTAAAAAAAAAAACAAAAAACGCCTATATCAATAACTTTTACCCACAGACTACCACACAAGCAGGTTTATCATCACTTGTCTGACAACGCTTCAAAAAAAAAAAAAAGAAAAGAGAATGAAAAGGGATTTCAGAGATGTGTCACCTAAATGCACTATGTAGATCTTGTTTGGGTCCTCACTCAAACCAACCAACTATAAAAAGACATTATGAATCAACTGGGAGAATTTGACTAGATATTTATTTGTGTTAATTTTGGGAGGTGTGATAAGGACAATGTGGTTATATTAAAAATATTTTTTGGGGGGCCAGCCCAGTGGCGTAGTGGTTAAGTTCTTGCTCTCCGCTTCGGCAGCCCGGGGTTCACAGGTTTGGATCCCAGGTGTGAACCTACGTACCACTCATCAAGCCATGCTGTGGCAGCACCCCATATACAAAATAGAGGAAGATGGGCACAGATGTTAGCTCAGGGCTAATCTTCCTCAGCAAAAAGAGGAAGACTGGCAATGGATGTTAGCTCAGGGCTAATCTTCCTCACCAAAAAAAATATATATTTTTTTTTCTTGGATTTACATATGCAAGTATATTTATATGAAATGATACACTGTCTAGACAGTAAAAGAGGAGAGTAGTAAACCAGAACTGGCCATATATTAGTCATTACTTGTTGTGGACTTAATATTTGTGTCCTACCCCCCACCTCCCAATGTGATGGTATTAGGAAGTGGGGCCTTTGGGAGATAATTAGGATTTGATGAGGTCACGAGGGTGGAGCCCTCATGAATGGGATTAGTGCCCTTATAAGGAGAGCTTGCTTCCCCACTCTGCTCCCTCCTGCGCAAGGAGACCACGGGAAGTCAGCAGTCTGCAACCTGGAAGAGGGCCCTCACTAGAACCTGACAGTGCTGACACCCTGATCTCAGACTTCCTTCCTCCAGAACCGTAAGAAAGAAATTTCTGTCATTTATAAGCCACCAGTCTCTGGTACTTTGTTACAGCAGTCCAAACTGACTAAGACATTACTTAAGATGAGTGATAAGTACACGAAGATTTTTTATACTCTTCCATTTTTCATGTGTTGGAAATTTTCCATAACAGTTTAAAATTGTATTATTGTTGTTAGTGCTGGTGAGTGGATTCTGACTCCTAGCGACCCTGTGTCCAGCAGAGCAGAACCCTGCCCGGTCCTTTTGCACCATCCTCTCACTTTTGGTGCTCTATCAGACAATGTTCCACTGCTATTCATAGTGTTTTCACGGTCAGTTTTTTTGGAAGTGGGGGGTCAGGTCCTTCTTCCTTGTCTGTCTTAGTCTAGAAGCTCCACTGAAACCTGTCCACCACGGGTGACCCTACTGGTATGTGAAATACTGGTGGCATAGCTTTCAGCATCACAGCAACACGTAGCCACCACAGTCCAACAACCAACAGACGGGTGGTGGTGGTGAGAGTACCGAATATTAATCACTAGACCACTAGGGCTGGCTTAAAGTAGGTATACAGCTCCTAAAACTCCCAAAACTAACAATAAAGGAACCTACAGAAAAAATCTAATTTTTAGCCACAAATAAGAGAAAATATTTACCAAATCATCCGACAAGACACACTGAAGATATCCTGTACCATCCCGCAACACCAGAAACATTAAATTCTTTCCTAAAAATGAGAAAAAGAAATTTAGCCAGACTGTTCTCAAGGCACTTAAAAGCACTTTCTCATAAGTTAATCTTATATAAAGGAAACTCCAAGTCAAACAGTGAAAATTCAAACCTCCCACGTGGGCCCCTTCTCCTGAAGTGTCCATCGGTAATATCACTACTCAGTATTTGTAAAGCAGTTTATTGTCTTCATTGTACTTTCGAATCCTAAGTGACACTCATGATCCACATGATCACGGGTAAGCAAGACAGGAAGCAACGTGAGATGAGGAATTATGTCTTATTCACCGATGAATTCCCCACAATGCCTAGTGCGTGGTTCTGTGCGTTCAGAGGGAGGTGCATAAACACTACCGTACAGAATCACTTTTTCTTATTTATGCCCATTTCTTTTTATGAAGGATTTGATAACCACTTACAATAAATACATATAACAAAACAATACAAAGAAAAAGAGAAAGCAAAACATCAGGACTGAGAGAGTAGAATGCAAATATACTAATTATACAAGTCAACACTACTGGTATAAATTAGCTTCAGATTTGGCTCTGCACTTTCTATAATACAGCCTCTGCTTTTCATTAAATAATTAAATTCAATTAGACAAATATTTACTGGATACCTCCTGATCAGTGTGATTGCTTACAGCTAAATAGTACTTAATTTTTAAGCTTTTAATAGTCATTAAACAAAAACAAATTTAGGATATAAATCATAATCTCCTTTAAAAAGCTAGCATCCAAAAACAAAAATAACCCCAAGTAAATGTTTTTATGTTCTTCTTCATCTTCGACCAGGAATATTTAAAATGAAAAATAGAGAAGAGGGGTACGCCATTTACCTTGCCGACGCAGCCTGTGGACCCAGCCAAACACCTTTACTCTTTGGCCTCTATATCCTTCTAATGCACAAATTTTCACCTGTCAGGTTAAAATAAATAACATTTGACCAATCGTGTCATTTACCACATATCAACTTTTTCACTAATATTAAATGGGTGGCAGTAAAGTGTTAAAAATTCACAAATGGTGCAAAACTGCAGACAATCACTCTACTACAGGTCAGAACCAAAAAATGTCACCATACCCGAGCAGTTAAAAAAAATCCAAGTCTTCTTTCTCTTAGTGCAAAATGAGCAACACCCAGAATTTCAGATATTGCTATATGAAATCAACGAAGACCTGAATTCACACCAGCAACAACCCAAGTCCACAGGGAGCCCTTTCCCTGACTTCACAAGTCCCTCCTGACATGCTAGGAGGCGTTTGGGGGATGAAGGAGAAGGGAGATGAGCAGAGGAAGGGGATGGTGGATGTAGCCAAGGAAACAGCTTCACCACCAAGGAAGCAGGAATACTGTAACAATTCATCAGCAGTAAGAACTACCTGAAATCCAACCATGTCCATTCACAGTCCAGTATTCTGTTCTAGAAAGAATATAGAAGGCCTCCAATTTCATAAAATCACGAAACTTTTTATGGATTTAAAGAACGATGGATTTTGACCTCCTCATTTTATGGTGTGGAAACGGCTACTTAGGGAGGGCAAAAAGCAGTTGACCAACGCCACACAGTACAGCCAGGCCCGGATCCCAGGTCTGCTGGCTTTTAGTTAGGACAGAATCCGTTCAACACGCAATTACTAAACTTTATAATAAAATGAACCCCAAAAGTACCAGCCTTATAACTCTAAAACGTCACTTCTCTTTATCCCTTCTAAAGGGAAAGCAGACAAACAAGTAAAGGAACAGACCACACAGCATGCCTCTCAGATACAGAAAGAATGGTTCCCCATGACAAGTCCATGATATTTGAAACGACACATGTCACACTTACACATTCTGGCTCTGGAAGACTTGGATCGTTTTTAATGGTAATCTTCTTTGCTTCTTCCAGGTTCTTTTCTCTTCGCAAATTGTCTTCTGCCTAATTTTAATAATAAAACAATTTGTTAACATGGTTTCTAGTGTTCTAACTTTAAAAATGTTCACAGTGGCAAATTCATTGTTCACCTCTTTCTTTTCCCGGGATTCATTCTTCATTTGTTCCCTATGCCACATTTTTCTAATGTTCTTCATCTGTGATTTAGAAATAACATCCCACCTCTAGAGAGAAAAACAGATATTTAATTTTTTCAAGACCTCTATGTTCTGATGAAAATTTATTCACAAAATATAAATCTGTAAAGTTTTTGGTTCACCTTACCTCATTTTCTTTTTGTGAATCTACATAAATGGTAGGAAATGGTTCTTTTCCTACTGTCATCAAAGCCTTGGGTGGGGAGGGAGAAAAAGGGTATTTCTTTAACACTGCACAATATTTGAAATGAGACATAACATCTTAATTATGAGGCAACTTCAACCATCTAGAACATAATCAAGAGCCAAGAAAAAAGCATAAAAACCCTATAGCCAAAAAACTGAAGTTGACAGAATGAATGACTGGTTAAACGTACTATTTTGTTTCAAGTAGAAGCCCTCAGGTCCTTTTGCAAACAATTCTAGCAAGTTCGGTGACACAGTATACAGCTTCCAAGTACAAGCAAACAAGAAGCAAGAGATTTTAAGCAGCTGTAGGGACCAGAGGGAGGTATGCTGACAACAGAAGAGATGGTTAACAGCAAAAGCCAATTGCAGATCACATCTAAATGTTAATCCTCACTGAGAAATCAAGGAAGATGTTTCTGAAACTCTTTCAACAAGATAATGGCAAAGAACACAAAAAGCTAAGCTTCATTTAATTTGAGAAATTCCCATATGCAGAATACTAACACTGGGACAAGTTAGGTACTGCTGTGTCATTTAATATTTCATAGTTTGTATTCTTTTTTTAAAAAATAGATAGCTGAAAGTATGTAAGAGATGGATGTTTTATTCACCACTTCAAATATTCCTTCAAATTTTTCCCGCAGTTATCAACTCAACCAAGAAATGCAACAAATTACTCTCTGCAGTTGTAAGATGTGAAACTGACAAAAACTGACCCTTTCTAAAAGGTCTAGTTTCCAGACCTAAAAAATACCTTTCTTCTTGTTTTAACACTAGTCCCACCTCAATGACTGATGTAGAGGAGGAGGGAACCTGATTTTTTAAAAACATCCAAGAGAATTCATCTTTTTAACAATTAGACTTTGTAGAGATGTTTGTAAATCATTAGGAATTAATTTACTACCTGACACGCTCTTGATCCCTCTTTTTATATCACTGAAATTGAAAGACCCAAACTGTAATTCCCCAAATCAGAATGGCACGCTTTTGCTAACAGTGACATTCTGCAAACATTCACCTAAACATTGTTGTCAGTTTTGGAGAGTCACAGGAATCACCCCAGCAACTCAAAATGAGAGAAATATTTCCCTCTAAGGGTTAAAAAGTAAGATTCACGTATAACCCATACACCAAAGCATAACCATAAATATGACCTAAAAGAGGAGAGAATGTGCCCGGGACAGGAACACTTGATTCTAACCTAAATAAATGCTGTAACACAGCTAACAAAAAGGGGGACTGCCCAGGGGTGGAAACACAGAAAAACAAGTGTCAGGGCAGTTCTTTTCCTAGTGCTGTCCAAGAAGGGAACTTGAACCATCTTCCTCACGTGGCAGCTGTAGCCACTTCAGGCAAATGGCAAGCCCATGGCTACTTTAAGAGGGATGTCTGGGCCCACACCTTAACCTGACGCAATCAGTTACCTAACACTCATGTTCTGAGTCCATGTTCTCGAAGAACCCCTCTGATCTGTATTTGGCTTTCCATATAAGTCTGCTTAGAGAGAATATGCTAAACTCATTTGAGGATTCTAGGTCCTGAGAAATAATGATACATTAATAAATTAGCACTCTGGCTTCAAGCTCCAGACTCGTGAGCTTTTGAGCATCTGCTCTAAGAAATGGGTCCATTCTTGGTGTACTGATATTAATCAGGTCTTTGAGTCTTCAAGGCTCAGGATCACATCCGGATTCTAGTGGTAAATTCACCAAGAGGCCTCTTAGGAGTCAGTTTAAAAGAAACCTGGGCATGAGCTCAGTGACTGAGAGAAGCTCATTTTTATTTCTACAAGAATTTAAAAACCAGCCATCTGACTCACCGGAGAGAAAAATGCCAACATGCAATGCCCCATGATAAAGAAGAAAAGATAACACCTTTTTAAAATGTTCAAATAAGTTTAAACTTAGATCATCTAATACTCTTAAAGCTAGATCTCTGTATACGTTCCTTACTTTCCCCTTTCTGAAAATTCTCTTCAAATCCTAGTGCTTCAAATAAAATTACTGACAAGTCACATAATAATTGACATGAGTCATTAATAAATGCAAAGTCACTTTCCTAATGAGAAGAGACACTACCTTTAGACCTGTTTTAAAAGGTTTCTCCTTGGTTCCATCACCCGTAGCATCATTTCCCTCTCGATCCGAGACATACAGCTCTGCTGTTTATAAAACGAGAATAAGTTACTCATTTGGCCAATGACTATCAGTCACCTCATACTACAACTACTTTATCCATTCTTTATCTCTGTAAACAGAACAAGCATCTAATTAGTAAAAAATTACCACAGTCCAAAAGAAATTTTATCATAATTATTTTCCCACTCATGTATTTCAGTGACATCCATCTCATAAAAACATATTAGTTACAAATTTAGTTTTTCAAAATAAACTTTGATCATTTTAATTTGTGATACTGCTTCTATCTACTTAAGTCGCCAACAATAAAGAAGGGTTTGTTTTCCGTGTTGTTTTTTTTTCAGTGAGGAACATACGTCCTGAGCTAATATCTGTTGCCAATCTTCCTCTTTTTGCTTGAGGAAGATGGTCCCTGAGCTAACATCCGTATTAGCATTCCTCTATTTTGTATGCGGGATGCTGCCACAGCATGGCTTGATGAGCGGTGTGTAGGTCCATGCCTCGGATCCGAACCCCCAAAACCCCAGGCCGCCAAAGCAAAGCACGCGAACTCAACCACTACGCCACCAGGCCAGCCCCTAAAGAAAGGTTTTGAAGTTAGCCAGACCAGACTGGAATCTTGGACGTTGTACCTTAAAAGCAAGGGTGACCCTGCCGAATGCACTTAACCTTTCTGAGCTTATTTTTTCTCTATAAAATGAGGAAAACAATATCCATCTTGAAGGGCTGTAATGAGGACAAAATAAAATTACACATACAAATGGGATACCCCAGCGCCACTACACAGATGTCAAATAAATACCAGTTTCCTCAGGTCTTTAAAGGAAACCGAAGCTCTGAGGTTAAACAAACTGCAGAAAGCCTCACAACTGGTAAGTGTGCCCAGGGACATCAATCCAGATCTCCTTTTTCTACCGTATGGTCTCCCAGGAAATCTCAATATAAATGAGGATGTGTGAAAAAGAATTAGGATTCTGAAGTCCTTTCCCGACGATCACTTTGGAGAGTTCCAGACTTGGGGGCTACCCTGAAGTCTGACAGTGCGAAGCAGTGCCTACGTCTCAGCCGAATCACGGGATTGTTCGCAGCGGGGCGGGCCTGGAGCGGCCGCCACCCCAGCCCCCGAACACACTGGGCTCGAGGGGAGCCCGGCCCGGCCGGCGAGTCCGGGCCCGGCGTGGGCCCGCCCTCCCATCATTCCGCATATAAACAGCGATGGAGCGCCCACTCCGTGCCAGGCACCAAGATAAGCGTTGTGTTCTGCCGGAACCAGGTTCCTACCCTAGGCAGGAGCACCGCCCCACTTACACACCCCGGGGTCCCCAACCCTCACTCACCCAGCACCATCCCTGCGGTCGCCCTGGTCACCTCCAAAGACATCGTCTGCAAAACGCCACCACCCTATCACCCCAACGTGCTCCGGCGGCTTCCTAGACTCCGACGTTGCATCAGATAACGTCGCGCATGGGTCGCCCGAGCGTCGCGGCGCCATTGGTTACCGGAGGTTACAGGACGTGGGCGAGCGTCGCTGCGGCCGCCATCTTTAGTCCGGGCAGAGGTAACTTCCGGGTCTGGCGACCCGCCCCGCCGCTCCGCGTTCCCCGGGCGCCGCTGGCCCGGGCCTCCCTGGACCCGGAGACTCCTGCTCCCTTCGGTCTGTACCTCCCTAACTTTCTGGGCTGAGTCTTCCACTTCCGCCCCCAACTGTAGGCGCGCCAGGGCCCTCTTGGAAACCAGACCAAGGATTTCGTTCCAGATCCCCAGATGCTGGAATGCTTGTGGAATTAATGTCATCATCGAATGTATTGAGCGCCATCCCAGCCTCGGAACGCTGGGATGGGGTGGGGGTGGGGGTAGCCCTATCTCACATGCATCGCCTGTTTTGAAATATGAAGATGCTTTAACTTTCCACCTTCAACGAATGAATGCACTTCTGTATTTACGACTCAGAATATGGTATATTTTCGTTTCAAGTTATAAGGATCACTGTTAGAGAAGCCATAATGTTGTGGAAAGAACCAGGGCTTCGGAATACAAGCCTGGTTGGAATTCTGGTTCTGCCTCTTCCTAACTGTGTGTCTTGAGATAAATGACCTAACCTGTGTGAGCCTCAATTTCTCTATTTGTGAAGAATGATATAAGTTTACTGCCCAGCATGTAATAAATACTAAATGAAGGATAGCCAACATGATCCTTCTCAACTTAGTGGAATCCCATAGTCTGTCCTTGAGTCAAAGGAAAACGTAACTTTTGTTATGAAAGAAGCTCTGAAAATAACTTCATGCATAGAATCAGAGTCTATCAAAAAGATGAACCAAATACTTTTCTTCCAGAATACTTCACCCAATTTCATGGACTTTCCTTTTCCCTCTTTGGTGAATGTTTTCTGTTTGCCAACGTATTAGTCATTGGTGCAGAACAAATTTATTGCCTCACACAATTTCGGAGGGGCAGGAATTCAGGAGTGGCTGAGCTGGGGGTTCTGGCACAAAGTCTTTTCTGAATCAAGCTGTGGGCAGGGGGTGCAGTTATCTGATGGCTTCACCAGGTGGGGATCTGCTGCCTGGCTCACTCATTTGGCTGTTGGCGGAAGGCCTCCATTCCTTGCCAAGTGGGCTTCCCATAGGGCTGCTAACGACAGGGCAGCTAACTTCCCCCAAAGCAAGTGATCAGAGAGAGACAGAGAGAGAGAGGGAGACTGAGACTGTGTTCGTTACCTATTGTATAATAAACTACCCCAAAACTTCAAGCAACATTTGTTTTCTCACATTGTCTGTGGTCCTGGAATCTGGACCAGGCTTAGCTGGGGCCTCTGGCTCTGGGTCTCTCAACAGGCTGCAAGCAAGGTGACAGCTCGGGCTGCGGTCATCTTAATTTAAGATTCTTTTTTTTTTTTTTTAAGCAGTTTTTAATGATATTTGTGTGTAAGATTACTTAAAAATATGGAACACTTCATGAATTGGCATGTCATCCTTGCACAGGGGCCGTGTTAATCTCTGTATTGTATCAATTCTAGTGTATGTGCTGCCCAAGTGAGCACAATTTAAGATTCTTAAGTCTCAGGGTGGATCCTCTTCCATGCTCACTCAAGTGGGTGTCGGCAGGCTTCAGGTCCTCATGGGCTGCTGGACTGAGGGCCTCAGTTCTTCGCTGGCTGTTGGCCAGAGGTCTCCCTCAGTTCCTTGCCATGTGGACCTCTCCATAGAGCAGCTTGCTTCATCAGAGCAAGCAAGGGAGAGGGAAAGGGAGAGGGCAATCCAGATGGAAGTCACAGTGTTTTGTAGCCTGCTCTCGGAAGTGATAACCCATCACTGTTACCGTATTGTATTCATTATATTCGAGTCACTTGGTCCACCTTACACTCAAAGAAAGGGTTTCAGACCAGGGCACGAATACTAGGAGGCAGGGATCATGGGGGCCATCTTCGAAAGCTGCCTACCACCATGACCAAAACCTAAGCTGCAGTGCCTTTTTATAACCTAATTAGTGAAGTGAAATTCAGCATTTCTGCTGTATTCTGCTGGTCACACAGACCAACCCTAGTACAGTATGGGAGAAGACTACAGGGGGTGAATACCAGGAGGGGGAGCTTAGTGGGAGCCATGTTGGAGGCTGCCCACCACAGCCCATCCAGATGAATTTCTCCTCTTCATCCTGCTTTGAGCTCCCAGAAACTATGTGGACCACATCAGTGGTTCTCTGGCTTCTGGTTGGATACAGCCAATGGGGAGCACTGGCAGGAGAGAAGAGGGATGGGAGTGAGGTGGGGATACTTATTCCCCAGCTCCCTCATTGCAGGCTGGCTGCATCCTCAACTGAAGGCCACAGCTCCTGTCAGATGGCACTAAGAGACTGTCATCTGAACTGCCCGTCATGAATTTAGTTTTATCTGATCTATAAAATTGGATGTACACAGAAACACTCCATTGTGAAAAGGAAAAGTGTATATGGGACTGGGCCTGAGCAGGTCTGGAAGGCTAGAGTAAGCTGCACAAGAAGAAGATAGAGTCCCATAGCAGCTGCTTCAACTGCTTTGCTGCCTCCTCCTCAGTCTACACCTGTAGACTCATGGCATTTCCCTATGTCCAGTTACTGGAAGATGAAAACAAGTGAGCCCAATACTGACATCTGCATAATATGCCAGAAGCAGACAGCTATTGGATTATAGCCTCACTTGGGCGTGGCTCTGAAAAGACAGTGGCAAAGGCAGATGGTAGAACTCTGGGCAGGATGACTGGTTTTCCATTTCTTACATGAGTAGAGGTGGCCTGAGGAACTGATAGACACTGGCTAATAGCTTGGCCAGTTGACCAGGGACTTGGAAAGAACAAGACTGAAGATTAGGTACAGGCGGTCTGGTGGGAAAGTATGTGGATGGACATTTCTGAATGGACACAGAATGTGAAGATTTCTTGTCCATATAAATGTCCATGAGAAGGCATTCAGTACGGAGGAGGTCTCCATAATCTGTGGACATTGGCCTTTTTCCCAAAACACCCCAGTGCTTGCTCAAAGAAACCATATAAAAGTGGTTATAGTAATAGGAGGGCGGCTATGCATTGGTCTGACCTCGTGGATTGCCCTTCATCAAGGCTGATCTGGCTGGCCCTGCAGAGTACCCAAACTGCCAACAGCAGAAGCCAACTTTGAGAACCTGATAGGACACCAATCTTTGGGGGGACCAGCTGGCCACCTGGGGGTGGGTGGATTACATTAGACCCCTGGAGGAGGCAGCAATATGCCTCTCCACTATAGAGTCATAGTCCACACAGGGACGTGCCCTCCCTGCCTGCAGCACCAATGTCTGTGGATTTACAGAATGCTGTATCCATCTCCGTGGTACATAACATCTCCTCTAACCAGGGAGCACATTGTTAGGGAAGGAAGTGAGACAATGGGCTCATACCTGTGGAGTTCACCGGTCTAACCATAGGCTCTGTGTTAAATGAGATTATTGTTTAAAATATTTACACATGATCCCCTTTCCTATGTGGGAGAAATATACTTCTCTATTTCATTTATGTTGGGATTGGCCATGCGGATGTTCTTTGACCATAGCATATTGCAAGATGTGAAGCAAGCAAAGGTTTAAACTGTGCTTATACAGTTGAGCTTGTTTTCTTGTTTCTGGCATCATCATGAAAAGAACATGCCTCAACTGGCCCACTGGTCCCAGTTAGGTGAAAGACGTGTGGGGAAGACCTGGACCCAATCTGCAGCTTGGAGCCAAGCCCAACTGAACTCAACCCAGATCAGCTGACCCCTAGATGCATGAGTGAGAATAAATGATGGTTGTGTTGCCTCTCAGTGTTGGAGCATTTTGTTCCACAGCTTTATTGTGGCAATAGTAGACTGACACATGCCCCACTACCCAGAAGCAGCTGGCTTAAAAGAATAGCTGAATGGCCTACTGGGAGTCAATTATGACACTCTGTGAGGGTGCCATATATACCTTAAACCAGTAGCCAATGTAGAGTGTGATCTCCCCATAGTGGAATGCATCTTATTATTATTATTTTGTATGTTTGTTGGTTTCAAAGAATTCTCCAGGTATTTTTATTTCCATGAAATAATTGAGATGTCTATGACCCACATTGAGGCCAGCAGGCAGGAATCTTTACTGTTCTTTTCTCTCCTAACACCAGTGAAGACCATAGGAAATGGGAAGTGGGAGAAAGAAACACAGCTCCAGGGTTACTGCAGACCATCCCCTCTCCCACCACCCTCAGTCTCTACCCCCAGGATTAAAAACAAAGTGGTCGGGTCGCACCTCCTCTTTCCCAGAGGCATTCTCTCCTCATCCGTATACAGCTGGCCTTGTACTTGCCTTTGCTCGCTGTGTCTAGTAGGTGGCCCTTACATGTCACCGCTAGATTGTAGGTAAGACGCCTTCCTGGCATCCTTCCAGCGCACTTAGCAGAGCCTTGCACTCAGTAAGCACTTGGAAACTATTTCTTAGGCAGATAGTCTCATTTAGTCCAACCTTCCTCCCAGAAGCAGAACTTTCCTTTCAGCATCGCTGAAAGGGTCACTTCCAAGAACAAACTAAAGTTTGTCGGTCCTCATGAATGAATGAATGGATGAATTGAATGAATGGCGTTGCTCTTCCGTCTCCTCATCCGACTCTGGCCAGCTGGGGGCGCCCTCTTCTCGCGGTCCTCGATGTTCCGCCTCCGCTCCACCAGGCACCAGACGCGAGTCGCTGTCCTAACACTGTTATGACCTCCACGGCCCACTGTAGCCGGCCGCCGGCCTGAGCTCAGGGCACGCGCCGCCGGCGCCGCCATGTTGTTTCCGGGCTGCTCCAGCATTTTCCGCAACGTCTTGCCTTTCCGGCTCCGCGCGGCACGTCCACGTGTCGGGGGAACAGCTCAGTCTCGGTCTTGCTGCCGGGGCATTACCTACAGGGCCCTCTCTCCGAGCAAACCCACGGACGTCTTTAAAGAGCTTTCGCAGGCTCTTAGTTATTTGCTCCTCAAAACAATCTTCGGAGAGAGAAGAGGCAAAAATCGCTGTAAGCGCCTCTAGGACTCCTTTCCCCGTCCCCGGGCCTGGAACGGGGCAGGGGGACTGGGGAGGGACTGCCCAGCGGTCGCTTAACTAGCGAATCGGTTAAGCAGTCAAATCTCAGTACTATTTGAAACTGCTAACAAAAAGTGGGAGTTATCATTACGATGGAACTATTAATTTAAGGAACTGAAAACGTAACTTTCTTTTTCGTTGTAGGGTTAAATTTAAGCATTTAGGTTTGCTCATTAATTTATTTCAGTGATTCCCAGCCTCCTTCTTATTTGTGAAATCCTTGCTTGTAAATACTTTATCTATAATCTCTCCCTAAAAAAAATAAAAATGAAGGAATGAAATTTTAAAGCCCTGCCGGATCTTCACGCTTTAAGGAGGGTAAAGAATGATAACTGTGCAGGTGGGGCTCTGAAGCCAGATACATTGCCACAGGACACAGGACTCTTACTTTCTGCTTCAGAGATTCTCGTCAGGTTCCTTAACCTCTGAGCCACGGATCTTTCAATTGTAAAATGATAATAACCCTTCTCTGGCAAGGTGGTTGTGAGGTTGATGTAAAATCAAATATACATAAATGCCTATGTACAAAAAATGTGCTTGGCATCCTTGTGAATTAGGATATAAATGGTATTAATAATTAATCATTGTTATTCTTTTGATCCTGCATGAATCAAGCCTTCAACCAAACTGCGGAGGGCTGCTAGTGGACCCATATTTTCCTCACCCTTACCCACTTCACCCCCATCTCCCCAGCTGTGAATTCTGGCCAGTATTCAGAATGTCTCAGACTCTGCAGATCCTTCCCACTGCCCCCAACTCTCAGCAAATTACCTGTTTCTTGCTTCAAACCATTAAATAGAAGCTCTCTGACAGACCTCCCTTAAAACTCTCAAACTTTCAAGCTTCAAAACCCATCCTTTGTTCCTAGTACAATGCAAGCAGTATCCTTCCTCCTGTCTTCTGGATCTCCCTCAGCTCTCCAATCTAATCTCTACACTCCAACCAGGGTGAACACATAAAAACATAAACCCAATCGTTTTATTCTTCAGCTGGCAAACTTCCATGACTTCCCTTTGCTCTCAGGATCCATCCCAATCCCCCTACAGGCTCACTAGGCTGTGTATGGTCTGGTCTGTCATTGCTTTCTGAAAGCACAATTAACATCAGCCTGGGCTTGTTTCTTCACTGAATTGTTCTGGGTACAATGTGCAATTTGGGATAGCCTTTAAGAAAGGTGAAGACACAGTCAAATGGACAAGGAGCTGGGAAAACTTTCAAAGCAGAATTAATTGTGTCCTCTGAAAACAATGAGGAAAAAGTCCTCCAGGTTAGTTTGAAGAACAATCATTGTATTAGTTTAGCAGGAGTTGAGGCTCCTAGGGGATCTCTGGGAGTCTCAGAGGCCCAGCTGATGATTTCTTAGTTTATCAAGTTTTTTGCTGTTAGAGCAGGTCATGAAAGTGTTTTCACCCCAAGCCATAAAATCCTAAGAAATATCCCAGTCTTCGACAAATCCAGTAAATTTAAAAGAGCTCTTTTGGGTTCACATTTACTCAAGAGGTTTGCAGTGATGAAGTCTTGATGCAAGTTTTCCAGAAACTTGAACCCAAACTCTACCTTTAGAAATAGTCTTTAGTGTTACCTTTATTAAATTCTTCAGTAAGCATAAATTTTTAAGTTGGTCACACAAAATTTAAGTAAGAAAGCTGAAGGTAGATGGGAATCCCAAAGCAGATGGTAACCAGAAACCTCCTATAGGATTTCCGTAGACTGGCTTATTCATTAGGCAGCTTGGCTCAGAAGAACCATTTTATAATGAAACTGCAAGATGACTCCCAGTTGGCCAATCGACCTCTTCTAAAGGTTGATTCTTGTCACCTGAGAGAACTGACTCCTGATGAGAAATGCTAGACTGAAGAGGCCTCCCATGTTGGCTTCACAAGCCAGATCCAATATCTTTAATCCTCCGGTGGAAAAGAAACAGGGAGACATTCCAGGGCTTATGACAGCACTTTGAGAGTGATTGTTGTTTACCAGCATTAGGGGCCAAAGGAACATTGATAATCTCTGCAATGGGAGATCATAAGCAGGTTATGTGGTGTAAGTAACCTATATCCTGAATTTGGCAGCAGCAACCTGGGTTTTTAACCACCATACTTGGTCAGGAAGTTTGGATTTCTCTCCATGTTAGAATTTCCTTTCCTGTTATATATATTTATTGTAAACAGCTGCGTTATAATTTTATTCAAGTTTTGAGGCCAAATCCTGATGATTTAAAATCTGTGCGAGTTATTTCTTCCTGTGCATCTTACTACTGAGGTCGTCTTGGCTGGTAATTGGTTGGACAGCACAGAGGCAAATCTATACCGGTCTTTGAATCGGGAACATTCTCTAAAATTCTGTTGGAGCTTCCATTTATTTGACATGACCTTAAGATGTTACCCAGACTCTTCTGAGGGCGAAAAAAACATGTTTGCCTATAAATGGCCTAACAAAACACACTGCTTTCCATCTATAACCATGAACAGGAAGCTACCATCTCTGGATTCCCAGTCACCCAAGAGGGCCAAGTCAAGAGCTGAGGGTTCTGGTCTAGTGAGAAATTTGTGGACTGGGGAGATACTCAGTTTGAGAGGCTTTGTGACTTACGCAGGAAAAATATGAACTCAAACTACCCTTTTTTGGCTTAAAAATCATTACTATTTTTTATTATTTAATTTTTGGAGTAGATAATATATTCATATGGTTCAAAACTTTAAAAAAATTTTAAAAGTATGAAAAGATAATTCCATTGTTAAAAGTATCACTCCCCACTTCCTTCTTTCCTTTATTTCTTTCTTTACAACAGCTTCTTTTGAAGTATAAGTGATATACAACTGCACATATTTAAAGTGTATAATGTGATATGTTTTAACACACGTATATACCTGTCAAACCATCACCACAATCAAGATAGTGAACATATCCATCACCCCGAAGAGTTGTCTCAGGCCCCTTGGTAATCCTTCATATTTCCCTAATGACTAATGATGTTGAGCATCTTTTCATGTGCTATTTTGCCATATGTGTATCTCTTGTTTTTAACCAGTTTTATTGAGATGTAATTGACATACAGCACTGTGTAAGTTTAAGGTGTACGGCATAATGATTTGACTTACATATATAGTGAAATGATTACCATAGTAAGTTTAGTTAACATCCATCATCTCTTGTAGATACAAAATAAAAGAAAAACAGTATTTTTTTCCTTCTGATGAGAGCTCTTAGGATTTACCCTCTTAACAACTTTCTTATATATCATAGAGCAGTGTTAACTATAGTCATCATGGTGCACATTACATCCCCAGAACTTATTTGTCTTATAACCAGAAGTTTGTACATTTTGACCACCTTCATCCAGTTCCTCCTCCCTTCCTCTGGTAACCACAAATCTGATTTCTTTTTCTATGATCTTTTTATTTTTAGATTCCACCTATAAATGAGGTCATACAGTATTTGTCTTTCTCTGTCTGACTTATTTCACTTAGCATAATGCTGTCAAGGTCCATCCATGTTGTTACAAATGGCAGGATTTCCTCTTTTTTTTTTTTTTCTTGAGGAAGATTAGCCCTGAGCTAACATCCATGCCAGTCTTCGTCTACTTTATACGTGAGCTGCTGCCACAGCATGGCTGATGAGTGGTGTAGGTCTGTACCTGGGATCCGAACCCACAAACCTGGGCCACCAAAGCAGAACACCTCAAACTTAACCACTACACCACGGGGCCGGCCCCAGATTTCCTTTTTTTTATGACTGAATAATATTCCACTGTGTGTGTGTGTGTGTGTGTGTGTGTGTGTGTGTGTGTATCTCACAACTTCTTTATCTTTTCATCTGTCAGTGGACATTTAGGTTGTTTCCATGTCTTGGCTATTATAAATAATGCTGCTATAAACATGAGGGTGCAGATATCTCTTCGACATAGTGTTTTCATTTCCTTCATATATATTCCCAGAAGTGGGATTGCTGGGTCATATGATAGTTCTATTTTTTATTTTTTCTTGAACTTCCATACTGTTTTCCATAGTGCTATACCAATTTACAATCCCACCAACAGTGCACAAGGGTTCCCTTTTCTACACATCCTCGTCAGCATTTGTTGTCTCTTGTCTTTTTGATGCTAGCCATTCTAGCTGATGTGAGGTGATATCTCATTTTGGTTTTGATTTGCATTTCCCTAATGATTAGTGATGTTGAGCATCTTTTCGTGTACCTGTTGGCCATTTGTATATCTTTGGACAAATTTCTATTCAAGTCCTTCCTCCATTTTTTAATTGGATTATTTGTTTTTTTGCTATTGAGTTGTATGAGTTCCCAGTATATTTTGGATATTAACCCCTTATCAGATACATGGTTTGCAAATATTTCTTCCCATTCCTTAGATTGTCTTTTCATTTTGTTGATTGTTTCTTTTGCCTTGCAGGAGCTTTTTAGCTTGATGTAGTCCCAATGTTTGTTTTTGGTTTTGTTGCTTGTGCTTTCGGTGTCATATCCAAAAATCGTTGCCACAACCCATGTCAAGGAGTTTTTTTCCTATGTTTTCTTCTAGGAGTTTTATGGTTTTATGTCTTACATTTAAATCTTTAATCCATTTCAAGTTAATTTTTGTGAGTGGTATAAGATAAGGATCTAATTTCATTCTTTTACAAGTGGATGTCAAATTTTCACAGCACCATTTTTTGAAGAGACTATCTTTTCTCGATTGAGTATTCTTGGCTCTCTTCAAATATTATTTGACTATATACGCTTGGGATTATGTCTGGGCTCTGGATTCTGTTCCATTGGTCTCTGTCTGTTTCTATGCTAGTACCATACTGTTTTGATTACTATAGCTTTATAGTACAGCTTGAAATGAGGAAGTGTGATGCTTCCTGCTTTGTCCTTTCTCAGGATTGCTTTGGCTATTTGGATTTTTTTTGTGGTTCCATATGAATTTAGAATGATTTTTTCTACTTCTGTAAAAAATGCTGTTGGAATTTTGATACAGATTGCATTGAATCTATAGATGGCTTTTGATGGTATTGACATTTTAACAATATTCTTCCAAACCGTGAACACAGATACCTTTCTATTTATTTGTGTGTCATTCAATTTCTTTCATCAATGTCTTATAGTTTTCAGAGTAGAGATCTTTCACCTCCTTGGTTAAATGTATTTGATTGTTTTTAATGCTATCATAAATGGGATCATTTTCTTTATTTCTTTTTCAGACAATTTATCATTAGTGTATGGAAATGCTATTGATTTTTTGCATGTTAATTTTGTGTTCCACAACTTTATTGAATTTGTTGATTAGATCTAAGAGATTTTTGGTGGAGTCTTTAGGATTTTCTATATATAAAATCATGTCTTCTGCAAATAGAAACAATTTTACCTTTTCCTTTCAAATTCTGATACCTTTTATTTCTTTTTCTTGCCTGACTGCTCTGGCTAGGACTTCTAGTACTATGTTGAATAGGAGTGGTGAGAGTGTTCATTCTTGTCTTGTTCCTAATCTTAGAGGAAAAGCTTTCAACCTTTCATTGAGTATGATGTTAGCTGAGGGACTGTCATATATTGCCTTTATTATGTTGAGGTTCATTCCTTCTAGACCTCATTTGTTAAGAGTTTTTATCATGAATGGATGTTAAATTTTGTCAAATGCTTTTTCTGTTTCTATTGAGATGATTGTATGATTTTTTTTCATTCTGTTAATGTGATGTATCACAATGATTGACTTGCATATGTTGAACCATTCTTGCATCCCAGAAATAAATCCCACTTGATCATGGCAAATGATCCTTTTAATGTGCTGCTAAATTTGGTTTGCTAGTATTTTATTGAGAATTTTTGCATCTATATTCATCAGATGTATTGGCCTGTAGTTTTCTTTTTTTATACTATCCTTTTCTGGCTTTGGTATCAGGATGATGCTGGTCCTGTAAAATGAGTTTTGGAGTATTCCCTCCTCTTCAATTTTTTGGAAGAGTTTGAGAAGGCTTGACATTGATTCTTCTTTAAATGTTTGGTAGAATTCACCAGTAAAGCTGTCTAGACCTGAACTTTTGTTTGTTGTGAGGTTTTTGATTACTGATTCAATTACTGATTCAATCTCCTTACTATTAATTGGTAAGATTTTCTATTTCTTTATGATTCAGCCTTGGTAGGTTATACATTTCTAAGAATTTTTCCATTTCTTAGAGGTTGTCCAGTTTGTTGGCATATAGTTGTTCATAGTAGCATCTTACAATCCTTTGTATTTCTGTAGTATCACTTGTAATGTCTCCTTTTGCATTTACAATTTTGTTGATTTAATTCCTTGTTCTTTTTCCTTGGTTAGTCTAGATAAATATTTGTCAATTTTATTTATCTTTTCAAAGAACCAAGTCTTTGTTAATCTTTTCTATTGTTTTCCTGTTCTCTATTCCACTTATTTTTGCTCTAATCTTTGTTATTTCTTTCCTTCTGCTAACTTTGGGCTCAGTTTGTGCTTCTTTTTCTAGTTCCTTAAGGTGTAGAGTTAGGTTGTTTGTTTGAGATCTTTATTGTTCTTAATGTAGACATTTATTGCTAGGAACCTCCCTCTTAGCACTGCTTTTGCTGCATCCTATGAGTTTTGTATGTTGTGTTTCCATTTTCATTTGTCTCAAGATACTTTTTTATTTCCCCTTTAATTTCTGCTTTGATCTATTGGTTGTTGAGAGTGTTGTTTAATTGTCATGTGTTCATGAATTTTCCAGTTTAACTTGTAATCAATTTCTAGTTTGATACCATTGTGGTCAGAGAAGATACTTGGTATGATTTCAGTCTTCTTCAATTTACTAAGACTTGTTTTGTGGTCTGACATATGGTCTATCCTAGGAAATGTTCCATGTGCTTTTGAAAAGAGTATGTATTCTGCTGTTGTTGGATAGAATCTTCTGTATGTGTCTGTTAGGTCCATTTGGTCTATAGTGTTGTTCAAATCTGCTGTTTCCTTGTTGATTCTCTGTCTCGATGATCTATCCATTGTTGAGAATGGGGTATTAAAGTCCCCAACTATTATTGTATTGCTGTTTATTTCTACTTTTAGCTTTGTTAGTTTTTGCTTTATATATTTAGGTGCTCCAATGTTGGGTGCATAAATACCTACAATTGTGATATCTTCTTGATAGATTGACCCCTTTATCATTATATAATGACCTTCTTTGTTACTTTTTACCATTTTCAGTTTAAAGTTTATTTTGTCTGATATAAGTATAGCTACCCCTGCTTTTTTTTTGGTTACCAGTTCCTTGAAACACCTTTTTCCATCCCTTCACTCTCAGTCTACATGTGTCTTTAAGGCTTAAGTGAGTCTCTTATAGGCAGTATATTGTTGGGTCTTTTTTTTATCCTTCAGCATTTCTATTTCTTTCGATGTGAGAATTTAATCTACTTATGTTTAAGGTAATTATTGATAAGTAAGGACTTACTATTAACATTTTGTTAATTGTTTTCTGGCTATTTTGTAGATCCATTGTTCCTTGTTTCTGATCCTGCTTTTTTGTGTTTTGATGTCTTTTGGTATCAGTATGCTTTGACTTCTGTATCATTGGCGCTTTTGTGTAATTAATACAGGTTTTTCCCTTGTTACCATGAGGCTTACATAAAGTATCTTAATATTATAACACCCTTTTTAAAGCTAATAACTTAACTTCAATAGCATTCCTAAACTGTACACTTTTACTTTTGCTCTTCCTCACGATTTAGGTTATTGATGTTCTAGTTTACATATTTTTTATGTTGTGTAACCAATAACAGATTATTGTACTTATGGCTATTTTTACTACATTTGTTTTTTAACTTTTAAATTAGAGTTGTGAATTACACACCACCATTGCCATACTACAGAATCTATCTTTGACTATATAGTTACCGTTATGAGTGAGTATGATGCCACCTTCTTATGTTTTTATGATGTTAATTAGTGTCCTTTTACTTCCACTCAAAGAACTCCCTTTAGCATTTCTTTTAAGACAAGTCTAGTGGTGATGGACTCCTTCAGCTTTTGTTTTTTCAGGAAAGTCTTTATCGCTCTTCCATTTCTAAAGGACAGCTTTACCGGGTATAGAATTCTTGGTTGACAGTTTGTTCTTTCAATAGTTTTTTTTCTTTTTTATGGTGAGGAAGATTGGCCCTGAGCTAACGTCTGTTGCCAATCCTCCTCTTTTTACTTGAGGAAGATTGTCACTGAGCTAACATCTGTCAGTCTTCCTTTGTTTTGTATATGAGACGTTGCCACAGCGTGGCTTAATGAGCGATGTGTAGGTCCACGCCCAGGATCTGATCCTACGAACCCCTGGCCACCAAAGTGGAGCATGTGAACTTAACCACTTCAGCACTGGGCTGGCCCCTCCTTTCAATATTTTGAATATATCATCTCATTCTCTCCTGGCCTGACTAGTTTCTGTTGAGAAATCTGCCCATGGTCTTTTGGGGGTCTCTTGTATGTAACTTCTCTTTTTTCTCTTGCTGCTTTCAGAATTCTTTCTTTGCTTTGACTTTTGATATTTTAATTATAATGTATCTTGGTGTAGCCATTTTTGGGTTCAAACTATTTGGGATTTTTTATGCCACATGGATCTGGATGTCTGTTTCTTTCCCCAGGTTTGGGAAGTTTTCAGCCATTATTGCTTTAAATATACTTTCTGTCCCTTTCTCTTTCTCTTCTCCTTATGGAATTTCCTTAATGAGGGTATTGTTTCTTTTGATTGTGTCCCATAAATCTTGTAGGCTTTCTTCACTCTTTTTCATTCTTTTTTCCTTTTGCTCCTCTGACTGGATAATTTCAAGTGTCCTGTCTTCTAGATCACTGATTCTTTCTTCTGCTTGGTTGAGTCTGCTTTTGAAGTTCTCTAATTCTTCAGTTCAGTCATTGTATTTTTCAGATCTAGGATTTCTATTTGTTTTTGTTTTTTTGAGGGTATCTATTTCTTTGTTCAACTCATTTTGTTCATGCATTATTTTCCTTAGTTATCTGTCTGTGTGTTCTTGTATTTCATTAAACCTCTTTAAGGAGACTGTTCTGAATTCTTTGTCTTACAGCTCATAGATCTCCATTTCTTTAGGGTAGTTATTGGAGCTTGATTAGTTTCCTTTGGTGGTATCATGTTTCCCTGATTTTCTTGGTCCTTGATTCCTTACATTGCTATCTGCACATTTGTGTGAGCAGTTTCCTCTTCCATACCTTACAGGTTCATTTTGGCAGAGACAGTTCTTCACCACTCAGCTCAGTTTGGCTTTCTGGATGTCCCTGCTGGTAACATCCTTGGGCAGGTGGAGCTTGTTATCAGGGTCTAATTTTGTGTGAGACCACTGCTCAAGCTCAGAGGTCGGGGGGCGGGGGGTGTGTGCCACTGGCTGAAAACAATTGGATAGGACTGCTGACTTGGTTCCCTGCCCAAATGCAGCTTTAGGATGGGCTCCTCATTTGCTTGGGTTCTCTGGTCAGGCTTACTAGACAGGTGGGACTGGGTACTACACTTAGCAGATGGCACTATGAATTAGCTTCCCTGCCCTGGTGGAGCAGCAGGACAGGTCTCAGGGGCTGCTCAGCTTGTTGTTTGAGAACCTGAATCAGGCAAGATTGTGAACTGAATTCCCTGGCCAGATGGGGCGACTGGTTTTGTTCTGCAGATGGGGATAGCCACAGGCTGTGCTCTCTGTTCAAGTGCCATTGTAAGCAGGGCTGGATAGACTATGCAGCTTCCTGTGTGCTCTAGTTAGGTTCCCTTGTCTGATGGACTGAAGGCTGTATTCAGCAATGGGCAGAGCTATGACTTACTTGTCCTGCTCAGGCCACTTCCAAGCAGCCTCACAGGTGAACCAGCTCAGGCTTTCTGGTCTAGAGGGGCTGGGAGCTACAATCAGCAGTATGCCAGGCTATGACTCAGCTCCACTGCCTGGGTGGGGTAGGCCAGGTTGCAGAGCTGGAAAAGCTGTTTATTTGAGGACCCAAATCAGATAGACCTGTGCCCTGCCAAGTTTCCTGGTCAGACTGTGCCACCATCTGGGCTCTGCAGATAAGCAAAGCTGCTGGTTGGGATTGCTACTTGCGTGCTGCAGGTAGGAGCTCAGTCTGCCAAAATCCGGATGTGGGTTGTTGCACGCCCCTCCCCCTTCTCTGTCACAATAGATTCCCAGTGGTCAAAGCCCACAGATTCCCCCACAATCCCTGTGGGGCAAGTCTGGAGTAGAGGCCTCCAAGAAGCAACCCACAATGCTGGGGGAGCTGGATGTCCACCCTGGGCTCTCTTTTCCCACTGGGGGAACCGTAGGCACAGGGGAGACCTCTTGGCGTGGTGCTGCTCCTGCCTGGGGGAGTGGCAATGCAGTCAGTGTGTAGCTGCTACTCTTACCCCTCTAATGAGGTCAGTCTTGATCTCGGTGGACATGGGGGTGCTTCAGCCCCACCCCCATGTTCTAGGATTCTCTCAGTGCTGTCTTACTCATGAGTAGTTGTTCATTGTTCTTGTCGTGGGGAGCCAAGTCAGGAACAACCCATATTGCCATCTTGGTGATGTCACTCCTGTATATCTTCTTTGCTGAAGTATACATTCAAATCTGTTGCCCATACGAGGTATGGCTCCAAGTTACTTATTATTATTATTTTTTGCATATGGATATTCAAATGTTCCAGCACTATTTGTTGACAAGGCTGTTCTTTCTCCACTTCGTTGTCTTTGTACCTTTGTCAAAAATCAGTTGTCCATATATGTATGGATTGATTTCTACACTTTTTATTCTGTTCCATTGACCAACTTGCTATCTTTAGGCCAACATCATGCTGTTTTGATCACTATAGATTTATGATACTTCTCAAGATCATGTAGGGTTAGCCCTCCAACTTTATTTTTCTTTCTCAGAGTCATTTTGGCTATTTTAGTTCCTTTGCATTTCTATTTGAATTTTAAAATCAGCTTATCAATTTTGTGTGTGTGTGTGTGTGTGAGGAAGATTGTCCCTGAGCTAATATCTGTGCCCATCTTCCTCTATTTTGTATGTGGGATGCCACCACAGCTTGATGAGCGGCGTATACGTCCATGCCCGGGATCTGAACCCGCAAACCCTGGGCCACCGAAGCAGAGCATGCAAAATTAACCACTACGCCACTGGGCTAGCCCCAGAATCAGCTTATCAATTTTTACATAAAAATGCTGTGGGATTTGGATTGTGATTGGATTGAATCTACAGGTCAAGTTCATGCCCTGCCCTCTTATGTTTTCCATGTAAAAGGTAGCCGCCATACACACAGTCCTGCACCTGGCTCCTCTTACCTCACCATGAATCATGAGATCCTTCCTTCTTCTCCCTTGGTCTCCGTTACAGTTTAGTGTGTTCCGTCATCGGGATGTACTGTAGTTCATTTAGCCCGTCCCTTGTGATGTATTTCTAGCTCATTGCCAATGTTTTGCTGTTACAAACAGTGCTACAGTACAATAATTGTACGTGTCATTTCCCTTGTGGGCAAATACAGCTGCAGGATAAATTTAAGAGATGTGATTGCTGGGTGTACACATTTGAAAGGGTGTACACATTTGAAATTTTAATGGATATTGCCAAATGCTCTCCCTAGAGTTTTGTCAATTTATAGTCCTGCCAGTAATAAAATAGAGGGCCTATTTTGCCATAGTCTCCACAGTGCGTTACCAAACTTTTTCTTTTTTGCCAAGTTGGTAGATGAAGATGGTCTATCAAAATCATTTTGATTTGCATTTCTTTATTACAGGAAAGTTTAAACATCTTTTCATGTGTTTAGGAGCCATTTGTATTTCTTTTTCTGTGATTTCTTTGTTCACGTCCTTTGCCTATTTTTTTCTGTTAGATTGTCAGAATCTTTCAGTTCCAAGGAAGTCTTTATATATTAGGGAGATTAGCCCTCTGTCTGATATGAATTAGCAATTATTTTTTCCCACTTTGCCATTTGTCTTTACTTATACCTTTTTTTTTTTTCTGTAAGAAAGGTGTTTATATCTATGTATTTGAACTTATTTATTAGCCTTTTCTCTGAGGCTTTGAGAAAGGCCTTCCCTACTCCAAGGCTACATTTGAATTTTCTCATGGTTTTCTTCTACTACTTTTTTGAGTTTTTTACATTTAAATCTTTTATTTATTTGGAATTTATTCTACTACTGTGCAAGGTATCCAATTGTTTTCCTGTTGTTCCAACACCATTAATTAAAAAGCCTGCCTTTCTCCCATTGATCTTTGATGCCACCTTTATATGTAGTAAATTTCCACATGTGTTTGGGTCTGTTTCTGGATCTTATATTCTGTTCCATGGAATGTGTAGTCATGCATCAGAATCACACTGTTTAAATTACTTTTTAAATTACAGAATGATTTATTATCTGGTAGGGATAGTCTCCCCTCGTTACTTTCTTTTTCAGTTTTCTGGCTCTTATTAATTTTTCCATATGAACTTTAGAATCAGCCTGTCTACTAAAGAAAGCTGTTGGCATTTTTTATGAGGATCATATGCTATTTATAAATTATCTTAGGGAGAATCAACTCTTTATGTTGTTATGTCTTATCCAAGAACATGACATGCCTTTCATTTGCTCAACTCTTCTGGATTCACTAGTATTTTAAAGTTTGGTTCATATAGGTTTTACTTGTAAAGTTTATTCCTAGATATTTTATCTTTTTTGTTTCAATTGCAGATATGATCTTTCCCCATTATATCTTGTTTGTTGTTTGTATAAATGAAAGTTATCTTCATTTTGTTACCACTACTTCGTTGAATTCTTATCATAGTTTTTTTAGTTGAATCCCCCAGATTTTCCAGAAATACCATCATATCATCTTCAAAAGTGATAGATTTATTTCCTTTCATGCAATTTTTATACCTCTAATTTTTTTTTTAATCGCATTCAAATTATTCTCCCTCTTTATCCTCTTTTTTCCATGGGTTTGGTGTTATTTTATGCATTATAGTATTTAGAATTGCTTTCAGCCACAAGTAAGAGAAAACATAAAACAGCTAAAACAAATGTGGATTGATTTTTCTTGTATGGAAGTATTCTGGAGGTAGGCAGTGAGTTAGCAGTTCAGTCAGGTCAGTAACCCAATTTTCCTCTCTGCCATATTTCAATTGTTGGCTTGTTGCCTCATGGACATAGCATGGCTGCCAGAGCTCCAGGCATCACATTCATATTCAAACTAGGAAGAAGTGAGGAAGAGTGAGATGAGGATCTCAGGAAAGTAAAAGTCTTCTCAGCACATGTCTCCTTTTGTCTCTTGGCTAGAAGTGGATCACATTGCAACCACCAGCTGCAAGGGATTTTGGGAAAACAAGTGTTTAGATTTCCAGCCTCTGTAGTGGAAGTGGGCAAGAAAGAAGGGGCGTGGGAATGGGCAGTGAGTTAGCCAGTCAGTAGTGTCCATCAGAGGCATCATTCATTTTTCATATTTATATGGAGGAGTAAAGGAAGACCTTTGAACTGATTCTAAATAAGCACTATAATCTTGAAGGCTAAGGTAGTTTTTGCTTTGTTATTGTTTTCTATAAAAAGAAAATCAGTTTTTCTAGTATTTTTTTATTTGATGTGAAATTCATGTAACATAAGATTAACCATATTAAAATGTACAACTCAGTGGCATTTGGTGCGTTCACAATGTTGTGCAACCACCACGTGTATCAAGTCCCAAAATATTTTCATCACCACAAAGGACAACCCCATACCCATTGTGATGGTTAATTTTATGTGTCAGCCTGGGCAGGCTATGGGGCCCAGTTGTTTGGCCAAACACAAGTCTACATGTTGCTATGAAGGCATGATTGACATTTAAAGCAGTAGACTTTGAGAAAAGTGGATTACCCTCCATAATGTCGGTGGGTCTCATCTAGTCAGTTGAAAGCCTTAAGAGCAAAAACTGAAGTCCCTCAAGGAAGAAGGAATTTGGCCTCCAGACTGCAACATGCAAATTCTCCCTCAGTTTCCCGTGTTTGGACTCAAAATCGCAACATCAACCACTATTGGAATTTCAGCCCGCTGGCCTCCTGCCCTACACATTTCAAATTTGCCAATCCCCAGAGTTGTGTGAGCCAATGTCTTAAAATAAATCAATATCTCTCTCATTTTTTTCTCTATCTCTCTATACATCCTATTGATACTGTTTCTTCTCTGGAGAACCCTGACTAATACATCCATTAAGCATTCACTCCCTCCCTATTCCCTCCTACCCCCAGGCCCTGGAAACCACCAATCAGCTGTCTCTATGGATCTATCTAATCTGGGTATTTTATATAAATGGAATCATAAATATGTATCCTTTTGAATCTGGCTTCTTTCACTTAGCATAATGTTTTTGAGGTTCATCCAGCAAGTATCAAGTATTAGCACTTAATTCCTTCCATTCTGAGTTAATTTTTATATATGATGTAAGATAGTGGTCCAGTTGCATTCTGGTTGCCCAGTTTTCCCAGCACGATTTATTGAAAATACAGTCCTTTCCCTATCATATGCTCTTGGCTCCTTTGTCAGAAATTAATCCATCATGTATGTGTGGGTTTATTTCTGGGGGCTCTCTATTCTGTTCCATTGATCTATGTGTCTGTTTTTATGTCAGTTTTTATTACTATGGTTTTGTAATATAGTTTGGAATCAGGAAGCATAATGCCTCCATCTTTGCTCTTTCTCAAGATTGCTTTACTATTCAGGGTCTTTTGTGGTTCCACACAAATTTTAGGTTTTTTGTATTTCTGTGAAAAATGCCCCTAAAATCTTGATAGGGATTTGCATTGAATCTGTAGATTGCTTTGGGTAGTATGGACATTTTAACAATATTCTTGCAGTCCATGAGCATGGAATATCTTTCCATTTATTTGCATCTTCTTCAATTTCTTTCGTCAGTATCTCACAGTTTTCAGTGTATAGGTTTTTCACCTCCTTGGTTAAATTATTCCTGTGTATTTTATTCTTTTTGATGAAGTTGTAAATGGGATTGTTTTCTTAATTTCTCTTTTTGTGTTTATTAGTGGATAGAAATGCAACAGATTTTTGTATATTGATTTTGTATCCTGCAATTTTACTGAATTTGTTTATTAGTTTTAACAGTTTTTTGGTGGAGTCTTTAGGGTTTCCTATATATAATACGTTATCTGCAAATAGTGACAGTTGTACCTCTTCTTTTCCAATTTGGATGCCTTTTATTTTAAGTTTATTTTGTTTTATACTTTATTTTATTTTATTTTTTTTTTTGCCTAATTGCTCTGGCTAGGACTTGCAACACTTTGTTGAATAACAGTGGCAAGAGTGGGCATCCTTGTCTTGTTCCTGATCTTAGAGGAAAAGTTTTCAGCTTTTCACCATTGAGTATGATGTTAGCTGTGGGCTTGTCATATATGGCTTTTATTATGCTGAGGTACATTCCCTTTACACCCACTTTGTTGCGAGTTTTTATCATAACTAAATGTTGAATTTTGTCAAATGATTTTTCTTCATCTATTGAGATGATCATATGATTTTTCTTTCTTCATTTTGTTAATATGTTGTGTTACATTTATTGATTTGTGGATGTAGAGCCCTGCTTGCATCGCTGGAATAAATCCCGCTTCATCATGGTGTATGATCCTTTTATGCATTGTTGAATTCTGTTTGCCTATATTTTATTGAGGATTTTTGCATCTATGTTGATCAGGGATATTGGCTTGTAATTTTTATTTCTTGTGGCATCCTTTTCTGGTTTTGATATCAGGGTAATGCTGGCCTTATAAAATGACTTTGGAAGGTTCCTTCCTCTTCTGTTTTTTGGAAGAGTTTGAGAAGCATTGGTATTAATTCTTCTTTAAATATTTGGTAGAATTCACCAGGGAAGCTGTCTGGTCCTAGACTTTTTTTGTTGATTATTGTTAACTTTTTGTTTGTTCGTTTTTTTTGTTTTTTTTTTTTTTGATTACTGATTCAATCTCCTTACTAATAATTGGTCTGTTCAGATTTTCTGTTTCTGTTTTCCATGATTTAGGCTTGGTAGGTTGTATGTTTCTAGGAATTTATCCATTTCTTCTGGATTGTCCAATTTGGTGGTGTCTAATTTCATAGTAGTCTGTTATGATCCTTTGTGTTTCCGTGGTATTAGTTGCAATGCCTACTCTTTCATTTCTGATTTTTTTTTGTTTCCTATCTCTTTTTGTCAATTTTATTTATCTTTTCAAAAAACCAGCTGTTAGTTTTATTGGTCTTTTCTATTGTCTTTTTATTTTCTATTTCATTTATTCCCACTCTGATATTTGTTCTTTTATTTTTTGCTGAGGAAGGTTCACCTGGAGCTAACATCTGTGTCAGTCTTCCTCTATTTTGTATATGGGACACCACCACAGCATGGGTGACCAGTGGTGTAGGTCCATGCCCAGGATCTGAGCCCACGAACCTGGGCTGCCGAAGCAGAGCATGTGGAACTTCAACCACTCGGCCACAGAGCTAGCCCCTGATCTTTGTTATTTTCTTCCTTCCACTAACTTTGGGCTTTGTTCTTCTGTTTTTAGTTCCTCGAGTTGTGATATTAGATTGTTTATTTGATATATTTCTCGTTTCTTGAGGTAGGCATTTATTGCCGTGAACTTCCCTCTTAGAACTGCTTTTGCTGCATCCTGTAAGTTTTGGTGTGTTGTATTTCCATTTTCATTTGTCTCAAGGTATTTTTTTATTTTTCTTTTGATTTCTTCTTTGACCTATTGACCTATTTCATGTTGTTTAATGCCCACATACTTGTGAATTTTCCAGTTTTCTTCTTGTAATTGATTTATTGTTCCATACCATTGTGATTGGAAATGATGCTTGATATGATTTCAATCTTCTTAATTTATTATGACTTGTTTTGTGGTTAACATATAATCTATCCTGGAGAATGTCCCATATGTGCATGAAAAGAATGTGTACTCTGTTGCTTTTGGATGGAATATTCCGTATATATCTGTTACGTCCATCAGGTCTAATGTGTCATTTAAAGCCAATGTTTCCTTATTGATTATCTGTCTGGATGATCTATCCATTGATGAAACTGAGGTATTAAAGTCCCTTACTATTATTGTACTGTTGTTTATTTCTCTTGTTAGGTCTGTTAATATTTGCTTTGTATATTTAGGTACTCCTACTTTGGGTACATAGATGTTTACAATGTTAAATCTTCTTGTTGGCTTGACCCCTTTATCATTATGTAATGACCTTCTTTGTCTCTTATTACAGTCTTTTTTTTGAAGTCTATATTATCTGATGTAAGTATAGCCACCCCAGCTTTCTTTTGGTTTTCATTTGCATGGAATGTCTCTTTCCATCCTTTCACTGTCAGTCTCTGTGTGTTCTTACATCTGAAGTGTGTCTCCTGTAGGCAGCATACAGACGGATCTTGTTTTTTTATCCATTCAGCCCTTCTGTGTCTTTTGATTGAAGAATCCGGTTCTTTTACATTTAAAGTAATTATTGGTGGTGTGTACACATCAACATTTTGTTAACTGTTTTGTGGCTGTAGTTCTGTTCCTTTCTTCTTCCCTTGCTCTCTTCCTTTGTGATTTGATGATTTTCTTCAGTGGTATGCTTAGATTCCTTTCTCTTTATCTTTTGTGTGTCTACTTTAGATTTTTGCTTGTGGTTACATGAGGCTTACATAAATAATTTATATTTAAAACAGTCTATTTTAAGTTGATAGCAACTTAAGTTTGATTGCGTTCTAAAACTTCATTTTTATTCCCACCACTACACTTGATGTTTTTGATGTCACAATTTACATCTTTTTATCTTGTGTATCCCTTAACAAATTATTATAGTTATAGTTGGTTTTACTGCTTTGTCTTTTAACCTTCATACTAGCTTTATAAGCGATTAATCCATCACCTTTACATTAGATTATTCTCAATTTTACTATATATTTACCTTTACCAGTGAGATTGATACTTTCATATGTTTTCCAGTTACTAATTAATGCCCTTTTATTTCAGCTTATATAGAAGTCCCTTTAACATTTCTTGTAAGGCCAGTCTAGTGGTAATGAACTCATTTAATCATTTAGCTTTTGCTTGCCTGGAAAACTCTTTTATTTCTCTTTCAATTCTGAATGACAACTTTGCCAGGGATAGTATTCTTTTTTTTTTTTTTTGGTGAGGAACATTAGCCCTGCGCTAACATCTGTTGCCAATCCTCCTCTTTTTGCTGATGAAGATTGGCCCTAGGCTAACATCTGTGGCCATCTTCCTCTACTTTATATGTGGGACGCCTGCCACAGCATGGCTTGATAAGCAGTGTGTTGGTCCATGCCTGGCATCTGAATCTGTGAACCCTGGGCTGCCAGAAGTGGAGTGCACGAACTTAACCACTACACCACTGGGCCAGCCCCAGGTACAGTATTCTTGGTTGAAAGTTTTTTCTTTCAGCACTTTGAATATATCACGCTACTCTCTTCTGGCCTGCAAAGTTTCTCCTGAAAAATCTGCTGATAGTTAGTGGGTGTTCTCTTGTATGTAACAAGTTGTTCTTCTCTTGCCGTTTTTAAGATTCTCTCCTTGTCTTTAACTTTTGATGTTTTAATTATAATGTATCTTAATGTGGATCCCTTTGGGTTCATCTTATTTAGAACTCTCTGGGCTTCCTGAATCTGGATGTCTGTTTGCTTCCCCAGGTTGCAGAAGTTTTCAGCCATTATATCTTAAAATGAGTTTTCTTCCCTTTTTTCTCTCTCTCTCCTCTTTCTAGGACCCCTATAATGCAAATATTGGTCCCTTTGATGTTGTGCCATGAGTCCCTTAAGCTATCTTCACTTTTTTTCATTCTTTTTCCTTTTTTCCACCCTGATAGGGTGAGTTCCACTGCCCTGTCTTCCAGTCTACTGATCCTTTCTTCTGCTTTATCTAGTTTACTGTGGAAACCCTCTAGTGTATTTTTCAGTTCAGTTATTATATTCTTCAGCTTTGTGACTTCTATTTGGTCCTTTCTTATACTTTCTGTTTCTTTGTTGAAGTTTTCACTGTGTTCATACATTCTGTTCCGGAGCTTAGTAAGCATCTTTATGACCACAATTTTGAATTCTTTATAAGGTAAATTAGTTATCTCCATTTCATTAAGGATTTTTTTCCTAAGGTTTTTATCTTGTTCTGTCATTTGGAACATATTCTTCCATTTCTTCATTTTCTTTGACTCTCTGTGTTGGTTTCTATGCATAAGATAAAATAGCCACCTTCCTAGTCTTCAGGAGGGAGTGGCTGGCCTCATGTAGGAGATGAACCTTATCGTTCAACCCTGCCCTAACTCTTGATTGTCTCTCAAACCTTTGTGATTGTCCAAGCAGCCTACTTTATTCTTAGTGGCTCCTAGCAGTTGAGGGTGTGCCAAGACCTGTCATTGTCCCAATGGGGAGGATCTCAGTCAGCACCAAGATTCAGGCTGATTGGAAGCCAGACCCTCAGACAGCAGCTTTGAAAGTTTACAAAATATATATAGTCCTGTAGGACCACAAGTGTAAGCCCTGCTGAGCACCAAAGTTAGGCACCTTAGAAGTGTCCCCTTCATGGCAGTCACAAAAATTGGGGTGCCAGATGACTGTATAAGCTCCTTTCTTGGAGATGCTGGCAATCTGGAGCAAGGCAGAGGGAGAACACAAAAATGGCATCCACCAGCCTCCATCCCTAGAGAGCATCTCAGTAGGTCCCTAGGTGTGTGTCAAGTCAGAAGCCTACTCCTCAGGCCGTGGTACCAGAACAAGCAAATAGGCTTCTTTCACAGAAAGACTTAGGGGTGTGTTTCAGTCTGCTTTCTGTGCTGTGCCTTGGGGGTGGTAACCTGCCAAGAACTGTCTCCCCATTTGTTACAGTCCTGTGGGACCCAGCTTTGCAAGCCCCACGGGCCACCAGAGCTGGTGATTAAGGGGCATACCCTAGGCAGCAGCCATAAAAACCAAAGCACCAGACGTAAAATCTGAGACCATACACGTGTATAAGCTCCACTCCAGAGGATACTGATGCTCCGGATCACTGCAGAGAGAAAGTGCAAAGATAGCACTCAGCTTCCAAGGTCGCTGGAGAGGATGACAGTGGGCGCATAGATGCATGCTCAATTAGAAGCCTGCCCCTCAGGTTGCCGGTGTGAAGATAAGCTAATAGGCCTCTTTCATAGAAAGTCTGGGGACCTCAGTCTGTTGCCTCCTGTTGTGCCCTGGGGGTGATAGCTGGCCAGAGCTGTCTCTCCTTTTATTACAATCCCCTGGGACCCACAAACGACGCCCCACTGACCACCAGAGCCAAGTGATCAAGGGGCATTCCCTGGGCAGCAGCCACAAAAAATCAGAGCACCAGACGTAAAAACAGGGCAGCAGATATAAAAGCTCCCCTCTGGGAGATACTGGTGCTCTGGAACATGGCAGAGGAAGGGCACAAAGGTGGTGCCCACCAGGAAAAAGTTAAGAAGAGCCTAAATAAAAAAGATGGCACCCACCCGCTGGAGCGAGGCAGAGGGAGAGAGCAAAGATGGCATCCCCCAGCTTCCATCCTTGGAGAGTATCCCTGCAGGCCCTAAGGTGTGTGTTAAATTAGGCACCTGCCCCTGACTGACGCTTTAAGATAAGCAAATAAACCTCTTTCACAGAAAGTCTGGGTGCCACTCAGTTGGCTGCTTCTGTGCTGGGCCCTGGTGCAGGTGAGTCTGAGGGCACAAGTCCTTTAAGAGCCATTTCTCAATTCACTGCAGCCTGTGGGTCTCGTGGATGTGAACCTCGTTGGCTTTCAAAGCTAGATGTTTTGGGGGCTCGTCTCTCAGGTGCAGGTCTTAAAAACTGGGATGCCCAATGTGGGTTTCAAACCCTTTGCTCCTCATGGAGAAGCTCTGAGTTTTGAGCACCAGGAGTGGGGTTTTCAGCGAGATTGTGTCTCAGCCTTTCCTACCTGCTTTGATGTGGATTTCTTCTTATTCATGTGACGTATAGGGGTCCCTCAGGTAGCTTTTGGTTTTTTTTCCAGAGGAAATTGTTCCATATGTAGCTGTAGATTGTGTCCATGGGAGGAGGTGAGCTCAGGGTCTTCCTATATTGCCGTCTTGAACCAATCTCATTCTTTTCTCTGGCTAAATAATATTCCATTATATGTTTATAACACATTTTGTTTATCCATTCATCTGTTGATGGACATTTGGGTTGTTTCTATGTTTTGGCTATGGTGAATAGTGCTGCTATGAACATTCATGTGTAAGTATTTGATTACCTGTTTTCAATGTTTTAGGGTATATATGTACACCTAGAATTGCTGGGTCATAGGGTAATTCTGTTTAACTTGTTGAGTGCCAAACTGTTTTCCACAGTGGGTGCAGCATTTTACATTCCCACCAGCAATGGATGAGGGTTCCAATTTCTATACATCCTTGCCAACACGTTATTGTCTATTTATTATTATTTTTTTATAGCCATCCTAGAGGGTGTGAAGTGGTATCTCATTGTGGTTTTGATTTGCATTTTCCTAATGACTAAGGATGTTGAGCATCTTTTCATATGCTTATTGGCCACATATATATATTTATAGATATATGTCTTCTTTGGAGAAATGTCTATTCCAAGAAAATCATTTTTACAGTGTTTATTTTTAAGCTTCCCAGCCTCCACTTCTTCCTAAGATACGTTTTGTTTTCCTTTCAGTGTTTTGATAGGCCTTTTTGTGTTTATAAATGCACCAGAAGTTGTATTGCACCCATAACTTTTCTAGCAGATTCTGACAGGAATTTTAGAAGCTGTCTTACAATTTTCCTAGTCTTCATTCACATCACATGAAGGCAGCAACTGTTAAAATATATTTAGATTCCATTAGAGTACGTTTTGCTATCACATTGGAGTCTCTGAAGAACCATTTTATCTCCGTCAGATATCATTACTGAACAGATAGTTTCTGGTACTGAACATCAGTAAGAACCTTTAGGTGGTGCTCTTTGGTTAAAAACATTTATCCCTCAATCAATTTAAAGGCAGTAATACCGGGAAAAAAGTGTCCTTTAATTTTTTTAGGGATGACTGTCTCCCAAGTCTGCTCAGAACTTTTTCTCTTACTGTTTCTATTGCAGAGGCTAATAATCTGTCCCATCTCCTCCCACCCAATTTCCAAAGGGTTGCTCTGACATAGACACGAAATTCTGCTCCAGAAGCAGGCTGTCAGCTGTGGAATAGCAGAGAGGGAGGTGCTGATTTCCCACCTTAAAAAGGACCCCCAGACTGATACTCTCTCATCACCTGCTGCGAATTATGTCTCCCAAAGAAGTCTCCCATCTCTGTCCTCTGACAGAGGATCCCCTTCTCTGTGGCGTAGTCACATTTCCCTAGTGGGGTCACAGCTTCCCTTACTGTCCTGGAGCTGACAACCTGTCCTGCGGCCAGCTCAGCAGACTAGACCCTCCCCTAGCCTGAAGCCTCAGGCCTCCCACCTCCTCCAGACCTGCTCTCCACCCTTGAGCATCCTAATTCCCCTCTGCTCATTTTCCTGCCAACTCTTCACCATGTATTTCTAGACTATCTGCTCACTTCCCAGCCCCTACTTTTGAGTAAGGGTTACCTTTGCTGTTATTCTGGCTCCAAAGAGTTGAGGTCATTTGGAAAAACTGTCCCTTATCTAAGTATCCTAAGATGCACCCTCCCTGGACACAATTGATCTTATCAACTATAAATCCACACCCTCAGCCTCTGCAGTCTGCTGGCCTTGTGTCAGTAAGCTCTCCCCTAACACTTAGTACCTGGCCCCAACTTTATTTCACGCCAAAGGACTCCCCTCAGTTCCTTTAGAAATCTTGCAGACCTAGAGTCTTCTGTCATATACCCCACTCTAAAATAACCCAAGTTAAAAGGTTTTAAAGGATTATACTTTCCAAAGATTTTACTAAAGCATTTATTTTTTCAACAAAAATATACATTGAATCTCAGATTTACAGAATATAGAAATAATTTATCCAAAGCAATTTGCATTTTAAAATTGTTAATATTGCACCCAACAGTGTAAGTCTTTGACACTTTTGCATTATCGACCTTTCCCACAATTTGCAAAACCGGAGAGGAATCTGAAACTGACAGAATTACACAAGCTAAATTTTCTTTACAAAAAACCCACAAAAGTTACAATTCTTTTTATTTACAAGATAACAAAAAGTTGTAAACTTTCAGAAATTTACTACCATAGAATAAGGAGCCATACATACATTCTTTTATCATACCCAGAAAATAAACTATATACATGCTGTGATTACCTCAAAGGAATTCAAAGGAACACATATTGTGAACATTCACAGCCTAAGGGTAAAGAACAGAATTATTAAAAACACTTCTGCACCTTCCCTAGAATATTGAAACTAGTGTGTGAAAGACACAGAATGAGAAAAGCCTCTGGGAAAATAACTTTTACCTCTTTGAGGGTAGTTTCCATAATTGCCTAAAGTTATCTTCAATTTTAAGAAGATATGCTGTTAGTCTTAGAAATGTTGCTACCAACCTTTTCTCTCAAGAAAATAAGACAAGTGAAAAAGAGTGAGGTCTCTGTTCAAGTCCCTTATAAAATACATATAGGCAGGCACAAAGTTTGCTTTTCAAAAGAAAGCTTTGCAAAATATTCTGCAGTTTATCACTGATATCCTCAGTTTTTAAAAACTTTTTTTTAAAAAGGCCATAAATATTTAAATGCATCTTTTTTTGATGACAGTATGGAATAAATTCACTTGGTACTACAGGAAGTGGCTAAAATAATATGTGATAGTAAGAGTAAAGGTATGTAATGTGCTATTTTAACCTGGTAGGAAACCAAAACATACCGAACCTAGTACTTAATGAAATTTGAAGTAATCTTCCCTGATTGAACTGGATTATTAAACAAATGTGAGGAGAATATGAAACCGTGCAACCCATTATCAACTCTGAAAAAGTCATGGGACCACTTAGCTTCCAAGTGACGAACATGCACGAATCTTTTATCATTACCATTGTAAGTATAAGATCTTTAATGAGGTGGAAAAAAGGAAACTCTGGAAAATATAATTGTAATTTTATAACGCAATACCATTTGAATTGAAATATAAGACGTTTCTAAATTCTGTTGTCCTAGATTGAGACCGGGTTAAAAATGTTCCCTTTGAATCATAATGAACATAGACAGTTGAATAATAGGACTTTTATAAAAGGTAGTCTTGGCTTTGCTATTGCTTAATAGTCCAACCCAAGCAGTTTATTATAAAGCTTATTGTCTTCAACATTCTTGTGACAAATTCCATTTTTTTAAAAAAAGTCCTGAGTGTCTTCCATAAAAAAAAATAGACATTTCCTTTGTGTGATTGTTTCGCGACAGGCCACCTAGAGGCAAAGGCATCAGCTCTCCACAGTTCGCCTGTACTCCGCGGTCCCATCGGCTATGATCGCATCCAGGGGAGAGCGCTTCTTGCGGATGCTGCGCCCGGAGGAGATGAGGTCGGCGTAGCCCCGCTGGTGGGAGAACGCGTAGGCCGAGCGCCGCGAGGACGCACCCCGGCGGAACACGCTCTGCCGCCGCTGCCACTGCTCCTCTGCTTTTAACCGCTTGCGATGCTTCTGAATCTGCAGAAGGGAGAGAGATGGGGCAAGCTCAAGAGAACTGGCTGAATGAAAATGGAAGTCTGTGACGGCCAAGGGCGCCTGGCCAAAAGGAGGTGGACAGGCGCTAACGCTGATGGGGTACCTGGAGCAGGCTGTCCCACACCTGTCTCAGTTGAGGTGGGCATCACTGCCTTCACTTTACAGATATGGAAATGGAGAGAGAGGGAGCTTACAGTGACACTTCCAAGGTCTCAGAGCTAGAAAATGGCGAGTGAAGACTCCGACTCTCCTAAGCTAGTGCTCCTTCCAGTTCATAAATCAGACTGGTACAGGTTTAAGAGAAAACGCATTCCCTTGTTGCTTCTGCATACTCTTGTCAATGGAAAAGGGAGATCTAGGGGATGCTGATGGTTGCCTACCTAGCATCTATTCTCTTCTTCTTTCTGATGGAAACTGAGTTTATTCAGGTACCCGCCCCCCTCTCCTCCGTACAGCCACATTCCTCCTGGGATGTAGATGCCGCTCCCCCGGATGGGACTGATTAATTTCCCTTGCTCAGTTCTAGTCCAGGAATGGGCATGTGACCTAATTCTGGCTAATGACACCTGAGGGAAGTATGCTGGGCCCTTCCGCGAAAAGTCATGAGGATCCTAAGGGAAAGCTATAGAATAATCTTTTATCTTCTCCTGGATATTGACACGTGAGGATGTGATGCTTGGAACTGCTGTGGCCATCTTCCAGCTTCAAGATGAAGCTAATAATGAAGATAGCAGGCGGGAGAGATGGAAAGAACCCCAGTGCTTTCTGATGACATTAAGTTGCTCATCAACTGGGCCTGAAGCCTGCTAATTATTATGGGAGGTGATACATTATTATCGAACCAGTTTGAGCCACAACTTTCTGTTACTTGTAGCTCAAAGGATCCTGCTATAAGAAGTCACATTTTTTTTTTAAATGAAGATTAAAAAAACCCAACTTATTTGCATGGCAAAATGTTAATAGTGTATTTGTTATAGATGTATGGCGGTTCACTATACTATTCTCCCTTTTTATGTTTGATAATTTTTGTAATAAAAAGCAAGCAAATGAAAATGCCAATCCCAAAGGACTTTTTTGCAAAATGGAGTTAAAGAGAAGTCATATAAAAATGTTCATATCGAAATTTGCAAGGGCTTAGAATTTTGCAGGAAAGCTACTTTTGGGAAATGCTTTGATTTCTGTGAGGGGCTCTCAGAGTTAGGAGAGGACTGTATTTTTTCTATACCTTATCGCTTTCTGATGGCCAGATGGTCATTGACAAGAAACGTACGGCAACGACGGGCAATAAGCACACCGCTGCGGTCAAGATGATGGTCAACCAAATATATGGCTGTCTCAGAGCATTTGAAGCCGTGCCTGTGAGAAACATGCAGAATGAGTCTGAGTGGTCCTTTCAGCCCGAGGGCACAGTTAATGTTCCATAATCCATAAACAGATTGTCTATGGTCAAGTTTTACAACCAGCTTGTCCTCGCCAAAACATCCTATCACTGCTCACGGAATGAACGTTTTAAAATCAGACTAAGCAAAGCAAAGTTAGGAAGGTAAACTCTTTGGAAGAAGGCAAATGTACATAAGTGAACAAATAGATAAGAAAAAAAGCAAGTGGATTTGTTGACACTGCATTGATTAAAAATGCAGAATTAGGCAATCTATACTTCCGAATTTTTTCAGGAACTTAAAAAAGAACTTTCTAATTTATAGTTTTGGTTTGAAACTCCAGATATTAACAACTGGCACAGCCATTTGTGTGGTAGGCCTTGTAGTAGCTGTTTTATACAGATCGTGCCATTTAATCAGTTCTGAAAGATGAGTATTACCCTCTTTACCACGTAAGGAAATTGAGCCGTGGAGAAGTAAAGAAATTGGCCCTAAGTAAGAGAACTAGTTAGGGCGTCTCCTGAATTAAGACCCACATCCATCTGACTAGAGCCAGGCTTTTTCCACTGCAATTTGGCTTCTGGTTTTTTATGTCAGAGGAAGTAACAATTTGATTCCATAATACAATCAGGTAATCATATATACTACTCAATTTTAAAACTAGAGCCAAATTTCTCACAATATTTTCTGCATTTACACTCTAAGTTTATAAAAATAATGGCCTTTATTTTTTAAATGTGGTTTTTACACTGCTAATTGTATATGGGTTTAAAAAGCACTCCCTATGGGAATATTCTAAGTAGCCGGGTACTAAATTTTTAAAACACAGAGTCAATAAAGAAAAACAAAATCATAAAAAAAATGAACTCAATACCAGGAAGAAAAGGGTTACTACAGCAACTGGCTTTTACAACCCAACAAGTAATTATTAAAAAACCTAATCTTTTATAGGGAAACAAGTTTATGGGGATTTTTTTTCCATTGTGAATCCAAACTACTCTATTCAAAATAAGAAGTTCATAAACTTCAATTCATGATATTTATTTATAAAATTTATGATATTTATCAGTTCAAATTCATCTTAACATTATAAAATATATGACAAATTGACAAATTTATACAGTTGTAAACTATAGTCACGTGTCACTTGATGGGGATGTGTTCTGAGAAACGTGTCATTAGGCGATTTCGTCAGTGTGCGAACGTCACAGAGTATACTTACACAAACCTAGATGGTATAGCCTACTACACACCTAGGCTATATGATACTTATCTTATGGGACCACCGTCTTATATGCAGTCTGTCGTTGACCATAATGTTACATGGCGCGTGACTGTATTTTGTTTTCTATAAGTTTACTAATTGCTCTGCATACATATTTCCAATGATATAGGCCACTTTTAAGTCCTAGAATTTCATCATATGGGATTCATAGTTTGATTAGCTAATTTGATATTCTTAGGTCTTCGAGTTATTTCTTTTTTTTTTTTTTTTGGTGAGGAAGATCAGCCCTGAGATAACATCCAATGCCAATCCTCCTCTTTTTGCTGAGGAAGATCAGCCCTGGGCTAACATCTGTGCCCATCTTCCTCTACTTTATATGGGCTGCTGCCACAGCATGGCTTGACAAGTGGTGCGTCAGTGCGCACCCGGGATCCGAACCTGCAAACCCCGGGCCACCGAAGTGGAACGTGCGCACTTAACTGCTGTGCCACCAGGCTGGCCCCAAGTTATTTCCATTTTTTAAAAAACAGTTAGAAATACTGTGGTAGTACAATCTTTGTACAGATTACCTTTCCAAAATTTGGTGTGTTTTATTTTAGGGTATTTTCCCCAAGTGAAAATACTGGGTCAAAATGTATGAAAAATTTTATTGTCCATTAGGTATTTCCAGATAGTGTTTTGGAAAAATTAAACTATGTTACAGTGCTACCACCAATACATGTATTCTCAATTTCCCAATAACCTACCAGTATGAGCTTTTATGGGAGGAAAAGAAAAGCTTTTATCTAACCTAACAGAGGCACAATTACATCTTAAGGTTATTTTAATTTGCTTTCGTCCCATCACGTTACCACCTTTCCAACCCACCACCACCATTCAATTTCCAGTCAGGACATTAATTTTCACTAGCAATAATTTATGCTTTGTGTGTTTTTGCTTACCCAGAAGTTATGTCAGAATCTAAACTAATGATATTTTTCTGTACATTTATTGTTGGAATTTACATAATACCAACCTGTAAATTGAAATGCAGATGGGAAGAGAACATGTATTCCAGCACTATGCAAGTCAAACATGATGCCAAAATAAAGTGCAATGCTTCCAAAAATTGAAAAAGCATTCACAAAAGTCCAATAAGAAGTATCCAAGCCAATCTGTTGGGAAACCAGAGAAAAACAGAGCACTCACTTTGGGGAGTTAGCAAGAAATAAAGGATCTAAGGATTCTGAAAATAGAATTTAGCAATTTAGGCACGATCTGGCTTGAATACTGAACAATCAGAAACTATCCTTGGCTCAGGCAAGAAATAGGAAATGCGCTTGGGATAAGGGGTGAGAATAGCAGTCATATTTTGTAACGTGGCGGAGGCTCAGCTGGAGAGAGAGTGGGAGGCAGGTGGATATGCACGCTGGTCTGTGTACAAAAATACACCTACCAACAAATACTGAAAATAGGCGACGAAAGCCACGTACCTGGAAATTGACCGTTATTATAAGAGCAGAGGCAATTGTGACAGCAAAAGATTGGTAGTCTGAAGGTGCCTCTCCATCCTGTCCCACGGTTTGCAGATAAGCTCCAAAAGGTATGAAGAAGAGGATCATTGATGTTAAAACTCCATGCAGCAAGCTCACGAAGAATCTCTTATAGTTGAATAGTAAGTCTCTTTGTCCCACTACATATAACCCAGGGAATCGCAGGCTCAGTTTGTCACTCACATCCTTAAGGGGAAAACACAGTTAGAGTTGTGTACTGTCCATCAGGATCAAAGAACTCAGAGATTTGTTACATACAACTTGTATCTCACAAAGAGTTGCAGCTTGTTAAGTTTTAGGAAGGCAAAAACTAAACAAGGTAAGTCCTGAATAGTTTCAGTGGGCAGAGATCAACCTCATTACTTTAGTCCACCATTAACTGATAGTTTAATTCAGAGTGAGACTAGGGAGAAGTGTATTATTTTGCTATTTATGGAAAGAAAACAAATTAGTAATGTCAAAAAAAATGTAGAGACGCTATTTTTAACCTCATGAGAGAATATATTATTTCTAATTCTTTAGTAAAGTATTTTCACATACAAGTTGGTGTGTTAATTCAGAATTATTCTTTTTATTCATTAAAGCATTTTCTCTAAGAATTACTACTAGACAGTATGTGAACTAATTTGGGAATTAAACATAAGTTTTGGAAAGTGTTAAAATAATTTACTTTTAAAATGAGTAAGTTATTATTATAGAGATGTACTGTACTGTCAGACAAGAAAGTCTTTGTCCAAAAGGAGGATAATAAACTCTTTTGTCCATGAATTCAACCCAGGCACAGAAGTCCTCTTTTCTTACTATAAAATAAGAAGCACAGCACTTACTCTTGTTGCCTGACAACAGAACTATAATAGGGTTTACTCAGAATGAAGTCAAAACCAAAAGAATGCATTGAAATATTTGCTTTTAACTTTTCTAAGAGGTGCTCAGTCTTGTCTCAGTCTGTCCAGAAGTGTCCCTGTCAGCACGAGGCTCCTACCTGGTCGAGCAGCCCCACGAGGAGCACAGGCAGGCTGGAGTACAGCACATTGTAGAGGGTGATGAACCAGTCTTCATATGCAGTCTGTGAGGAGATGACAGGGTCTGTGTCAGCAGCCAAGAAATACTGCCAGCCTAGTCGACATGCATTCATCTGCTCTCTCAAAGCAGGGATGTCCCCAGGCTGAGTGGGGACTTCTGCCAGTGTAAACAACCCTCATCTACACCTGCAGACAGCATGAGTTTGTTTCTATGTAACGGGCAGAATCAAAGACCATTCCCCTGAAACTAAATTTCCCCCTCTAGTAAGTGGACGAATATACTGCAAAAAGTTTTTAGAAAAGGAGTCTATTCTATTTGAATAATGCTGGAAAACAAGTTAGTATTCATCTATTTTATGTCCCTTTAACAATGAACATAAAACTAGTTCAAAAGCACATAAGCACCATTCAAATTTTCTTTACTTTTAGGAAGTCTAGCATTTCCACTTAAACATTTTGTAAAACAGAATTTGACTGAATATAAGAAATATGCTTCTGAAAGGGCCAAGCAAGGCTGTGCATACACCAGTCCTCAGGGTAGGATAGAGGGAAAGGGCTTATTCAGCACTAACAGTTATACACAGTCCTGCATAGAAACAGGAAGAAGGCCTCAACCCTGCTCAAAGTCGCTCCTGGCCCCCGGTTTCTGAGGCTCCTCTGATACCATTCCTCTGTGGCATAGCATCAAGGAGGTTTGGACAACCACAGGCACTGACTTAGGTTCATTTTTTACTAATGATATTTTTAGCCTTGGTCATGATATAGTTTTATACTTTCAAAGTTGAATAATTTGTCAGCACTGTTCTTAATGGCAATGTAACTTGCAAAAAAGATCTAAGGTGAGGGCAAAGACACATAAACAAAAGCCAATAGACCAGGAACAAATTCCACCTTTTTAAAGGCAAAATAATGTTTTTACTTTTGCTGAGGAAGATTCACCCTGAGCTAACATCCATTGTCAATCTTCCTCTTTTTGCTTGAGGAAGAGTCACCCTGAGCTAACAGTATGCCAATCTTCCTCTATTTTGTGTGTGGGTCACCACCACAGCATGGCCACTGAGGAGTGGTGTAGGTCTGCGCCTGGGAACTAACCTGGACTGCTGAAGTAGAGTACCATGAATTTAACCACTAGGCCACGGGGCTGGCCCCAAAATAAAATATTTGTAAAGCAGCAGAAACATTTTAGAAAAGTAATCTCTAATCTGAATTAATCTACGCCTCAACTATTAAGAGATAGAAGACCAAAACTGCAAATCAAATCAATGAATTAATTAATGATGATGTTATATTACCTGTGCAGAGTACCCATTGAAGAAGGAGTACCAGAAGTGAACCAAAGTAAATGCAAAGTTTTTATAAAAGAAGTATCGTAGGAACTTGCACATCCTTATGTAAGACCATCGGCCATGCACCAGCAGCAGTCTCTGCAGGTATCTGAACTGAGCAAAGGAGTAGTCACTCGACATGACGGCTTGCATGCCTTCTTGTCCACTTATTCCAACACCAATGTGGGCAGCTATGGGGCAGAGGAGAAGATACTGTGAATCATAAGCCTATTTTAAGGCAAAACATTGAGATGATAAAAATGTTTCCATAGAAAACAAAGAACAAAGACAGACATTGATGGAACAATAAATATGAAAACTCTTGCTCCCCATCCCCCACCCCCAGCTTCTGAACTCAACTCAAAGGCAGAGGTACAAGTTGCTAAACGGAGCACATGGTTGGGCCTCCATAAATGTGAAAGGATCTCAGGTGGGTGGTGAATTCCATTCGGATTATCTGCTCACCTCATAAGACATCTTTCCCACCCACAGGTGAGCCCCAGGCACCCACATGTACTGTGTGTCCCTGCCTCCTTGGCCATAGCTGAATCAGCCATGAGCAGATATGTAATCTGGGGTAGATATTAAGAATTGGCTCTCTCAACCTTCATTCCACCCTTGTCCTAATTGGAGAGGTGGGAAAGCAAATAAAAGCCCTACATTGCCCCAAATCCCTTGCAGCTAGATTCTCTATGATTTAAGTTCCATTGCTTTGACCCCTTTGTGGTTTGGAAGCAGAAGTGAATTGAAGTCCAGCATCACTTCCCTGTCTGGCATTTCTGCAGCAGAGTTCATATCCATTTTCCAGTTGCCAGATGTTGACAGACAACTGCAAAGTCTTCTCAATTGAAAAGCTCTTCAGAGAACCCTCAAAACTAGAAGCTCCTCTGGTGAGTGACCCAGACATTAGAGCCTCAGCCTTGAACCTGCTTCTTCAGTCCATACAGAGCTTTTATGAGTACGTAGCCCCCTGCATTAATCACTTCCTGCTTAAAGTACCTAAAGGTGTCTACTTCCTGTACTACACCCTGATTGATTGAAAACTGAAGCTGGACCAGTCTCTCTCTCTCGGCATTTGGAATTAGGATTTGGGTGTTTGTGTTTGGGATTCTAACATGTAAATTATTGAGGTGTGGGAGAGATGTATTTCTTTCTGAGGGGTTCTGAGGGGCAGAGAAATAAAGTCATCGAGAGAGAAGGAGAGAGAGACAGATAGACACTGGGTTCCCAGTGCAGCTGGAAGTCCTGGTTCCAGCATCTTCTCAGGCCTGGCTTCTTGGGCAGCATGAGACATGTATCTTTTAAAATAAATTTAGTTTTGTCTTAAACTGGCTTCAGTTGTTCTCCAACATATGTAATCAAAAGAGTATTAACTAAGATACTGTTAAACTTTCAAAGGCTTATTCATGGCCCACCATGACCTTAAGACACACAATTTTTTGCAGGGGGGAAGGCTTCCAGAATGGAAAGAAATAAAAGACAATTTTACCCATCCTTCTAATAGTCATTGAATCACATTTTCAACTTAGAGAATTATGAATTTTGTCTAGGTCTTAAAAGTCATGAAAGTGAAGACAGATAGTGAGATCATTCAGAGAACATATGTTTAAGAACACAACCTATTATTACTCAGACCCTGAGAAGTGACTGCCAGCTCAGCAGAGTTTCCAACTAAAAGAAGCTCCAAAAACCCTGCCCCAGTTGCAGAACACAAGGTCTGGCAAATGCAAACACAGCATAGTGACTTGTCCAACCCTAAGTTTTCAATAACACTTTGCAATTCTAAAAAATAGAATAAACTGCGTCTCATTCAGTATTTATGACCGATTTCAAAACACACAAATACTAATGACTAGTTATGGTTGCCAAATTGCTCTTTCCTACCAAACCATGGCCCTCTTTCCTTTACAAGCAACAGAGGGAAATGTGGAACTGAGGAATAGGAAGCCCTGCCATCCAGTCCAACCTTTCTGCAGACCAAGGACAGTATGTGAAATGAACACTGCCACAGTTCACAGGGTGATTCGAGGCACTGAACAGATGCACTTTATAAGGCCACACTGGTTTTTTCCCTAAAATCTAAATATAGGCACCTAGATATTCCTGAAGTTCCAAATGTGGTTTCAGATGCCTCACAGGTAGGCTCCTTCATAATTCCTTAACAAACGGATCATTTCCTCAAGACTTTCTGGCTCTATCTCACCTCTCTCATGCTGCTTGTTCATTCTCAGGGTCTTAGACCCAGAAAAAACAACACCCACCAGCCCGTAGACATCTTCAGGCACAAGAGAGGGAGAGGGCAGCTTATGAGAGTCCTCGTATTCTTGCTAGGGGAGAAAACGTGGTGGGTTGCAATTCCCTCCACTTCTCCTGGACTACACTGCTCGACATGAAACACGTTAGCAAATGGTCAGATTGTTTTTGACACTTAAATTTCACTCTTACTTCTGTATAAACAGCAAACAATTTCTTTCTGTATATTGTTCTTGATGCAGTTGAAAGAGATGATAGTTTTTTACAAAGTACAAAAAGGCACTAACTAAAGGATAAAGCTGACTTCCAAAGAGACCTCAGAGTTTCCTTGATTTTTGTCCCAAATGGCTGCTCCATAGGTTGTATATAACAGCACCTGCCATACAACAGAGCTTAATGAAAATCTTAAGACAACTTAAGAAAAACAAGTCTCAATAAGGTTATCTGTGTTCACTTTTTGTGATCCCTTTCACCATCCCCTGGTGAACTCAGAGGAACAAAAATATTTTCTTTATCTCTCTCTCTCTGTTTTTTTTTTTGTGAGGAAGATCAGCCCTGAGCTAACATCCGATGCCAATCCTCCTCTTTTTGCCATGAAAAATTGGCCCTGGGCTAACATCTGTGCCCATCTTCCTCTACTTTATATGGGACGCCGCCACAGCGTGGCTTGACAAGCAGTGCGTTGGTGCCCGCCTGGGATCCGAACCTGCGAACCTGGGCCACCAAAGCAAAGCACGTGCTCTTAACCGCTGCACCACTGGGCCAGCCCCCAAAACATTTTCAAGTGCAAGTCATATAATCAGATGGTAAATCTGCAAGGTAACCCCCCTCTCTCCAACATCTAGAAGTCTACATTATAAGTGAATACAAACAATGTTTGAGTTACTTGCCCTTAAGGGTACATAATGGAAAATAAACTAGAGCTGGCTACAGAGGTAAGAAGTAGATCTAATTCTGAGCAAGCAATGTCATTTGCATGGTAGGACGAGCATGTGCAAAACACAGTGGGGAGGAATTAAGCTGGCAGTGGCCACAGACATACTCATGATAAGGAAGAAGACGTACATCATAGAGCTGACTCCTGCTGAGGAAGAAAAGTTGCAGTATTCTTAGTATAGATCAAGGAGGAGGAGGAAGAGACTCTAAGAAAAGAAAGAGACAGATGCATGAGTTACAAAATAGGCTGAATTAAAATTTAGTTATACATAATGCATTTAAACTACCCAGCACAACAGGACATGCATATACATGTGTAGTCATGTAACAGTTCATCTTTTTTTTTTTTAAAGATTTTATTTATTTTATTTTTTTCCCCCCAAAGCCCCAGTAGATAGTTGTATGTCATAGCTGCACATCCTTCTAGTTGCTGTATGTGGGACTCGGCCTCAGGATGGACGGAGAAGTGGTGCCTCGATGCGCGCCCGGGATCAGAACCCGGGCCTCCGGCATTGCAGTGTGCGCACTTAACCACCAAGCCACAGGGCCGGCCATCACAGTTCATCTTAACAACAGTAATATCACAAAGCTGTAAGTGACGTTGGAGACAACTTTCTTGTTTTCAGATGAGAAAACGGGCCTGAGCATAAGCCCAAGGTGACAGAGCATGTTGGCAGTAAGATGAGGACAAGTTTTCAGGTCTCACTAGTTTGGGCATTTGCATTACAAGATACTCCCTAATAGGAATATAGGGAGAAAAAAGGACCAGGATTCAGACATGTTGATGAGGGTTTGGTTCTGCATGCTTTAATTCCAGCACAACTGTATTTCTGCATGACAGTACTCAATCCTTTAATTTGTGGGAACCTAGGGTCCTCCAACCAGCAATACGACCCTGGGCAGTCTTCTATGGAGGTCAGGAGGATGGTGAGACCATGTTGGAGCTTTGCTTCAAGGCCAAGTGTGTCACTATGAGCTCACACCAGTTCACCCAATGGCGAAGTTCTAACAGATTTACCAAAGGCAGGAAGAAATCCCCACAAAAAGAGCTTAGGTGAGGGAGAATAATATTCTCAAAACAAATACCAGAGAGAGTTCAATAATTTATGTCAAGCTCAGCAGAATTTTTACGAAACTCATTAAATAGCAGGATTTTTAATAAGCCCTAAAGAAATATGAGAGGAGAAGCAGCAAGAGAAAAAAAAAATCCAAACATTTGTAAAAGAAGGAAACAAAGCAGGATAAATTCACCCATATGGAACTCATCTTCTACTTGGCATTCTATGAGTAGCACTGTCATGCCTGCTGCCTCCTACTGGGGGAACTGTAAACTTCCTGAGGGCAGGTCACAGGTGTACTCATCATGGTTAAGTGCCTTTATTAAACATCTACTTTATGAATGCCTGAGCAATGAAATCTAAAAAACTACCCCCAAAATGTTCCTGCCATTTCTTTTCTTTAGCAAGTCAGGTTGCATTGGCTGCCTGTACGAGACTCACTGTTTTTGTGTGTGTGAGGAGATCAGCCCTGTGCTAACATCTGCCAATCCTCCTCTTTTTTTGCTGAGGAAGACTGGCCCTGGGCCAACATCTATGCCCATCTTCCTCCACTTTATATGGGATGCCACCACAGCATGGCTTGCCAAGCAGTGCGTCGGTGCGCGCCCAGGATCCCAACCGGTGAACCCCAGGCCGCCGCAGCAGAGCGCGCGCACTTAACCACTTGTGCCGCTGGGCCGGCCCTGAGACTCACTTTTGATCATGTTTACATCATTGGCCCCGTCTCCAATGGCCAGCGTGATGGCTTTCTTGTACCTCTTCACCAGGTCCACCACCATTGCCTTCTGTTTGGGGGTGACCCGGCAGCAGATGACGGCACTGCACTCGCAGGCCAGGTCTACAAAGTTCTTCTGCTGCTGCTCTTTCTTAGCCTCCAGCCTCCTTTTACTCTGCGTCCGCATTCGTCTTTCTTCTTCTGTCCTCGGGAACTTCAGCTTCAGAATCTTACTTCTCTTGGTCTTTTTCTCTAGAAGAATTTCATTCTGTGAAGTCAGAGAGGGAACGGATTAAACCATTTTGGTTTTCTATGTCAAGAGTACCGTTCCCAAGACTTTGATTATGTGAAGGATAATTCTTGGGTTATATCATTGATTATATTGTTCTGATTATAAAATACAATTACTATAAAAATTTAGAAAATACAAAAATTACAAAGAAGTAAATCAAAATTATCCATTAATTGATAAACCAGGGATAGCCACTGTTACCAGTTTGGTATAATTCCTTTTATATATAACAATTAAGTCTCAAACTTGGGAAATCACACTTCCATTTATAGGCTAAGAGATTTTTAGGTTGGCAGTTAATGTGGAAAACCACCTAAAATTGTTCCATAGTGAACTGCTTTAGTTTGAGCCAAATGCACCGATAAACTAATGATACATACCAACCAGGAGCCAGTGATTATTAAGGCACGGTTTCCGCCAGGTGGAAAAAAGGGTTCGGGTACTGGGGGTACAAATTTTGCATAGACTCCAACTCTATTCCTCTGGTCTTCCATCCTTGTTTGAAGAAGAGCACTGGGGGAAAAGAAATTTAAGTGTTTAAAGTACAAGACCATAAACAGGCCCTTGACTGTAAGACAATTTTGACATAGAATCTCTTTTTAAAATTGTGATAAAAAACACATCACATAAAATTTATCATCTTAACTATTTGTAAGTGTACACTTCAATAGAATTAAGCATATTCACATTGTTGTATAACCAATCGCCAGAACTTTTCCATCTTTCAAAACTGAAACTCCACACTCATTAAATAACAACTCCCTATCTCCCTCCCCCAGCCCCTGGTACCCACCCCTCTACTTTCTGTTTCTATGAATTTGACTATTCTAGATAACTCATATGTGGAATCATACAGTATTTGTCTTTTTGTGACTGGCTTATTTCACTTAGCATAATGTCCTCAAGGTTCATCCATATTGTAGCATGTGATAGAATTTCCTTCCTTTTTATTTTTGATATTTTTTTAATTTTTATTTTTTTTTGCGAGGAAGATCAGCCCTGAGCTAACATCTGCCAATCGTCCTCTTTTTGCTGAGGAAGACTGGCCCTGAGCTAACATCCATGCCCATCTTCCTCCACTTTATATGGGACGACGCCACAGCATGGCTTGACAAGCGGTGTGTCGGTGGGCGCCGGGGATCCCAACCGGCAAACCCCGGACCGCCACAGCGGAGCGCGCACACGTAACTGTTTGCGCCACCAGGCTGGCCCCAATTTCCTTCCTTTTTAAAGGTGAACAATATTCCTTTGTATGGATATACCACATTTTGTTTATTCATTCATCAATCGATGGACATTTGGGTTGCTTGGCTATTGTGAATAGTGCTGCTATAAACATGGGTGTCCAAATACCTCTTCAAGTCCCTGCTTTCAATTCTTTGAGTATATACCCAGAAGTGGGATTCCAGGCATGGTAATTTTATTTTTAATTTTTTTGAGGAACCACCATACCATTTTCCATAGTTTCTACACCATTTTTCATTCCCACCAACAGTGCACAAGAGTTTTAATTTCTCCACATCCTTGCCTACACTTGTTATTTTCTGTTTTTTTGTTATTAGCCATCCTAATGGGTGTGAGGTAATATCTTATTGTGGTTTTAATTTGCATTTCACTAATGATTAGTGATGCTGAGCATCATTTCACAGGCTTGTTGGCCATTTGTATATCCTCTTTGGAGAAATGTCTAGTCAAGTCCTTTGTTCATTTTTTACTTGGGTGACATATAATCTTACTAAGTCTGGATTCCTCCACCATGGGGGCACCATGTTCTTGGTGCTTCATTATTTGCCAAAGACAGCTAAAAGGAAGATACAGTTGAAAAGTTCACGGGCAACAGAGGGAAGGCAATCCTAATCTGAATTATAACACACTGGAGTGAACTCTACCGTATTATAAACAGTGGCTGCTGTTTGTCAGAAAGAAACTTATTTCCACATAAAGATCTGTCTGCTTTTGAGAAATGCTCAATGCTTTATATCAACACATTATTGAAAAGACCACATATAGCACATTCATGTGACAGAAAAATGAGTCATGGCATTTTGGAGTAGAAAGGACTATAAATATCCATTCTCTCCATGTTACAAATAAGGAAATCAAACCCAGAGAGATGGTATGATTTGCCCGCCTCAAGTTGATGGGAAAACTGGAATGAAGACTCAGGTCTCCTAACTCTCAGCCCAGGGCTTTCCTCATTACACACACAGAACCATTATATTTCACCTTCAAGAGCAGGTTTCTCAACCTTGGCACTATTGACATCTCGGGCTGGACAACTCCTTGTTGTATGTGGCTGTCCATTGGATTGTAGGATGTTTAGCAGCATCCCTGGTCTCTACCCATTAGAAGCCAGTAGCAACCCTCCTCCCCCATTGTGACAATGAAAGATGTCTCCAGACATTGCCAGCTGTTCCCTGGAAGGCAAAATTGCCCCCAGTTGAGAACCACTGCACTAGAGGATTGGGTATCTACTATCCTTTTGTTATTCTCATTTTCAAGTTGAAAATAAGGAGTTTTAAGACAAATCACTAAAAGGCTAGAAGAGAAAAAAGAAGAAGTTACTCATTCAAACCCTTCTAGAGAAATCATCCTTTCAGGAACCATCTAGAAAGATGATTCATCTCTCTATAAAGGTTAACTGAGCTAAGAGAATGATCATAAAATTTGCTGCTTGCATAAATTTTATCTTCTAATTTGGCTCAGGGCCCAATTTTCAATATTTTCAAAAGAGAGGCCAGAAATGTATTAAGGGCTCCATCTACAAGAAATAAACAAAACCATAAGGTAATTAACCAAATTACTTGAAACCAAGAAATTACTTAAGTAAACATATTAGTATTTATTTGTCTATTGCTCTTTTTTTAAAACCTAAAAGCACAAAGAGGCATGGTTTATGTACCTCTATTCAAAGAGAACCGATCTATTTAGATTATAAGGCTACTGATTTTGTTTGTCTAATTTAGCAGAGTGCCTAATATACTGGAACTACTTGTAAAAGCTCTATCATCATCATTAGAAAGAAGGCTAATAACAATCATCAACTCCCCCATCATCTTACCAGACTAGGCAAGTGTGTATGCTAATAGTTTAATTTGGCCTTATGACAGCCTGAGGGAGGCATCGAAAGGAAAAGGCTTGAGGAATAAACGGAACTGTCAAGACACTGGCAAACACATCCTGGTAACTGTGTGTAGCATATTTCCAGCTTCATAACAAGACAGGATTTTTCCCCTATTCATTTCCAGGTCTGCTGCAACTCTGACTCAAGGCTAACCAGTGTTTCAGCATGAGCTAAGTGTTGAAATATCAGGCCTGCCCTAGCTGGACAAGACTACAGATGTAACCCACCCAAACGTTTTCCTTCCAGGGAAGACTGTGTGTGGGGCAGGGGGGAGGGGGGAGGTTTCTTCTAATTTTCTTTCAAAAGTTAAAATTCCTAGAAAAGGCAATACATGAATATAATTCATATTAATTTGTTAGTGATGTCTCAGGCCCACTTCCTTTTTCAGCAGACAAGTACTGAGGACTTCTAAGAAACAGAGAAAACTGGCCCCTGAAAGGGCAAATAAAGGCTCTAAGTTTCCCTAAAACTGAGATTTGCTCAAAATAAGGCCAAACTATGATAAGCGAGAATTGCCTGTTGTTCTCTTGCTGCATTGAAATGACAGGAAACTGATGTGACATTCTAGTTCCCATTTCTCCGTATCTGCTGTATCTACCCCATCTAGTCTTGCTTGTATAAAAATGAGACATCAGATATTCTCACATGGCAGGCCCTCTACGTACTTTATATCTTCCCCATAGCAGATAGTGGTGTCTTCAGTGAGAAGTTCACAAGCAAATCCTATATTTTCAGCAGTTTCTACAACAGAAAAAAATTAAGTCAAATGTTGTTACAACCGATAAATTTAATAATTGACTTTATCTAGTAACGATGATTTTTTCTATTAATGAAATAGCCACATTCAATCAAATATGCTGCTTTTCTGTAGCAAGGTATAGAAATCACATAAAGAAAAAATCCCTTTCTCTATAATAAAATAAGTGTAAGTCAAAGTCTGGTTTGAGATGTTTTCAGTAAAAAAATGTGCTATAATATCAAATACATAAACTGGTTATTTAATAAATCAATGTCTGTTGAAAAACTAAACACATTTAGTTCATGTGGTTTAATCATTCTGTTATGAAAAAAAAAAAAGGATAACCATTTCCGTAAGCTCTCACATGGGGCCCCTATTGGAGATTTTTCCCTTTTTCCATCACCACCCACTGGTATTTGCTTAAGGTCAGGACTTCCCTTAGCTTATCAGAGTGTGTAACCTATTAACAATGTCAGTCAGGGTAAGAGAAATTCTCTGTTTCCTGTGGGAGGCTTGTGGAATAAAGTACCAATGCCAACCAACTCCTTGTTGAGCTCTAAACTTAAAAATTAAAATCTTCCCTTGGGTATAAAATTTTAATTACAATTTTCAAGCCATAAAATGGGCAAGAATACAAAAGTTGTTGTCCAGCATTTGGTATTGTTCTACTCTATGCCCAACAAATGGCAAAGCACTCAGGAGGAGAGAAGGGACTAGAGGGATGGCCCTTCAGGATAGGAGCCCATGTCTGGCTGGAGAAGACGACTAAACACAACCGGAAAGATGTGACCAGGAGCTCAGTTAAGAGGAAAAAACTCTACTACTGAGGGAGTTTTGGGAAGGACACAGTCAGAGCGGGTTGGAATACCAGAGCAGGATTTCTTAGAGAAAGCGTCTTTGTCTCAAAGAAATGGACAGCATTTGTACAGGATGGAAAGTCTGAGAAGGTCACCTTGGGAAAGGGAAACAGGAGCTATGAATATTTGTGAATTGACAGATGTGCTTCCCTACACAATGAATTACCCTTCTTGTCTCCAGTAAGTACCCAGATCTTAATGTCAGCTTTTGCAAGTTTTGAAATGGTTTCTGGGACTCCATCCTGTAGCTTGTCTTCAATAGCTGTAGCTCCCAATAGCTGGAATGTACATTTAAAAAAAGGAATTAGCAAATAAGCCAAAAATGTTCTGTAACTGCAGTCTGCCAACCCACAGAAGAAGAAGGGCTAATTACACAGCACAGCTGGTGCTCTGCGGGGGCTGAGGGCCGGCGGTAACAGGGAAGGCTGCTGTTTCACACTCACCACAAACTAAAATAGCCCTAAAAAACTAAACTTTTTTCTTAATTTACGAAGACAAAAATGCAAGTATAAAATCAAAGACATTAAAAATATACTTTCACTGTGTATATGCTACTTCACTCAGACATAAGCCAATTCCCCTTTCTGAATGTGAAAACTAGGTATTTGTTGAACAGTTCCCATTAATCTTAACTCTACAGGCAATAAGTATTAAACTTTGAAAAACTTCATTTACGAATGGCATATTTTTCTTGTTTCAAGATTTTGCAAAATATAAATCGTTTCAGCAATTCTCACAATATAATAAGTATATGCTGGTTTGTCATGTAAAAATCATAATGAATTCTAATGAGTGATATAAAAATGATAGATTAGAATTGTTCATGTTTTCTGTCTTTTGGTTTCTCACAACGGCAACTTCTATTTTGCTTGTTGAACAAAAAGGAATTCTAATGACCTAGTTCCGTGTACCAATTTCAGATGCTGAAGTTAGAATTATTTTTCAAGCATGAGATCAAAAATGTAATAAAACTTAATAAAATTTCCAGTTCTCTTTAGTACATTAAGGAAAACGTTATGAAGGTTAAAACTCACAATTAAGTCTTTTTCAATCTCCTCATACACTTTATCCAGAGCTTCATCCCGGTTGGTTGAGGCAACACTGGCAGCCATAAACTTTTTATTCCATTCTTCAAATTCTCTTTCTTGAATTTCCTTGTAGCAAAGGCACAGGGTTCTAAGAGTCTCACTTGCAAAGATCTGTTTTATTTAAAAGACAATCCATCCACCCAAAGAAGAGTTAATTTTATGTAATTCAAGATCAAGTTTGAAATCTTACTTCGAAGTAATACAATAAGGGAATTTAAAAAGAGACTGTGAAAGATGATGGATTCTGTACAAATACATTCCATAGAGGAGATTAAACAAATAACTTTGTTTTCCTAAATATTGTCAGGATCGTAGGAGTGTATTTATAGTTCCCAAGTTAGTTAGAAGGAAAAGTATACTTTTCTTCTAAATCAAGTCACTAAAGTGAAGAAAACCTTTTTCTCTTAAAATAGCAGATGAAGGGAACTGCCTTGGGGTGTAATGATGTTGTGAACACAGACCTGACAACTTCATAATTTGTTCCCACAAACTGTTTTACAAGCCCAATCAACTATGAACTCTCAACCAAGCATTATTCCCTCAAGTGAATTCTGAAATACATGAGCCACCGTTAAAACTGAGATAAAAGATTTTAATGAAAAAGAGTATCTGGAAAATTTAATCATGATGAACAGATTTAAGCCATTTTAAATAGCTTAAATATAAACCAGTAAAAATGTTTTATTAGTTCACAATCATATCTTGTTTAGCCAAGATGGCAGAACTCCTTCACCCAACTGAATGTTCACTTTCAAAGACTCTTTGGAGGGTTCTGCATGTATTTGATTTGATTGCCATTGTTCATATCCTCATGAGAAATTATCCATTGTAACTGCTTCAGCAAAATATATAACCCTAAAATGTGAACGCACTTAGTAAACAGCAAATTCTTCAGGTTTCTTTCTAAAGAACCTTTGGCTGGCCTCAAAACTCAATCAGATGTTTAAAGTTAAGGGAAGAAACAATCCTTTATTAAGCACCTACTGAGTACTGGAAACTCTTGCAACAATCCTCCATGATAGGAATTATCCTCTTCCTATTTCACACGGGCAATTAATGATTCATCCGAGACATCAACCATTTCCCTCAAGGACACAAAACAAGTCAAGAGGCAGAACTGGGACACCAGGCCTGATGGCTGTCCTCCATGCTTCATTGCCATCATTATACAGAACCAAAACAACATGGGGATTGGTAGGCAATTGCAAAAGGGAAATTTTCAGAAGTATTCTCAGTAATTGCAATATCACTGGACTAAGTATACATAATCCTCTAAGATAACAAGTTTGAAGCAATAAAGACCAAGTTGATTCACTAGCAAAGGTATCAGAACTCAATTGTCCAATGCATTGCTTTGTCATGCCCCGTCATATACGAATCTGTTTTCTTTCCTTCACTATACACTAGGAGGTTGGTGGAATGCTTGGGGGCCACACAAATATTAAGACGACAGCACAGTATGGTTACATAGCTTGATCAAGGTCACGGAAGAGAGACCAGTCATTCCTCTGGGCCAGTCCTGCAGATCCTGCCCACCTGGGTGCTGGGAAAGGGCACATGGTCATTTTCTAGGAAGTCAGTGGCAGGGGCAGACCCAGAACCAGTCTGCCATTTTCCTACTTTGGTGCTCTTTCCACTCGACTACATCAAGACAAGGGAAGGGTCAACAGTTATCACAAAGCTTTCACCCGAGCTTAAGAGATAGTACCAGAAAGTAAGTTTGGAATCTGTGGCATCAAGAGCGAAAGTGAGACTTACATCCAGGGCATCCTGCGTCTCTTGTTTTGTAGGATTCATTTGATGTAACCGTTCATAAATTACAGTGTCAGCACCTTTACAATAAAGCCTGATGTTGCCTTCTGGGGTTCTTACTAGCAGCAAGAGAAGGAAAAGCAAATAATAAAGTTAGGTTTGATTTCTTAATAGAAAACTACATTTATAAAATTAAGTGTTACTATGCTAATAATTTGCTATTAGTTTAAAATCATCATTGCACCTAGAAAAACTTTGCTCTTAACAACGTTGGCAAGCCACTATCTACATACAATGTAATAGTGAAATAAATATGAAAACATTCCTTCAGTCTGCTCATATCCTGACTTATTCTTTCAGCAAATACCTACTGACTCCCTATTATGTGCCATGCCCTGTGCTAGTTAGTTTCTTCCATAGAGCCTTCTTTGTCCATGCCACAGGAATCTTTCTTACCTATAAACACATAACACTCACTGCCTTTAATACTCAGACCATAACACGACTCCTTCTGACCATTTTCCTGGATTTTTTGATCTGCGCAATAACTTGATTATAGTATGTGCCTCATAGCTAAGTAGATTTTAAGTTCTCCCAGGTAGATGCCAGGCATAACAATCAGCCTTGGTCAGTGCTAGACACACAGAAAGCACTCAGTAAAAACAGCCTAATCAGAGTCCAGTAGACAGTTAAACATATATATTTTACTGGTTAAAAAGTCAATCTCATAGTGGAGAAATCTTGTGGACACCACCTGAGTGATCAAAGCTAACATGACCAATACTCATGTGCCTTCTGATGTGACACGCTGGGGAGGACCCAGCACCATCACTGTACTCATCCTGCCAACAAAGCGTCACCTGAGTCTAATCATGGGGGAACATCAGACAAATCCAAATTGAGGGACTTGACATAAAATAATGGGCCTGTGCTTTTCAAAAATGTCAATGTATGAAAGATCAAAAATAAGTTGAGGAACTGTTCTAGATTAAAGGAGACCAGAGTAAGAATCACCTGATGCAATGTGTGATCTTGGTTGGATCCTGAACCAGAAAAAAGAAAGAAAAAAAATTCCCTGTAAAATTTGAAAAACGTTCTGTAGGTTAGATGATGATAATGTATCATGCTAAATTTTCTCATTCTGATCATTAGACTGTATATAGAAGTGACCGTTCTTGTTCTTAGGAAATATCTACTATTTTGGGGAAGGGGTATTAGATCTGCAATTTACTCTCAAATGGTTCAGAAAACAAGAACCTGTAGAAAATGAAAATGACAAAGCATATGTGCCAATTCTAACGATTGGTGGATATGGAAGAATATATAGGAGTTCTTTAAACCATTCTTGCAATTTTTCTGTAAGTTTGAAATTATTTAAATTATTTATTATGAACTTAAAAAAATTATTATTATCAGTGTTAGGGAACAATCATCATCTCCACTTAGTGGCCTGCTGTAACGTGCCTGGACGGGCGGTATGATTCTGATTTATAAGCACAGCCTTGCTTTTCTCAGAAGAGAAAAGCTGCATTCTCCCTTCCCTGACGTCGAGTGTAGAGCAGAGGTGCTCAGAGGGGCTCAGAAAATAAAAGCCCATCTTGTGGGTCTACCACCCACTGTGCTGCCACCCCCAGATTCTACAGGTCGCAGCCCATATTGTTGAAGAATGTCAACACTGCAAGATTTAGGTATATCACAATTGTCCCTTTGAATAATGGACATCATGCAGAATGAATGAAAAAACACTAGTTTCAGTAAGTCTGTGTAAATATTCTAAGAGCTAAGTGGTTCATTCATTGTCTGCTTTATCCTGGCATCACTAAATAAAATACGCGAAGGGTGGCATTTGAATGAATGATTCACAGACATACTCTGAGGGAGACCTACCAATTATAGACATCCGCTTCCGGTCACTGTTGAAGTCTAAAATGGCAAGAACATTGTAGGTCCTCTCTGTGCCCATCTCACTGATGGTGATGGTGTTCTGGGTCCTGGCCAGGAAGGCAAAGCCCAAGTTCCTGGCGGCGCTTACGAGAGCGCCTTCATCAGGGGAGGCTGCTTGGTAGTTGAGCTGACCTAACAAAGGAAGGAAAGAGAACCAGAAAAGCTGTTAAGACCAAACGCAGAGGTCACCATCAAGAGTTCACTGCTGAGGTTCATATAGGGGCAAGGATGTATCGTCAAGCCCAAAACATCCCCAAGAAAACAAGTCATTGACTCTGTCGGAGCATGCCAACATTAACACTTTTTAAACTTTAAAGTTTTATTTCTAATTATAAACAGTATTATAAACTAGAAGTTAAAAAAAAAATTGGCCAAGAATAGGAAAAAATTCCCATAATCCTACCATCCAGAAGAAAAACAATACTATAGACATTTTATTCTAATCCCTTCCACTCCTTTCAAAGAAGCCTATTTGTGTCATAGCTTCTATCATACTGAATATACACCTACAGTCTGATTATTTTAACGTTATATTTTGAGCATGTTGCCATAGCTTTAAAAACTCTTTCTAAACATTATTTTAATGAAACCAAACATATCACCATTTTCCCATTACAGACACTTAGTTTACATCCAAAATTTTTTGTCCTCAAAAATAACATTGTAATAACGATTTTGTATGTGTGTAAAGGTTTTTCTGACTTTATTTTTTTTTTAATAAAGTTGAGAGCAGAGATTTTTCTTTCTTGTCTTTTGTTTCGTTTTTGTTTTTGTTTGAGGAAGATTGGCTCTGCACTAACATCTGTTGTGAATCTTCCTCTTTTTTCTTTTTTCTCCCCAAAGCCCCAGTATACAGTTGTGTGGCATAGTTGTAGAGTGGTAGCTCTTCTATGTGGGATGCTGCCTCAGCATGGCTTGATGAGTGGTAAGTAGGTCCACGCCCAGGATCTGAACCCGCGAACCCCAGGCCACCAAAGCAAAACGCGCCAACTTAACTGCTACATCACCGGGCTGGGCCCCGACTTTATTTTCTAAGGAAAGCTTCCTAGTAGGCAAATATGAGCAAGAGAATATTGATAATTTTTAAGCCTATTGGTTACATATTACTTATTTGTTTTCCAAAAGGGTTGTAGCAGTTTATCTTCCCTCTAGAAGAGCATGCTTTCTTCACCTTAGCTATATTCTCATATTAAAAAAAAACCTCATAATTCGTCAATCTATTCAATAACTTGATGTTTTAAAAGCTAAATGGAAAACTGCCTTCTATTCACAATTACATTTCAACAATAGGAATAAATCTCACAATGTTGAGTGAAAGAAGCCAGACACCCAAGTACATACTACACAATTCCATTTATACAGAACATCAAACCGACAAACCTATGCTATTCAAAGTTAGGACAGTAGTTAACCTTGGAGGGGCAATGACTAAAAGAGAACATAAAAGGGACTTCTAGGGGATTGATAATGTTCTGTTTTTAAAAATCTGGGTACTCATGATGAGGGAGTATTCAGTGTGTGAAAATCAATTGAACTATACACTTGTCTCTGTCCACATGTTGTACATTAGTAAATGTTAAAAAAAAATACTCTGCTCAGCCAAGATTTTCTATTTTTCTACTCTAGTTCTTCTGCCTCAAAGTGGAAAGAAATGTATTTCTATGGTCAGATGAGTTTTCACAGAAAAAGTCATTTAGTTTTCCACCGTGGTTTGACCAGGATGCAGACCACGGATGGGTGGGCAGCTTTTTGCAGCATCAGTCTCTGCGGAAGGGTAGGATGCTCCACGGTGAACGGCTGTAGGTAGAACTAAACACCTCTTCCTCTCCTCCTTCCTTCATGCTTATATGGTTCACTCTAATTAAGTCAGTATTAATCACTTCCCACTTAGCAATTAAAGATGACATTTTAGCTTCTCTCCCTATTTGTTCACCCAGAAAGTCATACACCAGAAGTTACGAATTACTTGCTGAAGCCAGCCATTCTACAAACATACACACCTGCCAGAGGGCAAAATATTTAACCAGAGCTAAACAAGCACCAGGGAGAACGCAATCCCCTCCCTGCAGCCGGTTTAGCTGGCACAGAGATATGTTACATACTGATGGCTAACTTATTTCCAACAGAAAAAAAGAAACAAAATGATAAAAGGTGGCAAAGTTCCCATGAGTAAGACAATCATATGTGGAGCAAACACTGATATTTTTATCATTAAAAGAAAATCTTTCCATTTCGTTCTAGTATGGAATCACAGAATTGCAGACCAATAGAGAGCGGGGGAGCTTCGGAGACCTGGTCCAAACTCCACCTTTATGTTTGCAGGAAGAAACCTGGACTAAAAAATGATCCTCTGAAACCATTTCCGAAGAAAACTCGTTGTTTATGGCACACTTAGAGGCAACCAGAGAGACCTTCTTCTCTTTTACAGACTAATCTGTGGATCATGAAACTGATGCAAATAAAAAAGATGCTCAAAGCACAAATCCCATCTCTCATTATCCCGATTCCGTAGCTTCCTCTGGCTGATAATCTTCTAGCCAGCAGCCTTGAAACAACAAGTTACCTTCAGACTACTCTTTCCCCTCAATCATCTCACCCCCTTCAAATCACTTACCGAGCGTCTCCCACATTTGTGGCTTTCTCATCCTTCCCAAAGACTCCACTCTGACGCAGGCCCTCAGCTTCCTCATCGACCTCCAGTGTGTCCCTGCTCCAGCCTCCTAAAACAACTATCTAACCACGCTGCATCCCGACTTAAAGACCTGCAGGTGAAGAAAAGGCCTCCAAGCCTTTCACGCTTTGCTCTCACATGGCCTCTGCGGAAGGCAGGAGTCTAAGATGGCCCCAAATTTCCTGTCCGCCCCCCTGGGTAGACACACACCTTCTCCCAGTTAGTCAAGCAAACACTAATCTAGGTACTGCTGGGCAGGGATTTTGCAGATGTAATTAAAGGTCCAAATCAGTTGACCTTCAGATAGAGAGATTATCTGGGTGTTCCCAACTTATTTAGGTCAGTCCTTAAAAATGATGGGGATCTTCCTGGGGAGAGAGTTTCTAAGCATGAAAGTGGTTTGATGGAAGGGAGATTCTCCACTGGCTTTGAAGATGGAGAGAACCATGCAGCAAGAAAGCAGGGAGGCTATTAGACCACAAGGAGTAGAGAGCAGCCTCAGCTGACAGCCAGCAAGGAAATGGAGACCTCAGTCCTACAAGCACAGAGAACTGAATCCTGCCACAACTATATGAGCTTGAAAGAGGATGCTGAGCTCCAGATGAGGACGTGGCCCAAGCCTGATTTTTAGGGAGATCCTGAGCAGAGAACCCAGTCATGCTGTGCCCAGATTTCTGACCTAGAGAACTGTGAAGGAATGAATGGGTGTTTTAAGCCACTAGGTTGCGGTAATTCATTACAGAGCAATAGAAAACCAATGTAGCCTCTCCACACTTGGCCCACACTGTGCCTCCACGTGTACTCAACACTTGGACCACACAAACTGTCTCTAGAACTAGTCAGATGTTTACGGCAACACATATGAAAGGATTTCCTCCCCTCTCTTGATGATGTTACTCATAGTAAAAGACTAACCAATCTCTGTTATTCTTATAAAAGAGCGAAAATGAGGGCATAGGAGTGAAGGCACACCAGCACAGAGGAGGGGAAGGAGGACTCAGCTAGAAAAGAGTTTTAACCTGCTGTATGAGCTCAGGCAGGTCCTTGTGCTTTCTGGGTCTGAATTTCCTTATCTGAAAAATTTGGAGGAGTTATCCCCAAGGTCCCTAAAGGGAACGTTTCAAGGTACTTTATGTATCAAAGTCAAAACCAATGTCTCTTTTAACCTCCTGCACCAGGAAATCTAACTTGTCTCTGTTCTCGGTGGCTAGAGCAATTGCCTGTCACATCCTCTGTAAGGAAGGATTCCAGGATGTACAACTCTTTGCCTCCGTGGACAGTGGGACAAAGAGCTGCACAGTGTCGGGCTGGAAGGGACTTTGAACTCCAACCTTCCTCCAGCAACACTGAGGCAGCGGGTGCTCATACAGAAGACCTTGGTCTGCACTCTGTGTTATGACAGGAACTAAAGACTGGGATGGCCCATCTCCAGGATACAGTCCAGGGCTCTTTGCGTCATCCCAGTGGGAAAAGAGGAAAACAGAGACCATCAGATTAATGTACATTTGCCTGAGCCGGCTGGTTAGCTCTCAAAATAACACCACCATACACTCAAAAAAAAGTAGAATAATTTTAGTAATGAGTCAAAACCTAAGAAAACCAAGCTGCTTAAAAATATCATACTTTATCATTATTGTACAAGTAAAATGTGCTGGGCTAGTTAAAAAGACTTTGACCTTTGCTTTGGCTACTTGTGACCTAGTATCATCCCTTTCTATCTTCCCCCACTTTGCCTGCTAATAGCCCCCTTCCACGTATCTACCGCAATATGAACTCTGCTGTTATCTCACTTTATTGCACTACTAGATTCATCCTTGGAGCATGGGTTTCTTTGATACTTGATGCAAGATATCACATACAGCTTCTACATTTTTAGTTTTTGTGCATACTCCTCTGGAGATTTCATACCTGCTACACATGAAACCTCAAGATCAGAAAACAGAGAGACCTTCGTATGCTGCACTGATTCAAGTGGAGGACAGACAGACTGCCCTTTGTTACAGACATGCCAAAAGGGTTCCTTTTGCTCCTTCTGTAACGCACATGTGTATCTACATAATGTATCATTATGTTCATTTGTGATCAAAGGACTGGCTTTCGTTGACACTGGACAAAGTTGCTGTAACAAAGCTGGCTCAAGCTGCATTTAAGAATTCTGAAAAAGGGCCTACAAGTCAGCTTTGCTTGTTCCCATGCAAATGCACATTAATTATGCTCCTTCAAATGAAAAAGGCACCTTGGAGTCCTGGGCTGGCTGACATTATTTCAAACCTTAAACATATCTGAATCTAGAAAATAAAAGTTTCTTTCTGAAATTATTTTGTAGAAAAGACTGTCCAAGTTTAAAGTCCACTTATAAGGTTTGACTCTTCACTCTCAATAAATGTTAAGTAATAATACCGTGGGAAGATTTTGTTTCTTCTATTATAATTCAAGAGTCAGCCATTTCTTTTAATGATAAGGTTTCATTTAGAAAGTGATAAACACATCTGGAGCTCTAACTGTGAATAAGATGTAAATTTTCAGAGACCAAAAGCTTGTTTCATACTTTGCTACCCCATATACCATCTAGTGATGGGTGCTCACAAATATTCACCGCTTGAGTGAAAGTGACACAAACTTGTCATGCATACTACTCTATATGCATTTGAGTCCCAAGCACGAGTTATCTGTAAACTAAAAATCTGGGCTCGGGGCCGGCCCGGTGGCGCAAACAGTTAAGTGCGTGCGCTCCGCTGCGGCGGCCTCGGGTTCGCCGGTTCGGATCCCGGGCGCACACCGACGCACCACTTGGCAAGCCGTGCTGTGACGGCGTCCCATATAAAGCAGAGGAAGATGGGCATGGATGTTAGCCCAAGGCCAGTCTTCCTCAGCAAAAAAAGAAGAGGATTGGCAGATGTTAGCTCAGGGCTGATCTCCTCACACACACACACAAAACCTGGTCTCCAAAGTCCAAGATGCCAGAGAAACACTCACCATCAATTCTATCCACCATGACCGTGTGGCAAACAGCGAGCAAGAAGAAGAACTGCCGTACTTCGGGCTCCTTCCCTGACTGGATTTGCTCAATGAGATAATGGTCGTAAAATGCAAGCTTCCCATCAGCAAACGTATTCCAGCTAAAGTCAACTTGCTGAAAGAAATGGAGAAGGAAAAGAAAATGTGATTAAAAAAAGGCAATTTGGGCTTAACAAATGATATGACCTTTTCTTGGAAGCCAAGTCTTCATACAAAAATCACCTTAGGGTTTTAACACATTCTTAAGTGTCAAGAGGCTTACACCTGTCTTAAAACAAAAAGACACCCTATTGTGGGTTGAATTGTGTCCCCTCCAATAGATATGTTGAAGTCCTAACCCCTGGTACCTGTGAATATGACCTTACTTGGAAATAGATCTTTGCAAATGTAATCAGGTTAAGATGAGGTTATACTGGATTAGGGTGAGCCCTAATGGTGGTATATTTATAAAAGGAGGGAAATTTGGACACAGACACACAGGGAGAACACCATGTGAGGACACAGGCAGACATTTGAGTGTTGTGTCTACAAGCCAAGGAACACCAAAGATTGTAGGCATTCACCAGAAGCTAGGAAGAGGCAAGAAAGGATTCTTCCCTAGAGCCTTCAGAGGGAGCGTGGCCCTGATTTCAGACTTCTAGCCTCCAGAACTGTGAGAAAATAAATGTCTATTGTTTTTTAAGCCACCCAGTCTGTGGTAATTTGTTACAGCAGCCCTACAAAACTAATACATACCACAAACAATTCCTTAAATGAAAGGACTCACCTCTATTTTGCCATGATTATGTTGAGAAGCATCCCGATGGTCTCCTGAGAAACAAACAGGACAAAACAAACTGAGTCTCCACCTGTGTCCAGAGGTCCCTCCTCAGCTTGCTTTGGGTCTATGTTGGGGGTGGTTTTATGGTCTCATAGCCTGTTTCTGGACAGCCCTCAAATTAAGAATGGCTTTTACATTTTTCAAGGGTTGTAACAAACAAACAAGACATAACAAAGAAGAATATTTGATAGAACCATATATGGCCTGCGAAGGCTAAAATATTTCCTATCTGGCTCTTCACAGAAAAAGTTTGTTGACCCCTAGTCTAGAGGTTTGAATACTGGAGCCTGTGTCCCTCTACATTGCAATCTCCTCTGGGGCCAGAATCATGTCATTTGAAGTGCTTTACCCAGCTCAGAACAGACTGCCACCACGCACATGAAAATCATTTCCTCAACCTCTCTTTATCCCACCTTCCTCACTGATGCTCATTATGTGAAAACACGTGCACAGTATAAAATTTTCTACAAGTGGAAAGCATATGGTGTTCTTTAGCTTCTTTTAAAAACATTGTATTAAGTCTTTATTTAAAAGTTAGAATACTGTAATGCAGTAATATTTTTATAAATATACAGTGTATTTCAGAATATTAGAATGGAAATCAACTTTTTAAAAATAATTGTGGTGAAATAAACATAACATAAAACTTACCATCTTGATCTTTTTTTTTCCCGAGGAAGATTAACCCTGAGCTAACATCTGTTGCCAGTCTTGCTCGTTTTTTGCTTGAGGAAGCCACAGCGTGGCTGACGAGTGGTGTAGGTCCACACCCAAGATCCTCCGAACCAGGGCCACTGAAGGGGACTGCGCTGAACTTAACCACTATGCCGCGGGGCTGGCCCCCATCATGACCATTTTTAAGTGCACAGTTCAGAGGCATTAAGTATAATCACATTGTTGTGCAACCATCACCACCATTCACTTCCATTGCTTTTTTCATCTCGTAAAATTGCAACTCTGTACTCATTAAACGCTAACTCCCCATTCCTCTCTCCCTCCAGCTCCTGGCAACCACCATTCTACTTAGTCTCTATAAATTTGACTGCTCCAGATACCTCATGTAAGTGGAATCACAGAGTATTTGTTCTTTTCTGACTTGCTTATTTCACTTAGCATAATGTCCTCAAGGTTCATCCATGTTGTAGCATGTGCCAGAATTTCCTTTCTTCTTAAGGCTAAGTAATATTCCTTTGTATGTCTATAGCACATTTTCTTTATCCATTAATCCGTTGATGGACACTTGGGTTGCTTCCATACTTTGGCTATCATGAGTAATGTTGCTATGAACATGGGTGTATAAATCTCTCTCTGAGTCTCAGCTTTCGATTCTTTTGGGCATACACCTAGAAGTGGAATTGCTGGATCACACAGTAATTTTGTGTTTAATTTTTTGAGGAATGTGTGCCTATTTCTGACCACTGACCTCTCCCATGCATATGTCCCCAGTGCCACCAGCGATGCTGCTTCAGAACCAGGCCCAGAATGACCAGCAGGGCTCTGCACTGGGAGGGCACCGGCAACTCTGGGATGGCAGGCTGTGTTCACATATGCCCAGGGACTGAGGAAGAGCTTCCACTTACCGTAGATTTGCCCGTTGATGCAGCACTTTTTAAAGGTCATGATATTTTGAGTGAGGGTCCCTGTCTTATCAGAGAAAATGTAATGGATCTGCCCAAGCTGCTCATTCAGCGTGGTGGTTCTCGCCTTCGCAGGAGTGTCCTTCTCAGAATAGTACATCTGCAGGTCCCAGTTGATGAAGTAACTCTGTCCAAGACGAATCACTTCCACACTAGGAAGACAAAAGATTGCTTTCAAGAGAGTTCTCAGATACGAGTGGCAGGTAGTGGATTTTATCCTCACTTGTGTATACAGGAGCGAGCTGCTTATCTACAAAGAGACAAGCTATGTGGTGGCCCATGCGCCCGGCCTCTGGGTTCTTCTGCCCAAATGCATCCTTCTCCAGCTTCCAGGTCAAAGCCCCCTGGTCAGTGTGATTTCCCACTACCTCCTGAGCACATCCGGTCACAGCACCCCATGTTCAGGACACACAGCCCAGTGGGATGGGTGACACTGCCAAGGGCAGGCACCGCACACATGGCAATCCCTACTCTCTTTTCTCTCATTCTCCACTGCACCCAGGCACAACGGAACAGCTATGTTCACCTTTGCCCCCAATTGTAGGACCCTCACGGACCCTTTGCCCTACAATTGGGAATGAGGGTCCATGAGGTTACAGACTCTGTGTGCTCTCAAGTAGGGCAAAGGGCTTTCGGCAAATAAAAAAACCCCTAAATCATTATTCCACATTGTGAAAAACATAGTTTTTTCTAAATTCTTATAGAATGTGCAAAATAAGATATTCTAAAAGGATCATCTCAATTTTAAAACTGTAAGTGATTAAATAGATCTCAGTTATAAGGAAGCTGTTGACATATCCAGGAACTGTTAAGTGGGAAATTTATAACAGGTTATAACTTCTATAACAAGTTAAACAGATGAAATAACTCCCTCCACTTCTTCTCCCATAAATATTTCTTGAGTGCCTACTATGTACCAGATACCATCCTAGGTACCAGTAAACAAAACAGACAAAATCTCTACTCTTAAGGAGGTCACCTTCTAATGGAGACAGACAAATAAATAAATCAGTTAATATATACTTTATTGGGGGTGAAAATTCTCTGCAGAAAATCAAAGCAGGGTAAGGGCAGATGGAGACCAACAGGGATGGAAGTGACATTTAAAATACAGTGGGTCAGGAAAGGCCAAGGTGATAAGGTGGTGTCTGAGCAGAGACCTGAAGGAAATGAAAGAGCAACTATGCAGATATGGAGGGAAGAATGTTCCAGGACGAGATAAGAGCAGGTACAAAGACCCTGTGGCCGGCACAGGCACCACTGAGGTGTATCCAGGAGGCTAGAGTGGTGGGAGCCAGGGAGGTGGCACAGGTGCAGGAGGTAACAGTTGGGCATGGAGGGCAGAGCATCACATCATTCCAGGCCTCCTGGGTTATAGTGTGGCTTTGATGCGTTTATTCTGAATGAGGTGGAAAGCCTCTGCAGGGTTCCAAACAAAGCAGAAACTATCTGGAATGACCTGACCCAACTTATGCTTAAAAGAACCTTTATTTCCAAGAGAAATAAATCATACTAGTCACATGTCATAACTTTTTTAAACCAAAAACTACATATGCAGTTTATTTTATAACATACATTTATGGTTTTAGACAAAATAATCTATGTAATAGTTCTCTTAACAAGGGTAAAACTCATCTCAGTTTCTTTTAAAGTAACTGCAAACACATGGCTCCCCAGGGCTTTGCTTCATGTTAAAAGAACAATGGTAACTACATGTAATGAAATTAAAAATAAAACAAATGCACATGTAATAAAATTAAAATAAAATAAATGCTTCTAATTACAGGTGTGTATGTGATCCTGTATGCCTCTGGGCTATTACTTATTGGAACTAAGAGCAGACTCTGGCTGCTGAGTGTATTCCAAGGCACAATCCCCCTCCCAAAGGTCTAAAATCCAATTGACTGGTGACAGTGAACTTTGATATTAAAGTAAAAACGGAAGTAATACCACAAAACAAGGCGATTACTATTTGTAAAAGATATGACCCTGACTCTTTTATTGTGATTGAGATTGAGATGAGAAACAGAACATTCGAGAGGCTGAAGGTGGGCAGAGAGAGTGGCATTCCCACTAGGAAGCAGTAGCCAGGAAGCCCAGGGAGTTTTACGAGTAACGGGTATGGCAGGTGGAGTAAGGAAGACACATAAGAGGTTAGGAAGGCTCCTGAAAAGGAAAACGACTAAGTTTTTCCATGACGTTTTAAATCTTCACCTTCTCCCAGCCTCTTTCTGAAGCTTGGGGGATTGGAGCCCACAGAGAAGGAATCTAACCAGGTGAGTGACTACAGGAGCAGTGTTTGATCTCTGAACTCCAGTAGTCTTATCTGTAAAGAAGTCAAGATACGAGGTGCCGTGCCTGGCGCAGAACACACACTCAAATATTAATGTTCTTTCTCTATATAACCTTCAATTCTGAAATGAAAGTTATTTTCTTACTTGTTCGTTATGACCTTTGAAACAATTATTGCTAGAAACGAAGGTGCCAAGTTGGGAAAATGTACTGTGTTCTTCCTTTAAAGCAGAAGGCCAAAGAGAAGACAACCTTACCTGACATAAAGAGAGATAGGCACCAGGGTGTTTAGAATAATGATGTAGCCCCAGAAATTTAGGAATCCACTGTAGGAGGGTGTGTAGCCTTCTCCATCATAGAGGTACCAAGAATAATTGCCAACTTGAGCCTCCCAGTAAGCATGGCCAATGGCAAGACCAGCAGAAAGCAGGATAAGAACAATGATGATCTAGAAGACAAACAACATGTAAGTGTATTCTCAAGATGGACTGCCAACCCCATGCATTTCATAGATGTTAATTTACTCAATACTTTACATGTTTATGACAATTTAGTAGTCTGTAAAAACAACACACTTAAAATAAAAGCAGTGCCATAAGAATGCTTTGAAAGTCTATTTGATTCCTATGATGGATTGACTTATCCCACACACTACACAAAAGAGATGGTTTTCTTCCCAAAATTATCTTTCAGAAGAGAAAGTGGAATCTTATATTCAAATCCTTAAACATTCTCATATTACAGGGCATTCTTTCAATTACTCTTACTTTGAACAATAACATACGGTTTGGGGAAGACAGCTTACCTCACATGAAACAATTTCAAAGAATGCTAAATTGGGATGCTTATAGAAAACGTTTGATGGAAATGATTTCTTAAAAAAGAAGGCAAGGAAATTTCACCCAGATTTGGGTAACTATTCCTGAAGGTTTAATGATCACTTAACGTTAAGATCATTTAAGAAGCAATATAGTCAGTATTCTGTTGCAGAAATTATGAGTATATACTTAAGGAGTGAATAAAAAAGTCACTGTCCTAGTGGTATTTGGGGCTAGGAATAAAATTTCCAGGGACAGATTTAAATGTCTGGACACAGATTCCAAAAGTGCTATATTCAAAACAACGTGGCACAGAAGGGGAGACGATGAGCTCCTCGTGAGTGCTCTAGTCATAACCAAGACAGTGACATGGAAGATGCACAAGAAAAGTTTAAATAAAGTTTTCATGAGATGTGGGAGCAGGGAAAAAGAGCTGTTTCTTAAATTAATATATTACTTTTATACGATTTAAAATATGTATATGCAATTAAAGTATTATAAGTCCCTAAAAGTTTATGTATTCAAATTAAACTAAATACCGGAAAAAAAATTAATTCTCATTGGGAAATTGGAGGACTGGCTAATATTTGGGGCCTCCGTACGTGCAGAAGAGTTAACATAGCAGGCCTGATACTGCTATCCTTTGAAGGCCTGCTTGCAAGGTTAGTCCTTGGCTGGCATCTGGGAACTTGGATTTGGGGACGGTTTCCTGATTCTCTGATAAGAATGGCTCATTGTGCCTGGTTGTGTAAAACAATATGGTTTATGCTGAGCATCTGCATTCCTTCGGAGAGTCTGGGATTTTGGTACACGCCACGCAGACAGGCCTATGTGACCAGACCCCAATAAAACCCTGGGCACTGAGTCTCCAATGAACTTCCCTGGTACAGACAGCATTTCACATGGGCTGTCGCAAATTGTCACTGAGTGAATTAAGTGTGTCTTGTGTGTGAGAGCCCCCGGGGAGAGAACTCTTAGAAGCTTGCACCTAGTTTCCTCCGGGCTTGGCCTTTTGCTGATCTTGCTTTGTAATATGTTATAATAAGTCATAAGTGTGAGTGCAACTATACACTGAATTCTGTGAGGCCTTCTAGTGAATCATCGGACCTGGGGGTGGTCTTAGGGACCCTCAACACACACTTAAACGTGGACTTAAAAATATGTTGGAAAAAAAAGGTTTGCTTTTAAGAGAACTATCCCTATGGGAAATTAACAGCAGTAAAATCAACCCAACATTGACTTCAGGAGCCCAGTCCCACTAACTTATCTAAGTCTCCCTGGTTTTCCAACTGGTCATTCCAGGCAACAAAATATTCAACTACCCAGGGCACCCTACCACTGGAATTTCTATTCCCAGGGGGATTCTCCTATTAGAAATGTAGCATTTCTGAGAAAAAGTGAGGGAATCCCCTCTCTCCCCGTCCAACCTTGGAGCACCTCAAGCAGTTTTCTCTTTGGCCTACAGAGGTAAGATTTCTTTCCAGTAGAAAAACATACAACAAAATTAGAGCAAAAGACAGCAGTCTAGCTTCTCATCTACCAAAACAGAAAGTAAATACCGTATAAACCATGTAGTTCATCAAGTAATCAATTTTAGTTCTTTTAAATCTGGTTTTCCCACTGTTCTTCATTATTTTAGTGTCAGCACCTAAAAATGGAAAATTCAATACAATCAGCAATTGGAAAAATCAATTCACTGGCATGTCAATAAAATTACTCTTCCTTTGGTCTCGATAAAGGACAGAAAATCAATCCTCTTCTTTCAATCTTAAATGTGCATATCATACCAATTTCCCAAGAAACTCTGAAAGTACCTGCAAAAATGACCAATCCATGGCAGAAATCGGTGTTCCTCATTACACAGCCACGTAACAAAATTTTATCAGCATCCAAAGGAAAACTTGTGTTTCTCCAAAATAGTGTTCCTATAAATTTATCCAGTCGGTTATTGGGTTCTTCACATTCAATAAAACCTTTAAAAAAGATATGATTTACATAAGTTCTCACATATGAAAGATTTTCTGGTTTTTAATTAATAGGAACCGAATCAAGCCATTAAAATTTAATACAGAGTAAGACGTGTTTGCACAAACCATCAAATGTTGCCAATGAATTTTCTCTTTGGAGATATTGGTGTGTGATTTCAAGCGCCATTTTGAACTTTAAGTTGGTTTCTCTAAAAGGAGATAGATAAAAAGAGAATTAAATGAACAAACTGTGGAGTTTGAGAGAGAATATAAAGAAAATTGTACAAAGTAATATTAGGTATACCTAGAAACAAAAGGTAAGAAATTAGCTTTTTCTAACTCTCTGTTCCTCTTAACCTCTGGTTTTCTCTCTGAACTAGAGAAAAACTCCTGACCTGGGAAATGTTGGTCCCCTTTGTTGTTTGTCCTTGTGGGCCAGTAGGGATAGGACAGAGGCACCCACAAGCTTCCCTTCATCCTTCTTACTAACTTAACTCTTACCATCAGCCTGGACTATCAAACTGCTGTTGAAAAACTTAGCTTCTAATATTTAATCACACTAAGATGATTCTACAAAATATAGTTGTTACAGAAAGTCTCTAGACTCAGTCAACTTATTATGTTCCAGAGTGAATACCTGGATCCCATGTCTTTGAAAGATAATTCTGAGAAAGGAGATGGTAATCTTACCCCCAATACTTGGCACGTCCCACCCACAGTGCAAGGGAAGTCACGTGTGAGAGGACATGCAGGGTCAGGCTGAGCACACGTGCTCTGGAGAGCAATGCTGCCTTCTCACGATGGACATCCTTTTATGGGCTTCACAAATAGAAGTTCACCAGCAGTTCTCAACTTTCCCATTCTGTTTTTTCTGACAGGGCATGTTCAGATTTTATATCTTTGTAAAGCTTTAGAATTTCTCACTCATGGGAATAGCAGCTGTTTCCTAATTAAGACTGAACAATCAATCGACTGATTTATAGAGCAAAGAAAGACCTAGTTTTTACTCAGATGATCTCACTCTCCATGAAGAAGCTTATGCACATCTAGGGCACGGGGAAAGGGGTTTACGCCAGAGTGGGCAAGGCAGGCACTAGCTGAGAGCCAGCCCAGGGGAGCAGTGTCCCAACTCTGCCACTTACTGCGTGACCTTGGGCAGGCTACTTCACCACCTCGTGCCTCAGTTTCCTTAGGGGTAATGTCGAGATAATAATAATACTCATCTCAAAGGGTTGTTGAGATTAAATGAGCTAACATGTAAAGTTAATGCAACCTATAGGCACTCAATAAATGCACTGAAAACTGGTCAAAAACAGAATTTTATTCTCTTTCAAGTGGTGGTATAATAACCAACACCAACAAAGGGAGAATTCAAAACTGTCTATTGGCAAAGACTTTAAAAATCTGTTCTTTTTCTCTGAAATAGATTATATTAATAGTCATTCCCATGTGTCTGGACACTGCTTAGCAGTTTACCAAGGGCTCAGGCATACATTCTGCCGTTGATCCTTTTACCTCCCCTGAAAGGTGGGGGAAAGGCAGGTTTGAGAGCTCAACTTTACAGAGGGAATAAAACAAAGAGGTCAGTCTACTAGGGAGACTGCTGGACGGCCAACAAGTGGCAGAGGCAAGGCCAGATCTCCGGGCTTCTTTTCCAGAGTGCACAGCTTTCAACGTAATGACTGTGCCTTCAAAGGTCAGCTTTAAAACAGGCCCCTCTAAGGCATGCTTACCCATCGAGCTCAGCCGTTTCGACATAGCAGAGGCTGTTAGGTTCAGAGCTGGACAGCAGCAGGATGTCAGCCTGTTCAAAACAAAACAGACCAATAACACAGAGACCCCAGAGGCGAAACCGAGCACCAGGTCAGAGGAGAGAACAAGGAACGAGAGACGCAGAGCTTGTTCACTTACTGGAATAAAATCATTTTTTTTCAGACGAATGACATCTCCAACTTGAATCTCTTTCCACTTGGCAATTTTGAATCTAGATATTGAAAATAATGAAAGTATATTGGTTTTTTAAAAGTTACTGGCAAGGGATTTGGAATTATTCTTTCTGGAAGCCAAAGATTCTGGGAAAACATGTAAATCACAGGGAAAAGGTTTGCTAAAATTCAGCCATTTAACGATTAAGGGGTCATGAGAATCGTATTATCCTTTGAAGGAAGGAACAATGATGGTGATGACTTTGATGTTTCTTTCCATTCTATGTCATGTAATAAAGGGTTAATGGGGGCTACTTAAATCTGTGGCAAGGAGATACATGCCACCTTTTTATTTTTACTCATGTCCTATGTTCCCACCTCTCCTGTTCTCTTTCCTCTCAGTGATCCATCACCTCTTCTGTGCTAGTTCCAGGACAGGAAGGCATCATGGCCTCCACATGGGCCACTTGGAATCCTCATGGAGCTTTAGAGCTTGCCTCCTCTATAACATTTAAATTATCTTTGTAATGAGTATGTATCACTTTTATAAGGAAGGCATAGCTAACTTACAGGTAAAACCATTAATTCTAAACTCACTGATTCTAATAAGGATATTGATAAAATAAAATTAAAAGATTACTATCTTCAGTATTAAATTTTATAGGAAATATCCATTTAAATGTCTAACAAATCAGCCTTTAAAGGGGGCCGGCCCCATGGCTTAGCGGTTAAGTGCGCGCTCTCTGCTACTGGAGGCCTGGGTTCGGATCCCGGGCGCGCACTGACGCACCGCTTCTCCGGCCATGCTGAGGCAGCGTCTCACATACAGCAACTAGAAGGACGTACAACTATGACATACAACTATCTACTGGGGCTTTGAGGAGAAAAAGGGGGAAAAAAAAGTTGGAAGATTGGCAATAGATGTTAGCTCAGGGCCAGTCTTCCTCAGCAAAAAGAGGAGGATCTGCACGCATGTTAGCTCAGGGCTGATCTTCCTCACACAAAAAAAAAAATTTTTAAAAGTTTTAAAATATAGTAGTCTGTTTTAAAGGTTTTCACATAAAGAAAAGATATCCCTAACAGATATTATGAACCTACAACTAAGAAACTTAATTCTTTTGGAGGCAGAAATCTAATGACTATGTTTGTCTTCCCATGAATTTATGGGTAAAAGAGAGCTGGAGATTTAAAATACATTTTAAATATATCCTTATACCCCAGTTTCCCCAATTTTATAAGAATTTGATACGCAATTCTTAATCCCAGGATTTTTTTTTTTAATTTGGCTTACCTTTCAATAAAAGGAATTGTGGTTAGTTTACATTTCAATATTTCTAAAATTATAAATTAGCAATTTGTGTGTGGGTCTCAAATTATAAATGAACAAGTTGAGCACCTTCTTGCCACAGCTCTTTGGGGGGTATTAGAGGCAATTCCATTGGACTCTTCCATTGTGATGTCCCAATTTCCCCTCGGGAGGCCCCCGCTGCCCTGCCCCACAGATGCCCAAGTCCCCACAAAGGCTTGACCCCACTCCAGGGGTTGCCGGGGCCATGGCCCTGCCAGATATGCACCCCCAGCCCCAAATTCAAGGCAACTCAGAGCTACTCTTTACAGTGTAGATAGCCAGGTTGTGGGCTAAACAGAGTGTGTGGGCTAGCTATGAATCTCACCACCATTCATGACAAGGATGCTAAGTGACTTGAAAGGTAACCTTCGGGACAGAATCTATTGATTTGTGAGGGAAAAAAAGCCATCTCAACATATTTATAGATTGATGTGTCTATATTCAAATCAGACACCATTAAAGTGTGGATGTAAATCGGGTTATTTTCCTGAGTGTTGACACATAAAAAGTCTGAATTAGGCCTTAGTCACTATTTTTAGCACTTGAATTTGTAGTTCTGCCTCAAGGCCTTTGCTCAAAAAAACAACTCAGTACTGATCCCTGAGTTGGCACTTCGGTCACAGTTGACTACGTTAATTTAACAAACATTTACTGAGCACTTGCTGTGTTTTGGAGGCTCTGGTGGACCCCAAAACAAATACCGTCAGGACAGTCTCCTCAAGAAACTTGTAGTTCCGGACAGAAAATGAGGCATCTACACAAATAATTCCAATAAAATTCAGAACATAGAAAGAAAGATGAAAACTAAATGCTGTGAAAGCCCAGTGAAGGAAGAAATCACTCCAGCTGGAGAATTGGGAAAGGAGTCAAGACATTTGAGCAAAGCCTGAACAGGATAAGTTTGGGAACAGTAGAGATGACGGCAGTACATTCTGGGCTAAAGGAGTTATGTAAACACAGCAGTGATGAGGACACAGGCCAGTCAGGCAACAGCCTGTAACCCAATTTGGGTATAGCCTCTGGGTCACAAGGAGGGAGAAAAGTCTTAGTAAATTAAGAGAAACCTTGACAATGAAAGGTTAATGCACTGATAGACTTCTAATAGCTATCTCTAGGTATGTTTCTAGACATATTTATATGTTACATCCTTGTAACTAAGTTACAAATTAGGAAAGGCACAGTACCTGCCATCTTTAATGACTTCACACGTCCTATTGTTGATTTTGTTATCCATTTTATGGCGAGCCTTTAGAAGAGAGATGGGGAAAGGTTATTTTAATAATCTCAAAACGTAAAGTATTAGTGCCAAACTAAAATAAGCTTGCAGCAGTGAGGAGAAAGTTGCATGAGAAATCCTTACCACATCGTCCACCAGGTCTTTGATCGCCGTAATGCCCAGCACTATGAGCAAGGGCACCAGGGTGGTATACCAGGCCAGGGTCGTGATTTGAGGGATTGACTGAAAGAAAGAAAAAGGCATACACGTGTGCCCAGGAAGGCATCACTAACCTACAGGTAACCGCTCATTCTAAGCTTGCTGATTCTAAGTCTGATCTCCATCATCACCTAAGTCTATATCCTGCAGAGCAGGCAGGGAAAGGCCTCTGAGCATCCAGCTAACCTCTTTCTTGTGGCTCTCCCTCTAGCTCCTGGCCTCCTGGAACAGAGCCCAGAGGACAGTGGCTTCTGAAATTGTCTCGTTATGACCTTAACTGGACACCAAGGAGGTTTTGTAACATGATACCTAAAAGAGAACTGCTCTAAACCTTTTGTGAAAGTCATCATCAACAGGCGGGAGGGCAGCAGGGGGTGCTGGGGGGGCGTAGTCCTGGAACCTTTAGGGAAGGCATACAGCAGGCTCTACACTGCTGGTTGCTCAGCCAGTGGTCTCTGAGGGTCCCATGATGGAAGCAAAGATGGTAGTAGGTAGTGGTTGCTTCTGAAAGCTAGTGATTGGGTGGGGCATCACTGGGGGCACTAGAAGCAAGCGCTTCTTTCAGGGGCATCGCTGTTGGTCCAGCTAAGAAAGAGGCTGGCCTTGCAGGAAGCCCCATCTCCATCAAGACAGCCTCCAAGTTGGAACAAAAGATTGGGAGGCAAGTTTAGTAAAGATCCCTTGTAACCACCCTATTGATCATTGGGACATAAAATGGAGCAGTTAAAATGACAGGCTTTGGAGTCAAACTCCTGGATCCAAGTCCTGCCCAGCTCTACCACTTCGGGCTAGGCGCCTTTGAGCAAGTTCCCTTACCTTGCCAGGCCTCAGTTCTTGTCTGCAACATGGAGGTTATGATAGTGCTTACACAGAGTACAAGAATTAAGGAAAGTAACAGTGCAAGTAAAGGGCTGACTAAAGCTGTTACTATTATCCTAATTTGGATTGCCAGATCTTAAGAAAAGATCATTGGGGGGTGGTTGGAAGAGAGAAAGATCATTTCTCACACTATTGTCAACGCATGGAACTCCCCTTTTCCCTGTTAGAAGGGAGTAAGGGAAAAGTAGCCCACTTATCACACAGCAGCACCTTATGATTTGTAGTGTTTATCTCTACACAAGCTTGTCTCAAAGGCCTCTTTGGATAAGAGGACCATCCTTTACTATCAAGTCAGCAGGTCCTATGTTCTACTAAATCTGTTGAGTATCCATTTCTCTCTCATGTCTTCTCTCCTCTCCACTCCATGAGTCCTCCATCCCCATGCAGGCATACAGGCTAGCATTTTCATAAAACCGTACTGGGTGAATCCCAGCAGAGGAGACTGTTTTCCAAATCCAAGGCTTGATGTAAAGAATCTGATAAAACCAAGTGGATACGCTATCCTTTGTAACCTGCACATCAGGTGCTAAAGGTTGATACTCTGAGTGGTAACTAGGGGGTGTCAAGTTCCCTTGATTATCACAACAGTTCCTAAAGAGATAAAATGAATGCTGTCCAGATAAGTGAATGATAGTTTGCCACAATTAAGGGAAAAAAAGCCTTTCCAATGTAGAATCAGTTCACAAAAATAACTGATTGAGATTTATGACCAAAATATTAATTGAAATCAACAATTTATTCTTGGGGAAATTAAGCATCTAAATAGAAAATAAAAGGCAAGCATAAAAAATAGATTTAATTTTAAGACACAATAATTTTACAAAATGAAGATCTTAATTTTATTCACTTCAGGGAAGCCAGTCTTCATATCCACATCAATATGGAATTGAATTTTTAAAAATATAGAATTCAAATAACATTTCCATTTGCTTCTTTTCCCTGTTCATTTAACAATGATTGAGCTGGTTCATACACGAGGCATGTTCCCATAAGGGCAGAACCGCGATACTAATATAAAAAACTTTCAAGATTATTCACATTATATGCATCCACAATTTAAGTGTTATTGAGTCACCATAATTTAAAACTGATTTAAGATAAGAAAGGGCATTACCTGTAAGATGAGAAGGATCAGGAAGTAGAAATTGGCTGCTCTCTTAAACTGCTCAAACAAATTCATTGGTAGAAAGGTAATCACATTATACTTGTATGTTTTAATTGCATTATTCTGTTGGAAAAAATAAGAAAGTCATTCTAAATGACGCCACACATTTATCACAATGTATACACATCTGCAAAAATCACTAAGCCCTGTGGCCCACAGTGACACAGGGACATAATTTGTTATTCGGAAAGATATTGAGATTTCCTTTAAGCTTTTAATTCTAGCCAGGCCTCAGAACGACACCTTGGAGGTTTATGTGAGAGACAGTAACAAGACGCAGACATTTCACCTCAACAGGGTCTTTGGCAAATCCACTTGTGACCAAATGGATCCTGCTGTCAGATTCCTTGACCGCTTAGAGCCTCTTAGAAAATGGGCAAAGGAGACATCAACATGGGCGGCAAGCTGGAAAAGTATCACTCTTATTTAAGGGGGATGGAGGCTACTGTGTAAGAAAGAGTAAAAGACACCATTGTGGATTGCATTGTGTACCTCAAAAGACATGCTCAAGTCCCATCCCCGATCCCTGTGAATGTCATCTTATTTGGAAATAGGGTCTTTGCAGATGTAATCAAGTTACAATGAAGTCATACTGGATTAAGGCGGGCCCCAATCCAATGACTAGTGTCTTTAGAGGAAGAGGAAAATTGGACACAGACATAGAGACACCGAGGGAGACGCCCATGAGAAGATGGAGGCAGAGACTGGAGTGATGTGTCTAAAAGCCAAAGACTGTCAGCAATCACCAGAATACAGGGGAGAAGCTTGGAATAGAGTTTCCCTCAGATCTTCCAGAAGGAACCAAGACCTTGCTGACACCTTGATTTTGGACATCTGGCCCCTGAACTGTTATTAATAAATTTCTGTTGTCTTAAACCACCCAGCTCGTGGTACTTTGTAACAGCAGTTCTAGTGAAATAATAGACACCTCACATTTAAGCCCACACTTAACAGGTGTTCTTTATCATATTCAAAGGTAACAAGCATTTTTTAGGTGAAAATATCTTCAGTCTCTAAATCTACCACAAGCAGAGGAGGGGGAGATTAGTTGTTAAGATTCCTTTCAAATTCTTACTACTTTCAAACATAAGACTTCTGTGACATTATTGTATATTCTTTGTAAAACATTTTTAAGAGAGCTTTGCACATATATAGGGACATTTTCAATCTACATAATTTTGTTTTGTTTTGTTTCAAGCCACTCTTACACACTCTCAGGGTAGTTAAACTTAATGTGATGAATAAAAATGACATCCTATAGAACTAACAATGATTATCGATGGCCCCAGGCCAGGGGTTACTTGGAAGGCAGGTGTCACACAAAATTAGTAAGCATGGCAGCTACTGGGAAAAACTGGCTTTTAATAAAGATAATTCAGAAAGTTAAAATCAACTTACCGCGTATTTGCTCTCCTTAATACAAAAGAACTTAGTGTTCATAAAATGAGGTTGTTCGTGGAAGCTTCGATCATTTGCTTTGACTTGCCATGTACAGTCTTTAAAAAAGAAAGAGAAAAAAATCCATCAGATAGGAAATTAGCATGTTGTTATGAGTCGAATTATGTCCTTCCCAGATTCATATGTTGAAGCCCTAACCCCTACCCCATACCTTATTTGAAAATAGGGTCATTTGAAAATATGACCTTATTTGGAAATAGAGTCATTGCAGATGTAATCAAGTTACAATGAAGTCATTAGAGTGGACCCTAATAAATATGACTGATGTCCTTATAAAAAAAATAAATTGGGACACAGAGATACACATAGAGGGAAGATAATGTGAAGTCACAGGGAAAAGACGGCCACCTACAAGCCAAGGAGAGAGGCCTGGAACAGATCCTTCCCTCACAGCTCTCAGAAGGAACCAACACCGCCAAGTAGATGCCACTCGAAGTCTGATCTGAGACTTTCAGCCTCCAGAACTGTGAGATAAGAAATTTCTGCCATTTAAGAGAACCAGTTTGTGGTACTTTGTTACGGCAGCCCTAGCAAACTATGAACATGTTGTAACTTGACCAACTGTTCATAGAACATCAGAACTCTAAAAAAGTAACCCTCATTTAAACACGGCCCAAACAAAAAACCCAGAACTCCAGAAGGTCACAGCTAAATTAAGTTAAATTATTTTTCAAATTCATTTACTTGGTTTGTAAAATTTATAACCCATTAAATACTTAGTGAATGAATAAATGAAAGAAAAAAGGCATCACTAATTCAATACTTTTGAATCCTGATCATAAATCAGTGTTGTGCATTACTTTACTCTGATCGCCAATATCTGTCATGTTTCTAAGTTCATTTCATGTACTTAGTGTCACGTCTACCACTCAAGCCCCCTGTCTAAACTCCAGAGAACTTTAGAAAGTCTATAGCTTCTCTGTTGCTAGAGGGAACAATTCTCACGCAACAGGTGTCTCCTAAAACCTTCTCTGACATGCTGGAAGTACCCTTTAAGGACATGCTTGCAGACCTTCTGAATGAACAGGAAAGGTAAAGTTCACAGGCAGTGAGATGTAGTTTCCCTCTGGCTCAATTCTTTTCTATCTCAATGGTGGAGCCCAGCACCTAATGGAAATTTCGGCGAAAGGGACCTTCCAACATAGAGATGACTAACCTGGCAGTCAGGCTGCATCCGCAGGGGAAAGAAATTTCCACCCACTTGTATGGTCTTTGCCCATCTACTCTTGGCTTCTACTGTCCCATGATGCATAGCTCTAAAGCTAACATTTGTTCAGTGCTTACCACATGCCAAGCATCATGCCAAATAGTTAATATCTCAATTTTACAGCTGAGGAAACAGGATCAGTAACTTGAAGAGTGGGAGAATCAGAATTCAAAGTCTGGCAGTCTGACCCCCACCCACCTCGCTGTACTGACTGAGCCTTCTTTCATGACTTATGCTCCAAACCACCAGGAGAACTCTGCCAGCGAGCCAACTTGGGAGGGTCATTTATGAGTATAGGGTCAACCTTCCCACTGTTACCCAGGTATCAGGCTGTGCTTAGTCTCCTAACAGGAAGGCATAAGCATCCGCTGCTATGAAAGCTCAAGACAAGGATGTTACAAATCAGGAGGGAGAGTCGAGGAAGCGCCTCTTTGGCATTAGGTTCTCCAATGACTTGTGTGTTCGAATGTGCATGCCACATGAACTTCCCTTGTGTGACACACATGCGTGGGTGAACGCAGTTTGGATGAACCCTTCCTCTCCTGCAAACTGGCAAGGAAGGGAAATCAACAACTGCTGTGACAAAACTATTTTTGGAGAAGGGAATATATTAAAGAACATTTACAAGTAGAGAACAATAAAATTATCCATCTTATGACTATCATTAAAAAAATAAAGATACCATACTTTTGAAAATATTGCATTTCATTTTTTAAAATGATTCATTTTCTAGACTTTTACTTTATAGGAAATAAAGATAATGTTGCACAAGGAACAAGTATGGACTACTGAAGAATGCAAAGAATTAACTTTATTACTTTTTTAAAACCACCATACCATTACCGAAAATTTCTCTTGCATCATTTTGGCTGCCACTTATTGAGTAATCATACCTGTTGTGTCATTACAAATGGAAATGTTCCTAGCATCTTACTAGCTGAAGTGCAATTTTATAAAAGGGTAAATTAAAATGGAACTATAAAACAACTCATAAGCATTGTTATAATGTACGTAATCAGAACATTTCTTTCCCACTTAAACAGGAGATCTAAACGACAGTAGGTAAAAAAAGATATTTGATGGGGTAATCTCGAATCCATCCTACTTTATGGCACTTCACAAATATATGTACTTTTAATGGTTCACTTTAGCTCGCAGATAACTTGTGACGCACCTCCAGTCACCAGTGTTCTAGAACACCACTGAGCTGCTGTTCTAAACTTCAGGAAGACTGAGAAGGAAAATAGCAGATTCCTCGAGAAGGGAGAAAAGGCAAGTGGGAAGGCATAAAAATCAATCTCAGCAATACTCGAGAGGAAAGAATGAGCTGCCCTGATAAAGAGCTGGATTCTTTGGTCCCCTTGTGGCTCTCTAAATTTGCTTCATAATTCAGTCCCCTAGCCAGTATTCCTCTGTCTGTTCCAGTACTCCCCCCTCATCCCCAGCCAGTTCTGATTGGATGCCTCAGACAGAGGCTGGTATCTGCCCTCAAGTAAGGGCAGTAAGGAATCTACCAGAAATGACCTTGGTCTGTTAATTTTACACTTTCAGTAAGGTCTTGGGGAGCCTGGAGAAAGTAATCAGTCTGTCTTCATCTATGACTTAACCATAGGAGCATTTCTAGTTAATTTCAGAAGTCTGATCGTCATCAAGTAACCAATAACCCTATTTCCAACTAGGTTCCTTGTTTGGCCTAATTCAAAAAAATCAGCGGCCAAATCGATGCCCTCTGATTGTTTCCAGAGTTTTATGCTAATTGCTTGAGCAGTATTTAAATCAGAGACCATATAAAAAGTGAAAACAGTGTTCCGTGGTCAAATACATTTGCAAAAGACAGCATACTGCATCCCTCTCTTGGACATTCAATGGACCCACTGGTATATTAAAGGCTCTGAGAAGTTCTGTAGTAAAAAAACTTATTTAATTTTATTTAATTCAGTCTTTTCAAAATTGATGTGACCACCCAGGCACCTTTTTAAAAATCACAGAACACCTATTAATACGGTTTGAGAAATGCTGTGCTAAAGCACATGCCTTTAGGAAGGGCAGCAAAATAGCACTTGCAAATATTTGTCTTTTTGACCACTTACTAAGTACCCACTTGGAACAGAGAACTTTACTAGACACTTGGACCACAAGGCTAATCTACAGAAAAAGTTGGAATCTTGCCCCATTTTCTAAAATGGAAATATTGATTAAGAAAAGAGAAGAAATGATATATTTACCAGCAAAAAATGCACCTTCACCACATGGCCCTTTGGTTAAAAGCTAGAAAGATATCCACTAACAAGGGTTGTGCCTAGCAAAATCATCAATGCATGTGTCCAGAGATGCATTTAACATCAGCCAGCTGTGGCTCAAAATCATCCCCAAATCTGGTAAATGTGTATTTAATAAATCTAAATGTTGTTACATGATGTTTAGAGTGTTCCCATGGTCACCAAGTCCTCTGATCATCGCCTTCTGGAAAAGGAAGTAAGCTTGGCCTGGTCCCTCATCCTTTCATTTCTGGTTCTGAATTCTTGCTTATAGACACACCAAAGACCAAAGAGCTGCATTAGTTGGTACAAACTGCAGCAAACCAGTAGAGTAAAGAGATCAAAAATTTAACATCAAAAAGGAAAAAACCAGGGGCTGGCCTGGTGGCAGAGTGGTTAAGTTCGCATACTCCCCTTTGGCAGCCCGGGGTTTGTGGGTTCGGATCCCAGGCACGGACCCACACACCGTTCATCAAGTCATGCTGTGGTGGCATCCCACATACAAAATAGAGGAAGATTGGCACAGATGTTAGCTCAGGGACAATCTTCCTCACCAAAAAAGAAAAGAAAGGAAAAGAAAAACCAAACAAATAAAAAGAGAAATGGGGGGCTGGCCAAGTGGCATAGTGGTTAAGTTTGAGTGCTCTGCTTCAGCGGCCTGGGGTTCATGGGTTCGGATCCTGGGCACAGACCTACACACCGCTCATCAAGCCATGCTGTGGTGGCATCCCATATACAAAACAGAGAAAGATTGGCACAGATGTTAGCTCAGGGCAAATCTTTCTCAGCAAAAGAGGAAGATTGGCAACAGATGTTAGCTCAGGGCAAATCTTCCTCACAAAAAAAAAAAGAGAGATGGGTAAAAAACATGAACAGACCATTCACACAAAGGGAAATTCAAATGGTTCTTAAATATGTAAAAAGATACTCAAGTTCATAAAAAAAGAAGTGCAGTTCTTCAGTGAGGTACCAATTTTTATCCTATAATGGCAAAATATTGGCAAAGAGTAAAGAATTTGACAGCACACTGGGTTGAAAAGGGAGTGGAGAAACAGGCCCTCTTGTCTATCAAACTTTAACACACACACCCACTGACTGAGCAATCCCACTTCTAGGAATTTATCCTCCATGTATATACTCACGCACAGGAGAAACGACATATCTCAGGGCTATTCAGTGCAGCCCTGTTTATCAGAAGGATTAGAAACAACCTAAACGCAACCATGAACAGCTGGTTAAACATCCACACAATGAAGGCCTATATAGTCTGCAAAAAAGAATGAGGCAGCTTTCTATGTACTGATGGGGAAGCTCTCCAAATCACACAAGGGGCAAAAGCAGAGGGCACCTACCCTACTGTGCTTTCAGCTATGTGACACACAGAATTAATGCACAGGAGGAATGTATGCATGTATACACACTTGTGCGTGTGCTTATGTGTATGTATATCTATGGGTGTATAAGGGCACATGTTTGTAAGTATTCTTTGCACATACAAGTGTGTGTATATCTCCAGAAGGACATATGAGAAGCTGGTAACTGCAGTTTCTTTCTAGAAAAGGACACTGCGTGTCTGACAGACAGAAGAGGCAGGAGGGAGACTTCATTTTTACCTGTGCCCTTTTATAATTAGATCTATTTGCATGTATTACCTTTAAAAAAATATGTTTGCAATTCAATTCCTTCCCTCTATAGGTTTATATATAAAGCGAATATGTTAAGTTGCTTGATTTTCTTATGGTCATTATACCATTATATTTAATACTTAAAAAAATACTATTCTAAAACCAGTGGGTTGGTGGGTGGAAATAAATCAAGAGTGAGAATGCAGGGATAGATGGAAATCTATGCAGTTATGGAAAAAAACTACAACCACATTCAACAATATGAGTAAATCTTTAAAAATATCTTTGAATAAAGCCTGACATCCACAAATACATACTGTATTCCATTCCAAATCTTTCCAAATGTATGGTTCCATTTATACACAAAGTTTGAAAACATGCAGAACTAAACTATAGTGTTTAGGGATATATATTTAGATGGTAAAACTATAAAGAAAATCAAGAGAGTTATTACTATAAAAATGAGGATGGAGGTTACCTCTGAGGAGAGAGGGAGAGAGGGTCTTCCTAGCATGACTCCTATCATTAAAAACCTACTTCAGAGACTTAAGTTCCAAACTGGCAATAAGAAAAAAAACAGCGCGTTAAGTCTCCATGAGCAAGAGCTTCTCACTCAAGATTTGGTCATAAAATGACATTACTCAACAGCAAGTTCTATAAAACGAGATGATACAGTCTCATCACCCCCTCCACCATCACAAATTTCTCAGCAGAGGAACATCCCGCTGCCCCTCGACACACACACTTTATTTTACAAGCTGCCAGTTACTGTGGTATTCTTAAGGCTGAAGTGGTGGAAGGCAGTTCACAGCTAATCAGAGAAAGAAAATAAGTAGCCAGAGTGGAATTTCCACATGTGGTATGTGTCAAAATTCTAAATGCATCTAACTGAGTAGAAAACATATCTCCTAAGCATGTTTCATGGATTTCCTAGGATTTCCATGTTTCAATGGACTGGCTTAATAGGTCTTTTGATTCCAGATAAAAATTCATTCATAGATGCTCTAGAGATCCACATTCCTTTTTTTTAATTGAGGTAGCATTGGTTTATAACATTACATAAATTTCAGGTGTACATCAATATATTTCAATTTCTGTGTAGATTACATAAAGTTCACTACCCAGAGACTAATTACCATCCATCACCACACATGTGTGCCCAGTCACCCCTTTCGCCCTCCTCCTTCTCCCCTTCCCCTCTGGTAACCACCAATCTAATCTTTGTATCTATGTGTTCATTTGTTGTTGTTGTCGTTGTTTTTATCTTCTATTTATGAGTGACATCATACGGTATTTGACTTCCTCCCTCCGACTTATTTCACTTAGCGTTATACCCTCAAGGTCCATCCATGTTGTCACAAATGGCAAGATTTCATCTTTTTTATGGCTGAGTAATATTCCATTGTATTTATATACGACATCTTCTTTATCCATTCGTCCCTTGATGGGCACTTAGGTTATTTCCAAGTCTTGGCTATTGTGCATAATGCCACAATGAACATAGGGGTGCATATTAGAGATCCACACTCTTAATTCCGAATTCTTCTCTGAAGGTCTCACTTTCATCAGGTCTACAGCTGTATTTGTTTTGTTGACACCACATCCAATCTGAAGTTATGCCAAGAGAGAGAACTTCCTCTGTATGTCCTGATGCTCATGTGGTGATGCTCTTAAACCTTAACGATTAAATATTCCATCTTTCATTTATTTCTTTTTTTGCTGGGAAAGATTCTCCCTGAGCTAACATCTGTTGCCAATCTTCCTCGCTTTTTTTTCCCTCCCCAAAGCCCCAGTACATAGTTGTATATTCTAGTTGTATGTTTAAACATTCCATCTGAAATACTGTCAACCAATGATCATTTCACCCCTGAACAGAATTTTGAACAACAAAATTCTGAATTGGAAAAGACTTTTAAGGAAATGCAGTTTTGTATTTTCAAGTACAGAGTGCGACCCAATCCAGGTCTTTGGGGACTGCCTCTAACAAACAGACAGATGCGCATACCGAGCCTACCAGCTGCTCGCAGGCATGCACCTCAGAGGCACCTAGAAGCTGTTCTGTGAGTGGTTTAGCATTCCCTGCACAATCTTGTTCACAGTGTTATTTGGCTTTAAACAAAAAACTAAAACAAAGAATACTGACATTGAAGCCTCCATCTGAATCATCTCCAACTCCAAAGTTGCAGAATCAGAATTAGCCAGTCTAATACACCATAGTCACACGTCTTTGCTAACCTCACAAGCACAAGAAGGTGTGCAAACTGGGCAAGTGTAGACCTAGGATGCCCTGGTGCTGGTGCATATGACTGTGCTGCGTGGGGGTGTGCATGTGTGCTTACGGAGGGGTGGGGGGCAGCTGCCTGAACTCACCCTCTCTCTAAGAATATGCCACTTACTTGGGTGCAGCAAAACCCAAAAGTCAATCAACGACTTACACTAAGGACTGCAGTCTGAGAACTGCTCAGTGCTGTCAGTTACCTCATGGTCAAGAATTTAAAATTCTGTCACTTCCCGGGGACAAGGCCGCACCATTCTTCATCATTTCTTACATTTTATCTTATATTTTTTTTTTTTTTAAGATTTTATTTATTTATTTTTTCCCCCCAAAGCCCCAGTAGATAGTTGTATGTCACAGCTGCACATCCTTCTAGTTGCTGTATGTGGGATTCGGCCTCAGGATGGACGGAGAAGTGGTGCCTCGGTGCGCGCCCGGGATCCGAACCCGGGCCACCAGCATCGGAGCGCGTGCACTCAACCACCAAGCCACGGGGCCGGCCCTTATCTTATATTTCTAATTGTCAGCTAGCCAGTCTCACAAATGGATGTTCCACAGATATCCCAAACTAGTCAGTTCAAAACAACAATCCTCTTCTCAACCTACAAAAGGGCTCCCCCCACCCATTACTCATCCCCACCAATGGCTCCATCATCCATTGAGGCAGAAAGCACTTTCCAAAGGTGGCCACAACAGTGTATCTCACCCTGCAATGACCTTGTTTACTCCCTCATCAAGAAGTGATGTCTTGGGGCTGGCCTGGTGGTGTAGTGGTTAAGTTCGCTCGCTCCTCTTTGGCGCCCAGGGGTTTGTGGATTTGGATCCCGGGCACAGACCTACACACCACTCATCAAGCCAGGCTGTGGCAGTGTCCCATGTACAAAGTAGAGGAAGATTGGCACAGATGTTAGCTCAGGGCCAATCTTCTTCACCAAAAACAAAAAAGAAGACGACGAAGAAGTGGCGTCTAATTTCCCTTCCCTTGAATCAGGCTGGCCTCAGTGACTCTCGTAACCAAGAGAACATAGCACAAGTGAGGCTGCATGGATCCTGCTACCAGCTTCTGCTTTGAGCTCTTAGGACGCTAGTTCTCCATATGGTCCCTCTTAGGGCACTCCCACGGCGGCCCAGGGCGGTGCTAGGAGGAGCCCAAGCCACATGGAGGGGCTCCCCTCAAAAGACCCAATTGAGCGGGGTTTGAGTTATCCAGCTCAGGTGCCTGACACAGAAGTGAAGAAGCTTCCAGATGATTCCAGGCCCCAGTGGTTCAAGTCACCGCAGTTGTTCAAGTCTTCACAGCTGAGGCCCAGGCATCCTAGAGCAGAAACAACCCATCCCCACTGTGTTCTGTCTAAATTCCTGATTCACAGAATCTGTGAACATCATGAAATGGGCATTTTATGCCTATACGTTTGGAGTGGGTTTTTTTGTTTTTTGTGTGTTTTTTGTGAGGAAGATTGGCCCTGAGCTAATGTCTGTTGCCAACCTTCTTCTTTTTGCAGAGGAAGATTAGCCCTGAGCTAACATCTGTGCTCATCTTCCTCTATTTTGTATATGGGATGCCTCCACACCATGGCTTGATGAGTGGTGCATAGGTCCGTGCCCAGGATCCGAACCTGTGAACCCCGGGCCGCTGAAGCAGAGCACGTGAACCTAACCACTACGCCACCGGGCTGGCCCCTGGAGCGTTGTTTTTATGCAGCAATAATTACCAAGCATATCCACTGGAGTGCCTAAGCCAGAAATCATTCCTCAGGCTTCCTTCTCCCTTGACCCTCCCATCTAACGGGACTTGTGTATGTCAAATTCTGAACATATGTCATGATCTGTGCCCTTCTCTCCATCCTAGCCATCTTGGTTTAGGTCCTCACCACTTTTTACTTGGATTACTGTCTACTCCCTACTCTCTACTGCTGCCAACATGAGATTTCTAAGATAAATTCAAGTACTCAACGTATATTTATTAAGTGCCTGTTATGTGGTCTGTGTGCGACAGACATGGCCCCAATTCTCATGAAGCCAACAGTCTAATGGGGGAGAGCTTCGTTAGTCACACAGTCATTTGAGGAGATGATCATAATGCCCTCAGGGGTATGAAGCAAAGTGCAAGGGGCTCTGGGATCCTACAGCAGGGGGTCTGCTCCAGGCTGGGGCTGGGGGTGGGGGCAGAGAAGGCTTCCCCAAGGAGGTGATGCCTACTTGATACCTGAAAGGTGAGAAGGAGCCAGCCACAGGGAAGGGGCTGCCCGGGGCACCGTGCAGAGTGACTGGGAAATCATGGGGGAGGAAAACCCTTGCGTTAACCAGGAACTGGGGGAACAGGGTGGATGGAGCGTGGTGAGTGAGGCTGCAAGCCACAGGCAGCCACCCCAGCTGGGAGAGGAAGTCAGGGCCAAATCACATGGGCCTGATTAGCCAAAGGAAGGAGCTGGAATCAGATTCTAAGTGCAACCAAGTCTTTTTCCACGATGCAGACTGGACTGAGAAGAGCAAACCTGGTTATGGAGAGGGCGTCGTGAGAGGAGGCCACTGCACACCTACTCGTGTTATTTTCAGCCTGTGCTTTAACGGGTCCCTGAGGCCTTCAGGACTATCCAAACTCTTCAGCATGGCCACCGCCTACCTTGTCATCTAGCCTCCAAGAATGACTTGCAGTTCCCTGAACTCTCAGTTCCTTCAAGCCTTTCTTCACGCCGCAGCCTGGAACACCTTCCTCCTGAGACCACCGGGGTCCATTTACCTCTCACACTTACTTAGGACTCAGCTCAGGTATCCTCACCTCCAGGAAGCCTTCCCTGACCAGGGAAGGCAACTGAAGAGCTCGCCTGGTTCCCTAGTCACACCTCTGTTGAAACACTCTAACGCATTCAATCACAAATGCCCACTGAGTGTCTACAACATGCCAGGCACAGAGGCTGGTGCCCCGATGCCAGCTCAGAATAAGACAGATAGGACCCTGGGCCCTGGTAGCACTTACATGTTAGCTGGAAGATGGGCAATATACAACCAGACACTCAGTTTTTAAATTACACTGTGATAGGTGCTGAAAAGGAGGTGAGTGAGCACATATTAATCCTCTCTTCTCATAATATCCTCTTTCCCCCAGGCTTAATTTCAGTTCCTCCACGTGCCACAGGCATGCCACCTTCCCTCCTGCCACAGAGACTCTGTATGCAGTCCCCTACTTGGGACCCTCTTGCCTCTCCCCTCCCCTAATTAACTCCTCCTCATTTTTCCTTGACACCTCAGGCACGCCTTTTTTCACAAGGAAGCCTTCCCTGACCCCCATCCAGGGCAGACTCTTTTGTCACAGCTCTTGGAGCAGAACCACAGGAAATTCATGAAAAGACCAAGTCATTGCATGAGTGCGGCTCTTTTGCAAGCTTTATCTTTGTCCCTGTAGTTTTATATGTGCATGGGTGGACTTTTCCATAAACACAGTTTTCTGTCTTCTCTTTGTTTGAAGAGACTTATGCCTTGACCTCCTGCAGGTGTGCTGAACTATCTGAGACCCAATCTAAGATTTTATCTGAGAAACCACTGGGGCATAGGAAAGCATGGGGGTGGGTCAGCATAAGTGTGCATAGTTCTGCAAACAAAGAGAAGGCTGGAGAGGCTGGATTCATGGGGAAGGGTTATAAGTTAGCAGAGGCAAGAATAACACTAAATCACCAAAAATTTCCTCAATATGTGGGAAAGCTCATTGCTGGGAAAGTTAACTGTTCTTCATCCCATTCACCTCTCTATCCATTCATTGTACCTGGATTTGGGGATGGAAGGATCTGTTCAAAAGAATGACTCTGCAGCTACATCCTGTGGAGGCCAGGAGGACCTGAGTACCCCAAAGGGTGGAAGAGGAGTCGAGAAGAAGATCCGATGAACGAAAGATGGGAGAGAAGACGATGTGTGGGGGTGGACATTTTAGGTTTGATGTGAAAGACGTTAAGGGAGGAACTGGTGGGGTGTGTGATAACAGCTAATATCTGCATGCCTGGAACTGCTCTAAGTCCTCTACATTTATTTTCTGATTTAATCCTTCCAACCACCCAATGAAGTAGGTACTAATATCATGCCCGTTTTACAGATGGGGACATTGAGCCACAGAGAGAGGAAGTCCTTTCCTCAAGGTCACACAGCTAGAAAGTGGGGAAGCCATGGCTGAGACCCACACAGTCTGCGTCCAGCATGCTCTGTCTTCACCACCACACGTTGCCTCTCAGAGTCACGCACAGAGATGCGGCACATGAAGCAGACTGAAGGGGATTAGCTTGCCGGAAGGCCTGTAGAGAGAGAACAGAGTATGAAAGGGGACGGGAACATTTGAAGGGTGGGAGGAAGAACAGCCAGGAGGAAGGAGAAATAGAGGAGTGGTGGGACAAGAGGGTGCCGTCATCTGCCAGGGAGGTCAGCATCTCCGGAGGGAGAGGCTGTTAAAAAGGTCACGCCCTTCAGAGAAAATAGAGGTTGCAAGATGATGGTTGATGAAAAGCTCGCTGGACTCAGTGCCAAGATTCTTGGTGTTTAAGAAAGTGTCGTCCATAGGGCAGTGGGGCAGCCCACAGAGGGGAAGAACCCAGGAGAACGGGAGGATGCGGTGGTAGAGAAATGTGTTTCCAGAAGCTTGCCTGTGAGAATAGGAGACAGGACACCAGCCCGAGGCAGAAAGCAAGACTGAGGTAAGAATTTGCTGTACGACAGGAAAGCTGTGAGCATATTTGTAAGCCAGCCACAGCGGGAAGGTGGGAGAGTTAATCAACAAAGCAACATTGCCGAGGAGGCAGAAGAGAGCTGTCTCACCCCATCCCCAGGCTCAGAAGAAAGAGCCACTTTGCACTAATCCAGGAACCCTTCCAGAGCACTGATTTAGTCCCAAGGACTTCATCTCTAAGCTGGGTCCCGACTGGCACAGAATTATCCCAAGAGTTGACCTGGGGAGACCAGGATGGTGGGGTGGTAAGCTAGAACGAAAAACAGCATTGTAGAGCCGAGGAATTTTAGGAACCAGTGGCTGAATAAAATGAAACAGGTTTCTTTAAAGCCAAAATTTGGATCCTTTTATGCTAATGAACAACCTTAAACTCCAAGAAGAAGATAAAGAATTCTGAGTTTCCGGTCTCCGGGGCCACAGAATCTTTGTGTCCTGGAATATCCAGCAGAACTAGTGTTTCCCAGAACACACTATGGGAAATACTGTTCTAGTGTGCTCATCAGGAAACGAAAGTGTTCATTCCATAGCATGGAAAACATTCCCACTCATTTTTGTCAACCCTGCTCAAAGTAAACAAAAGGTAAAGTTACTTGAGTAAAATCTGTGGGCTTATCTCTTCCTCCCCAGCACATTCTAACAGCGTGTTGACACTTATTCTTGAGTCTCAACGGCACACAGTAAAGGTCCTTTGACTGAAAAGCATTTGCAATGGGTCTCTCGTTAACACTTGCTTAACACTTGCCCAGTTGGGCTAGGGCATCTTTAAAAGAAGAAAACCAACTTTCTGCACTAAGATGACATTGTTAAAGAAATGCATGTGGTTCCCGCACCTTCAGGCATTGCACCTTCAGGCACTGCTCTCCCGTAATGGGCACTGGCCCCTACTGTTACTCAACCCGACGGTACTTCACAGAGTGACTCACGCTCTGGTGTGCTAAAGAACTGAATTCCTGGAAGACCATTGTCCTTCCTCTAAAATTCAAGACAGACAGATGATGCTTAAAAAGAAAAGTTAGGGTGACACTGGCCTTAATTGGGAAAATGCCTAAGTGAGAATAAGAAAAAAAATTAATTAAGAGAAGGGGAAAGAGGAATGCAGAGGAAGAAGGGAAGGAGAGAGGAGGGGAGGAGAGGAAGCAGATTGGTTGTGGGGAATGCAGGGCAGAAGTAGGAATGGGAAGAGAGAATTCCAATGCTCACTGAATGTCCTCTGTGTGTTTACAAGGGCAGATAGAGGTGTTAGAATAATAATATTTTTTAAAGTCACAGGCGAAGACACTTGACTTTTGAGTTTTGGGTTTTGAGAAACGAGAACCAACAAATTCACCTAGAAATGGAGGTCACCATTGGAAAAGACTACGAAGAGTCAGGATCACGTCTGAGCTCCCTCAGTGCCTGTATTCTGAGGGTAGAAATCCATAAGAAATATGATGGGTAAACTGAGGGATCAGGAAAGGGCCCTGAGAGGCCAACCCGGTGGTGTGGCAGTTAAGTTGGTGCTCTACTTCGGCGGCCCTGGGTTCGCAGGTTTGGATCCCGGGCATGGACCTACGCACCGCTTATCAAGCCATGCTGTGGCAGGTGTCTCAAATAAAGTAGAGGAAGATGGGCACAGATGTTAGCCCAAGGCCAATCTTCCTCAGCAAAAAAAAGAGGAGGATTGGCAACAGGTGTTAGCTCAGGGCTAATCTTCCTCAAAAAAAAAAAAAACAAAAGAAAGAAAGAAAGGGCCCTGAACCCCAGAATATGGAGGGAGAGTTGGAAGAAAAACAGAGGTGAGAGTTGCTATCCACTCCATGCTGCTCTGACATTTCTGCAGGCACCCACCCCCAGGCCCTTTGCGGCGTCCTGGATCACACATCCGATAGCGTGGCACCAAGCACCAACAGCAGAGTTCACCTTAACCCCGCTGAGCCAATTCTCTGCCACCTCACCAGCTATCCGTATATGGTAGAGATTCTAAGATTGTGATAAGAAACTTAGCAGTACAGTGGGGGAAGGAATGAGGAAGAAACATGTTATTCATTATTTGGGCAATCAAGTAGAACTCCCTTGCTAACTTGTCAGGCTACTTCAGCTTTACCCCCATCTGAACAATCTCCAGTCTGGACCTGTTACGACAGAGGCCACATTCCTGTTCAAATTGGCGGTGATTCCATTTTAATTTAGCTCAATTATCATGATTGTAGTACCTTCTGCTTTGAGGCAGAAAGCACTTAAGCTTTAATACTTAATAGCTTAAAATTACAGCCCGAAATCCACAGTAAGGTCTAATGATTTTAAATGTTTGATTTGGAAAGCTGAGGACGGGCAAACGACATACACGGGTTGATACACTCCCCAGGTTTCAGCGCCTGCAGGGGGAGGGGCCCACATGGACATGTGCACGCCCTCACATCGAGAACTTCCCCACACAGAAGAGCTGAAGAGAGGCAGCATCTGACCAGAGCAGGAGGAATCATTACATAAGTGGGATTTCATGCCTTGTCACTTTTTCTACAGATGAAAACTGAAGGAAAAAAAAATGCACCCCAGCTTAACCAGGCAGCAGCACCCCAGAAGGAGAAACTAGGGGCCAGGGAGTGACCCAAGGGAAGCAGACTTCTGGTAGACCCAGAAGGGCAGACTGGCACTGATGGAGACTTTAGAGAAACCAGATAAAACCAGAGGTTATTCTGACTGAGGCTGTGGAGAGGTACATCTGAAGATCCAGAAACAGAATAATTTTGTGGAGATTTCTGTAAATGGGAAACTAAAGTTATTTAGCTGGAATTCAAAGGGCTGTGGAGGAAACATTTTCAACCTGAAATCTAGAGCAAATCTGGGGTCCAAAGAGAAAAGGCTCAGCTTCCTCAGGGAGCAGAAGAGCTACGAGAAAAGACCACATTTGTTTGCCAGGGAGGGAGTGCTGGTAGGAAATGAAATAGAGAAGCCATAGGAGAAAAAGTATAATCAGAAAAGTAAGCTACGTTCTGTTATCCTAAAATGATGGACCGTCTGTGACCATTTTCAAGAAACATCAGTAGAGCTGAGAAGTTGTGACAGGGACGATATGGCCCACAGAGTCTAAAATATTCACCGTCTGGCCCCTAACAGAAAAAGTTTGTTGACCCCTGATCTAGACCCAGTCTTGAAGCTGCCCTGCTTCTGGGCAGGTAGCATGGTTTGCTGTATAACAGGCCCGTTGTGGCAAGCAGAAACCCGTAAAAAATTTCCTACTAGAGAGCCGAAACCATTTTACATTCACAAATGACTGAACAAAAGGTATGGTAACTCCAAGGTTCCTGGGTGCAGTAATAAGCAAATTCCTCCTTATAACTCCCTCCTAAAAATATAGACACTCACCAAGAACTTCTATTTTCTCGGCAGAACTTGTCAGGTATGGTCAACCAGCCCTACACACTGAGGACAATGTGTAGTGGTTCAAGCCCATCAGCCATTCCTCCAGTTGCATCCTAAGATAAGATAAGGAAGATGCCTCCTGGACCATCCAGAAGGGGCTGGCCATCCTTTGCACCTGTTGGCACTGCCCACATGAGGATTCACAGGGACCGGACCTAGTCTCCAGGTCCCAGTGTGGTTACCTTTTCTGAATGGCTCCCGGTTTTCCTCAGCTTCTCTGTTGACTCGATTTTGTTCTGGTTCAACCGTTGGCCCCTGGTCTTCAAGTTCATCTTCTGTTTCATCGTCACTGTAGGGAACCACTTCGTCATTAGGTTGCGAATCCTCCTCAAATGTTGTTTCTGAGTCTCTTTCTGTATTCATTCTGCTGGCAAATTGGAACTATCTGGTTTAAAAGAAAGAGAAACCAGAGTGAATTATGACTCTTGCCCAGTTTTTGTTTGAATTCTGCCTGCGTCCAGTTACAATGCCCTTTCCACAGAACGTTATCTTACTGCTGCGTAAATATGTGTGAATAGTAACCCAAAAGTTCAAATTACCATGCAAATAAGAACAAAACCATTGAGTATTGATTAAATGCTTGGGTGAGAATTAACAACAAAAAAATGGGTGGCTGCAAACTTTTTCTTTTTCAAGAACGGTACACAAACTTAAAGGCAGTATTTCAAATTGTGGGTTTCTACCCGGTAACATAAATCTAGTGGGTCACAACCAACATTCAAATAAAATGAAACAGATTATAAAATATCAGAATACAGCATGCATAGCAAGAATTGGTACTGTTTGGTGAAAAAGTTTTACAAAACTGACACAGACACATTTATTTGCATTGTGGGTCTTAATGGAATTGAATTTCTTACTGTGGATTGCTGGCGGAGTTTGAAAACCACTGCCCTAAGATATCTGGTTTCTGCTAACGCTAATATTCTGAGCCTTTACTCTGCAATACGTTTTAAATACAAGCTTACATACATCCTCAAATTTTTCTTTTTCTTTCTTTTTTTTTTTTTACAGTTTTATTTATTTATTTTTTGTGAGGAAGATCAGCCCTGAGCTAACATCTATTGCAAATCCTCCTCCTTTTTTTCATCCCCAAAGCCCCAGTAGATAGTTGTACATCATAGCTGCACATCCTTCTAGTTGCTGCATGTGGGACGCGGCCTCAGCATGGCCGGAGAAGGAGCGCATTGGTGCGCGCCCGGGATCCGAACCCGGGCTGCCAGTAGCGGAATGTGAGCACTTAACCACTAAGCCACGGGGCTGCCCCCTCAAATTTTTCTAATGACTTCCTGGGAACACTCCCTAGCTATTTTCCTAACTGCCACCACCACTCCCTGCATCTGGAATTGGTATTCAGGTGTATACCACTGTATGAAGTGACTCACACAAGTGACAAGTACAACCTTAGTTACATTTACATGAGGAAAATATTTACACAAATAGCTCACATACATGAGGACAGACATACACCCTGGAATTATTTACATAAGCATCACACTGCCATGTACTCAATATTGTTAATAATAGCAGCTCACATTTACTTAGTGTTAGCTGCACGCCAGACCCCGTGTGAAATGCTTTATAGACATTGGCTTCTAGAAACTTCCCACCCACCATGGTGAAGGTATTATTGTTATTCCTACCCTGTGGACGAGAAAACCGAAACTCTGGGATGCTGAATAACTTGTACAACAATTATTAAAATTTCACAGCAAAAGGAGATCTATGTTCTACTTTTGTGTTATAGTTTGTTACATATTTTAATCAAGTGTAAGCTGCCTTGAATGGAACTATTTAGCTGATGGCATGCTTTATTCCAAATCTAGCATCTTGGACATCTAAATTTTTATAGCCACAAGTGTACATCTAGGAAATGTTCAAATATTTATATGAAGATTTTGTCCAGTATTATTCAAGACAGTAAAACCCAGAAGCAACCTGGATGTCCAACAATTGGCAACTGCGTAAACGAATCATGGCCTCCTCATACTATGGGACAGTGCACAACGATTTAGATCAGAAGAGTTTTTAATGACGTTGCAAAAGTCCAAACACATTAAGTTGAAAGGTGAGTTAACAATCTACACGTACAGAATAGTCCCAGTTATTCAAACATACACATTTATTCATTTTCCAAAATTTCAACAAGTGCCAGCCATGATTTTAAGTGAGAGGATGCATGAAAAGGGCTCGATTCAGTATTTAGCCTACAGTAAATACTCAAACATTAGTCATTGTTATTGTTAACAATTATTTCCATAATTTGAAACAATGTTATTTATAATAACAAATGGAACAGTCTATCTCTTTAGGCTTTTCCATCTCCAAAAATCACTTCTAAAATGCATCTGCCCCTCGTTGGGAAGTAAAATATGAGACTATTATAAAATACGAGTACACTTAAGCACAGGCATATTCAGTTTTAAAACCTCTTAATTGCAGAGTAAAACATTTTCCCTCTTTCCCAATTTTCTGTGGTTTGTAAACGACGATTTCTTGGGATTTTACACATGTTTATATGGCCTTACTTGTGGTTTTGTTATATACTGCCATCTATGTTTTAGCTAATATTTAAATTTAATACACTCTTTTAAAAATTCCCAAACTCCTAAAGGCAAAACTTTCACCAGAAATCTTTTAGAACAAAAATAATAAAAGTGGTTACCATTTATTGAGCACCAACTATGTGTCAAGCAGGACAATCTTGTGAGGTAGATATTAACCCATCTTACAGATAAGGAGACTGAGGCTCAGCTGGCAAGTGGCAGAGTCGGGATCTAATCTCTCCATTAGAGGGGCATATAAAATATTGAAAAGTCTGAAAGCACCATATAGAAACATTTTTTTATTGTGGTAAATATACATAACATAAAATTTACCATTTTTGGTGTACAGGTCAGTGGCATTAAGTACATTCTATAGAAATATCTTGTAAGTGATCATTTCATCATCATTATTGCCAAGCGTCTCCGTGCTTATTTCCCATGTTAAGACCGGATCCAGTCTGAGGTTGAGAGAGGAGACAGACAAGCAAAAAGGAACGAATTCGACAACCACAAGTATGTGATCCAAAGTAAGCAAGGCCTTACATAGCCAACCAGCTCACCACCCAAACATGCACCACAGGCCACATCTGTGTGGGCCAACTGGGAAAGCAGAGGCAGGGGCTCAAGGCTGAGCAGGAAGTTCTCTGCTGTGTGTATGTGAGTGTAATGCACACACACAGGAATAGGTTAGCTCTTAGGACCACCAAAGCAAAATTAGGAACAAACCATTTCTTTGAAGCCCTAAGTA